>NC_088376.1:68372196-68675227 GCF_037993035.2 Macaca fascicularis | reverse complement strand
CCACAGAAATAAGGCTAGCAAAGAGATCCACGAAGTACACATGTAACTCGGTGAGATGAATTAACAGAACACTAAGCAGTTTCTCAGAAAGCTTCTTTCCAGATTTCATCTGAGGATATTTCCTTTTTCACCATAGCCCTCTATGGGCTTCCAAATATCACTTTGCCAATTCCACAACAACTGTCTTGGCGAAAGGCTTCCTGAGGGGAAAGCTGTAACTCTCTGAGATGATTTCACAGAACACAAAGAAGTTTCTCAGAAAGCTTCTTTCTCTTTGTTATCGTAGGATATTTCCTTTGGCCCTATAGTCTTCCAAGGGATGCGAAATATCTGTTCTCAGATTCCACAGAAATAAGGCTAGCAAAGAGATCGACGAAATACAGATGTAACTCTGTGAGATGAATTAACAGAACACTAAGCAGTTACTCAGAAAGCTTCTTTCCAGATTCCATCTGAGGATAATTCCTTTTTCACCATAGCCCTCTATGGGCCTCCAAATATCACTTTGCCAATTCCACAAGAACTGGCTTGGCGAAAAGCTTCTTGGGGGAAAGCTGTAACTCTGTGAGATGATTTCACAGAACACGAAGAAGATTCTCAGAAAGCTTCTTTCTCTTTGTTATCGGAGGATATTTCCTTTGGCCCTATAGTCTTCCAAGGGATCCGAAATATCTGTTCTCAGATTCCACGGAAATAAGGCTAGCAAAGAGATCCACGAAATACAGATGTAACTCTTTGAGATGAATTAACAGAACACTAAGCAGTTTCTCAGAAAGCTTCTTTCCAGATTTCATCGGAGGATATTACCTTTTTCACCATAGCCCTCTATGGACTTCCAAATATCACTTTGCCAATTCCACAAGAACTGTCCTGGCGAAAGGCTTCCTGAGGGGAAAGCTGTAACTCTGTTAGATGATTTCACAGAACACAAAGAAGTTTCTCAGAAAGCTTCTTTCTCTTTGTTATCGGAGGATATTTCCTTTGGCCCTATAGTCTTCCAAGGGATCCGAAATATCTGTTCTCAGATTCCACAGAAATAAGGCTAGCAAAGAGATCGACGAAATACAGATGTAACTCTGTGAGATGAATTAACAGAACACTAAGCAGTTTCTCAGAAAGCTTCTTTCCAGATTTCATCGGAGGATATTTCCTTTTTCACCATAGCCCTCTATGGTCTTCCAAATATCACTCTGCCAATTCCAGAAGAACTGTCTTGGCGAAAGGCTTCTTGAGGGGAAAGCTGTAACTCTGTGAGATGATTTCACAGAACACAAAGAAGTTTCTCAGAAAGCTTCTTTCTCTCTGTTATCGGAGGATATTTCCTTTGGTCCTATAGTCTTCCAAGGGATGCGAAATATCTGTTCTCAGATTCCACAGAAATAAGGCTAGCAAAGACATCAAACAATTACAGATGTAACTATGTGAGATGAATTAACAGAACACTAAGCAGTTTCTCAGAAAGCTTCTTTCCAGATTTCATCTGAGGATATTTCCTTTTTCACCATAGCCCTCTATGGGATTCCAAATATCACTTTGCCATTTCCACAAGAACTGTCTTAGCGAAAGGCTTCTTGAGGGGAAAGCTGTAACTCTGTGAGATGATTTCGAAGAACACAAATAAGTTTCTCAGAAAGCTTCTTTCTCTTTGTTATCGGAGGATATTTCCTTTGGCCCTAGAGTCTTCCAAGGGATCCGAAATATCTGTTCTCAGATTCCACAGAAATAAGGCTAGCAAAGAGATCCACGAAAAACAGATGTATCTCTGTGAGATGAATTAACAGAACACTAAGCAGTTTCTCAGAAAGCTTCTTTCCAGATTTCATCTGAGGATATTTCCTTTTTCACCATAGCCCTCTATGGGCTTCCAAATATCACTTTGCCAATTCCACAAGAACTGTCTTGGCGAAAGGCTTCTTGAGGGGAAAGCTGTAACTCTGTGAGATGATTTCACAGAACACAAAGAAGTTTCTCAGAAAGCTTCTTTCTCTTTGTTATCGGAGGATATTTCCTTTGGACCTATAGTCTTCCAAGGGATCCGAAATATCTGTTCTCAGATTCCACAGAAATAAGGCTAGCAAAGAGATCGACGAAATACAGATGTAACTCTGTGAGATGAATTAACAGAACACTAAGCAGTTTCTCAGAAAGCTTCTTTCCATATTTCATCTGAGGATATTTCCTTTTCCACCATAGCCCTCTATGGGCTTCCAAATATCACTTTGCCAATTCCACAAGAACTGTCTTGGCGAAAGGCTTCCTGATGGGAAAGCTGTAACTCTGTGAGATGATTTCACAGAACACAAAGAAGTTTCTCAGAAAGCTTCTTTCTCTTTGTTATCGGAGGATATTTCCTTTGGCCCTATAGTCTTCCAAGGGATCCGAAATATCTGTTCTCAGATTCCACAGAAATAAGGCTAGCAAAGAGATCCACGAAATACAGATGTAACTCTGTGAGATGAATTAACAGAACACTAAGCAGTTTCTCAGAAATCTTCTTTACAGATTTCATCGGAGGATATATCCTTTTTCACCATAGCCCACTACGGGCTGCCAAATATCACTTTGCCAATTCCACAAGAACTGTCTTAGCGAAAGGCTTCTTGAGGGGAAAGCTGTAACTCTGTGAGATGATTTCAAAGAACACAAAGAAGTTTCTCAGAAAGCTTCTTTCTCTCTGTTATCGGAGGATATTTCCTTTGGACCTATAGTCTTCCAAGGGATCCGAAATATCTGTTGTCAGATTCCACAGAAATAAGGCTAGCAAAGAGATCCACGAAATACAGATGTAACTCTGTGAGATGAATTAACAGAACACTAAGCAGTTTCTCAGAAAGCTTCTTTTCAGATTTCATCTGAGGATATTTCCTTTTTCACCATAGCCCTCTATGGGCTTCCAAATATCACTTTGCCAATTCCACAAGAACTGTCTTGGCGAAAGGCTTCCTGAGGGGAAAGCTGTAACTCTGAAGATGATTTCACAGAACACAAAGAAGTTTCTCAGAAAGCTTCTTTCTCTTTGTTATCGGAGGATATATCCTTTGGCCCTATAGTCTTCCAAGGGATCCGAAATATCTGTTCTCAGATTCCACAGAAATAAGGCTAGCAAAGAGATCCACGAAATACAGATGTAACTCTGTGAGATGAATTAACAGAACACTAAGCAGTTTCTCAGAAAGCTTCTTTCCAGATTTCATCTGAGGATATTTCCTTTTTCACCATAGCCCTCTTTGGGCTTCCAAATATCACTTTGACAATTCCACAAGAACTGTCTTGGCGAAAGGCTTTTTGAGGGGAAAGCTGTAACTCTGTGAGATGGTTTCACAAAACACAAAGAAGTTTCTCAGAAAGCTTCTTTCTCTTTGTTATCGGAGGATATTTCCTTTGGCCCTATAGTCTTCCAAGGGATCCGAAATATCTGTTCTCAGATTCCACAGAAGTAAGGCTAGCAAAGAGATCGACGAAATACAGATGTAACTCTGTGAGATGAATTAACAGAACACTAAGCAGTTTCTCAGAAAGCTTCTTTCCAGCTTTCATCTGAGGATATTTCCTTTTTCACCATAGCCCTTTAAGGGCTTCCAAATATCACTTTGCCAATTCCACAAGAACTGTCTTGGCGAAAGGCCCCCTGAGGGGAAAGCTGTAACTCTGTGAGATGATTTCACAGAACACAAAGAGGTTTCACAGAAAGCTTCTTTCTCTTTGTTATCGGAGGATATTTCCTTTGGCCCTATAGTCTTCCAAGGGATCCAAATAGCTGTTCTCAGATTCCACAGAAATAAGGCTAGCAAAGAGATCCACGAAATACACATGTAACTCTGAGAGATGAATTAACAGAACACTAAGCAGTTTCTCAGAAAGCTTCTTTCCAGATTTCATCGGAGGATATTTCCTTTTTCACCATAGCCCTCTATGGGCTTCCAAATATCACTTTGCCAGTTCCACAAGAACTGTCTTGGCGAAAGGCTTCTTGAGGGGAAAGCTGTAACTCTGTGAGATGATTTCAAAGAACACAAAGAAGTTTCTCAAAAAGATTCTTTCTCTTTGTTATCGGAGGATATTTCCTTTGGCCCTATAGTCTTGCAAGGGATCCGAAATATCTGTTCTCAGATTCCACAGAAATGAAGCTAGCAAAGAGATCCACGAAATACACATGTAACTCTGTGAGATGAATTAACAGAACACTAAACAGTTTCTCAGAAAGCTTCTTTCCAGATTTCATCTGAGGATATTTCCTTTTTCACCATAGCCCCCTGTGGGCTTCCAAATATCACTTTGCCAATTCCACAAGAACTGTCTTGGCGAAAGGCTTCTTGAGGGGAAAGCTGTAACTCTGTGAGATGATTTCACAGAACACAAAGAAGTTTCACAGAAAGCTTCTTTCTCTTTGTTTTCGGAGGATATTTCCTTTGGACCTATGGTCCTCCAAGGGATCCGAAATATCTGTTCTCAGATTCCACAGAAATAAGGCTAGCAAAGAGATCCACGAAATACAGATGTAACTCTGTGAGATGAATTAACAGAACACTAAGCAGTTTCTCAGAAAGCTTCTTTCCAGATTTCATCTGAGGATATTTCCTTTTTCACCATAGCCCTCTATGGGCTTCCAAATATCACTTTGCCAATTCCACAAGAACTGTCTTGGCGAAAGGCTTCCTGAGGGGAAAGCTGTAACTCTCTGAGATGATTTCACAGAACACAAAGAAGTTTCTCAGAAAGCTTCTTTCTCTTTGTTATCGGAGGATATTTCCTTTGGCCCTATAGTCTTCCAAGGGATGCGAAATATCTGTTCTCAGATTCCACAGAAATAAGGCTAGCAAAGAGATCGACGAAATACAGATGTAACTCTGTGAGATGAATTAACAGAACACTAAGCATTTACTCAGAAAGCTTCTTTCCAGATTCCATCTGAGGATATTTCCTTTTTCACCATAGCCCTCTATGGGCTTCCAAATATCACTTTGCCAATTCCAGAAGAACTGGCTTGGCGAAAGGCTTCTTGAGGGGAAAGCTGTAACTCTGTGAGATGATTTCACAGAACACAAAGAAGTTTCTCAGAAAGCTTCTTTCTCTTTGTTATCGGAGGATATTTCCTTTGGCCCTATAGTCTTCCAAGGGATCCGAAATATCTGTTCTCAGATTCCACGGAAATAAGGCTAGCAAAGAGATCCACGAAATACAGATGTAACTCTTTGAGATGAATGAACAGAACACTAAGCAGTTTCTCAGAAAGCTTCTTTCCAGATTTCATCTGAGGATATTTCCTTTTTCACCATAGCCCTCTATGGACTTCCAAATATCACTTTGCCAATTCCAAAAGAACTGTCTTGGCGAAAGGCTTCCTGAGGGGAAAGCTGTAACTCTGTGAGATGATTTCACAGAACACAAAGAAGTTTCTCAGAAAGCTTCTTTCTCTTTGTTATCGGAGGATATTTCCTTTGGCCCTATAGTCTTCCAAGGGATCCGAAATATCTGTTCTCAGATTCCATAGAAATAAGGCTAGCAAAGAGATCCACGAAAAACAGATGTAACTCTGTGAGATGAATTAAGAGAACACTAAGCAGTTTCTCAGAAAGCTTCTTTCCAGATTTCATCTGAGGATATTTCCTTTTTCACCATAGCCCTATATGGGCTTCCAAATATCACTTTCCCAATTCCACAAGAATTATCTTGGCGAAAGGCTTCTTGAGGGGAAAGCTGTAACTCTGTGAGATGATTTCCCAGAACACAAAGAAGTTTCTCAAAAAGCTTCTTTCTCTTTGTTATCGTAGGAGATTTCCTTTGGCCCTATAGTCTTCCAAGGGATCCGAAATATCTGTTTTCAGATTCCACAGAAAGAAGTCTAGCAAAGAGATCCACGAAATACAGATGTAACTCTGTGAGATGAATTAACAGAACACTAAGCAGTTTCTCAGAAAACTTCTTTCCGGATTTCATCTGAGGATATTTCCTTTTTCACCATAGCCCTCTATGGGCTTCCAAATGTCACTTTGCCAATTCCACAAGAACTGTCTTGGCGAAAGGGTTCTTGAGTGGAAAGCTATAACTCTGTGAGATGATTTCAAAGAACACAAAGAAGTTTCTCAGAAAGCTTCTTTCTCTTTGTTATCGGAGGATATTTCCTTTGGCCCTATAGTCTTCCAAGGGATCCGAAATATCTGTTCTCAGATTCCACAGAAATAAGGCTAGCAAAGAGATCCACGAAATACAGATGTAACTCTTTGAGATGAATTAACAGAACACTAAGCAGTTTCTCAGAAAGCTTCTTTCCAGATTTCATCTGAGGATATTTCCTTTTTCACCATAGCCCTCTATGGGCTTCCAAATATCACTTTGCCAATTCCACAAGAACTGTCTTAGCGAAAGGCTTCTTAAGGGGAAAGCTGTAACTCTGTGAGATGATTTAACAGAACACAAAGAAGTTTCTCAGAAAGCTTCTTTCTCTTTGTTATCGGAGGATATTTCCTTTGGCCCTATAGTCTCCAAGGGATCCGAAATATCTGTTCTCAGATTCCACAGAAATAGGGCTAATAAAGAGATCGACGAAATACAGATGTAACTCTGTGAGATGAATTAACACAACACTAAGCAGTTTCTCAGAAAGCTTCTTTCCAGATTTCATCTGAGGATATTTCCTTTTTCACCATAGCCCTCTATGGGCTTCCAAATATCACTTTGCCAATTCCACAAGAACTGTCTTTGCGAAAGGCTTCTTGAGGGGAAAGCTGTAACTCTGTTAGATGATTACAAAGAACACAAAGAAGTTTTTCAGAAAGCTTCTTTCTCTTTGTTATCGGAGGATATTTCCTTTGGACCTATAGTCTTCCAAGGGATCCGAAATATCTGTTGTCAGATTCCACAGAAATAAGGCTATCAAAGAGATCGACGAAATACAGATGTAACTCTGTGAGATGAATTAACAGAACGCTAAGCAGTTTCTCAGAAAGCTTCTTTCCAGATTTCATCTGAGGATATTTCCTTTTTCACCAAAGCACTCTAGGGGCTTCCAAATATCACTTTGTCAATTCCACAACAACTGTCTTGGCGAAAGGCTTCTTGAGGGGAAAGCTGTAACTCTGTGAGGTGATTACACAGAACACAAAGAAGTTTCTCAGAAAGCTTCTTTCTCTTTATTATCGGAGGATATTTCCTTTGGCCCTATAGTCTTCCAAGGGATCCCAAATATCTGTTCTCAGATTCCACAGAAATAAGGCTAGCAAAGAGATCCACGAAATAAAGATGTAACTCTGTGAGATGAATTAACAGAACACTAAGCAGTTACTCAGAAAGCTTCTTTCCAGATTCCATCTGAGGATATTTCCTTTTTCACCATAGCCCTCTAGGGGCTTCCAAATATCACTTTGCCAATTCCACAAGAACTGGCTTGGCGAAAGGCTTCTTGAGGGGAAAGCTGTAACTCTGTGAGATGATTTCACAGAACACAAAGAAGTTTCTCAGAAAGTTTCTTTCTCTTTGTTATCGGAGGATATTTCCTTTGGCCCTATAGTCTTCCAAGGGATCCGAAATATCTGTTCTCAGATTCCACAGAAATAAGGCTAGCAAAGAGAACGACGAAATACAGATGTAACTCTGTGAGGTGAATTAACAGAACACTAAGCAGTTACTCAGAAAGCTTCTTTCCAGATTCCATCTGAGGATATTTCCTTTTTCACCATAGCCCTCTAGGGGCTTCCAAATATCACTTTGCCAATTCCACAAGAACTGGCTTGGCGAAAGGCTTCTTGAGGGGAAAGCTGTAACTCTGTGAGATGATTTCACAGAACACAAAGAAGTTTCTCAGAAAGCTTCTTTCTCTTTGTTATCGGAGGATATTTCCTTTGGACCTATAGTCTTCCAAGGGATCCGAAATATCTGTTCTCAGATTCCACAGAAATAAGGCTAGCAAAGAGGTCCATGAAATACAGTTGTAACACTGTGAGATGAATTAACAGAACACTAAGCAGTTTCTCAGAAAGCTTCTTTCCAGATTTCATCTGAGGATATTTCCTTTTTCACCGTAGCCCTCTATGGGCTTCCAAATATCACTTTGCCAATTCCACAAGAACTGTCTTTGCGAAAGGCTTCTTGAGGGGAAAGCTGTAACTCTGTTAGATGATTTCAAAGAACACAAAGAAGTTTTTCAGAAAGCTTCTTTCTCTTTGTTATCGGAGGATATTTCCTTTGGACCTATAGTCTTCCAAGGGATCCGAAATATCTGTTGTCAGATTCCACAGAAATAAGCCTATCAAAGAGATCGACGAAATACAGATGTAACTCTGTGAGATGAATTAACAGAACGCTAAGCAGTTTCTCAGAAAGCTTCTTTCCAGATTTCATCTGAGGATATTTCCTTTTTCACCAGAGCCCTCTAGGGGCTTCCAAATATCACTTTGTCAATTCCACAACAACTGTCTTGGCGAAAGGCTTCCTGAGGGGAAAGCTGTAACTCTCTGAGATGATTTCACAGAACACAAAGAAGTTTCTCAGAAAGCTTCTTTCTCTTTGTTATCGGAGGATATTTCCTTTGGCCCTATAGTCTTCCAAGGGATGCGAAATATCTGTTCTCAGATTCCACAGAAATAAGGCTAGCAAAGAGATCGACGAAATACAGATGTAACTCTGTGAGATGAATTAACAGAACACTAAGCAGTTACTCAGAAAGCTTCTTTCCAGATTCCATCTGAGGATATTTCCTTTTTCACCATAGCCCTCTATGGGCTTCCAAATATCACTTTGCCAATTCCAGAAGAACTGGCTTGGCGAAAGGCTTCCTGAGGGGAAAGCTGTAACTCTGTGAGATGATTTCACAGAACACAAAGAAGTTTCTCAGAAAGCTTCTTTCTCTTTGTTATCGGAGGATATTTCCTTTGGCCCTATAGTCTTCCAAGGGATCCGAAATATCTGTTCTCAGATTCCACGGAAATAAGGCTAGCAAAGAGATCCATGAAATACAGATGTATCTCTTTGAGATGAATTAACAGAACACTAAGCAGTTTCTCAGAAAGCTTCTTTCCAGATTTCATCTGAGGATATTTCCTTTTTCACCATAGCCCTCTATGGACTTCCAAATATCACTTTGCCAATTCCACAAGACCTGTCTTGGCGAAAGGCTTCCTGAGGGGAAATCTGTAACTCTGTGAGATGATTTCACAGAACACAAAGAAGTTTCTCAGAATGCTTCTTTCTCTTTGTTATCGGAGGATATTTCCTTTGGCCCTATAGTCTTCCAAGGGATCCGAAATATCTGTTCTCAGATTCCATAGAAATAAGGCTAGCAAAGAGATCCACGAAAAACAGATGTAACTCTCTGAGATGAATTAACAAAACACCAAGCAGTTTCTCAGAAAGCTTCTTTCCAGATTTCATCTGAGGATATTTCCTTTTTCACCATAGCCCTCTATGGGCTTCCAAATATCACTTTGCCAATTCCACAAGAACTGTCTTAACGAAAGGCTTCTTGAGGGGAAAGCTGTAAGTCTGTGAGATGATTTAACAGAACACAAAGAAGTTTCTCAGAAAGCTTCTTTCTCTTTGTTATCGGAGGATATTTCCTTTGGCCCTATAGTCTTCCAAGGGATCCCAAATATCTGTTCTCAGATTCCACAGAAATAAGGCTAGCAAAGAGATCCACGAAATACAGATGTAACTCTGTGAGATGAATTAACAAAACACTATTCAGTTTCTCAGAAAACTTCTTTCCAGATTTCATCTGAGGATATTTCCTTTTTCACCATAGCCCTCTATGGGCTTCCAAATATCACTTTGCCAATTCCACAAGAACTATCTTGGCGAAAGGCTTCTTGAGGGGAAAGCTGTAACTCTGTGAGATGATTTCAAAGAACACAAATAAGTTTCTCAGAAAGCTTCTTTCTCTTTGTTATCGGAGGATATTTCCTTTGGCCCTATAGTCTTCCAAGGGATCCGAAATATCTGTTCTCAGATTCCACAGAAATAAGGCTAGCCATGAGATCCACAAAAAACAGATGTAACTCTGTGAGATGAATTAACAGAACACTAAGCAGTTTCTCAGAAAGCTTCTTTCCAGATTTCATCTGAGGATATTTCCTTTTTCACCATAGCCCTCTATGGGCTTCCAAATATCACTTTGCCAATTCCACAAGAACTGTCTTGGCGAAAGGCTTCCTGAGGGAAAAGCTGTAACTCTCTGAGATGATTTCACAGAACACAAAGAAGTTTCTCAGAAAGCTTCTTTCTCTTTGTTATCGGAGGATATTTCCTTTGGCCCTATAGTCTTCCAAGGGATGCGAAATATCTGTTCTCAGATTCCACAGAAATAAGGCTAGCAAAGAGATCGACGAAATACAGATGTAACTCTGTGAGATGAATTAACAGAACACTAAGCAGTTACTCAGAAAGCTTGTTTCCAGATTCCATCTGTGGATATTTCCTTTTTCACCATAGCCCTCTATGGGCTTCCAAATATCACTTTGCCAATTCCAGAAGAACTGGCTTGGCGAAAGGCTTCTTGAGGGGAAAGCTGTAACTCTGTGAGATGATTTCACAGAACACAAAGAAGTTTCTCAGAAAGCTTCTTTCTCTTTGTTATCGGAGGATATTTCCTTTGGCCCTATAGTCTTCCAAGGGATCCGAAATATCTGTTCTCAGATTCCACAGAAATAAGGCTAGCAAAGAGATCCACGAAATACAGATGTAACTCTGTGAGATGAATTAACAGAACACTAAGCAGTTACTCAGAAAGCTTCTTTCCAGATTCCATCTTAGGATATTTCCTTTTTCACCATAGCCCTCTATGGGCTTCCAAATATCACTTTGCCAATTCCAGAAGAACTGTCTTGGCGAAAGGCTTCTTGAGGGGAAAGCTGTAACTCTGTGAGATGATTTCACAGAACACAAAGAATTTTCTCAGAAAGCTTCTTACTCTTTGTTATCGGAGGATATTTCCTTTGGCCCTATAGTCTTCCAAGGGATCCGAAATATCTGTTCTCAGATTCCACGGAAATAAGGCTAGCAAAGAGATCCACGAAATACAGATGTAACTCTTTGAGATGAATTAACAGAACACTAAGCAGTTTCTCAGAAAGCTTCTTTCCAGATTTCATCTGAGGATATTTCCTTTTTCACCATAGCCCTCTATGGACTTCCAAATATCACTTTGCCAATTCCACAAGAACTGTCTTGGCGAAAGGCTTCCTGAGGGGAAAGCTGTAACTCTGTGAGATGATTTCACAGAACACAAAGAAGTTTCTCAGAAAGCTTCTTTCTCTTTGTTATCGGAGGATATTTCCTTTGGCCCTATTGTCTTCCAAGGGATCCGAAATATCTGTTCTCAGATTCCATAGAAATAAGGCTAGCAAAGAGATCAACGAAAAACAGATGTAACTCTGTGAGATGCATTAACAGAACACTAAGCAGTTTCTCAGAAAGCTTCTTTCCAGATTTCATCTGAGGATATTTCCTTTTTCACCATAGCCCTCTATGGGCTTCCAAATATCACTTTGCCAATTCCACAAGAACTGTCTTAACGAAAGGCTTCTTGAGGGGAAAGCTGTAACTCTGTGAAATGATTTCACAGAACACAAAGAAGTTTCTCAGAAAGCTTCTTTCTCTTTGTTATCGGAGGATATTTCCTTTGGCCCTATAGTCTTCCAAGGGATCCGAAATATCTGTTTTCAGATTCCACAGAAATAAGGCTAGCAAAGAGATCCACGAAGTACACATGTAACTCGGTGAGATGAATTAACAGAACACTAAGCAGTTTCTCAGAAAGCTTCTTTCCAGATTTCATCTGAGGATATTTCCTTTTTCACCATAGCCCTCTATGGGCTTCCAAATATCACTTTGCCAATTCCACAACAACTGTCTTGGCGAAAGGCTTCCTGAGGGGAAAGCTGTAACTCTCTGAGATGATTTCACAGAACACAAAGAAGTTTCTCAGAAAGCTTCTTTCTCTTTGTTATCGTAGGATATTTCCTTTGGCCCTATAGTCTTCCAAGGGATGCGAAATATCTGTTCTCAGATTCCACAGAAATAAGGCTAGCAAAGAGATCGACGAAATACAGATGTAACTCTGTGAGATGAATTAACAGAACACTAAGCAGTTACTCAGAAAGCTTCTTTCCAGATTCCATCTGAGGATAATTCCTTTTTCACCATAGCCCTCTATGGGCCTCCAAATATCACTTTGCCAATTCCACAAGAACTGGCTTGGCGAAAAGCTTCTTGGGGGAAAGCTGTAACTCTGTGAGATGATTTCACAGAACACGAAGAAGATTCTCAGAAAGCTTCTTTCTCTTTGTTATCGGAGGATATTTCCTTTGGCCCTATAGTCTTCCAAGGGATCCGAAATATCTGTTCTCAGATTCCACGGAAATAAGGCTAGCAAAGAGATCCACGAAATACAGATGTAACTCTTTGAGATGAATTAACAGAACACTAAGCAGTTTCTCAGAAAGCTTCTTTCCAGATTTCATCGGAGGATATTACCTTTTTCACCATAGCCCTCTATGGACTTCCAAATATCACTTTGCCAATTCCACAAGAACTGTCCTGGCGAAAGGCTTCCTGAGGGGAAAGCTGTAACTCTGTGAGATGATTTCACAGAACACAAAGAAGTTTCTCAGAAAGCTTCTTTCTCTTTGTTATCGGAGGATATTTCCTTTGGCCCTATAGTCTTCCAAGGGATCCGAAATATCTGTTCTCAGATTCCACAGAAATAAGGCTAGCAAAGAGATCGACGAAATACAGATGTAACTCTGTGAGATGAATTAACAGAACACTAAGCAGTTTCTCAGAAAGCTTCTTTCCAGATTTCATCGGAGGATATTTCCTTTTTCACCATAGCCCTCTATGGTCTTCCAAATATCACTCTGCCAATTCCAGAAGAACTGTCTTGGCGAAAGGCTTCTTGAGGGGAAAGCTGTAACTCTGTGAGATGATTTCACAGAACACAAAGAAGTTTCTCAGAAAGCTTCTTTCTCTCTGTTATCGGAGGATATTTCCTTTGGTCCTATAGTCTTCCAAGGGATGCGAAATATCTGTTCTCAGATTCCACAGAAATAAGGCTAGCAAAGACATCAAACAATTACAGATGTAACTATGTGAGATGAATTAACAGAACACTAAGCAGTTTCTCAGAAAGCTTCTTTCCAGATTTCATCTGAGGATATTTCCTTTTTCACCATAGCCCTCTATGGGCTTCCAAATATCACTTTGCCAATTCCACAAGAACTGTCTTGGCGAAAGGCTTCTTGAGGGGAAAGCTGTAACTCTGTGAGATGATTTCACAGAACACAAAGAAGTTTCTCAGAAAGCTTCTTTCTCTTTATATCGGAGGATATTTCCTTTGGACCTATAGTCTTCCAAGGGATCCGAAATATCTGTTCTCAGATTCCACAGAAATAAGGCTAGCAAAGAGATCGACGAAATACAGATGTAACTCTGTGAGATGAATTAACAGAACACTAAGCAGTTTCTCAGAAAGCTTCTTTCCATATTTCATTTGAGGATATTTCCTTTTCCACCATAGCCCTCTATGGGCTTCCAAATATCACTTTGCCAATTCCACAAGAACTGTCTTGGCGAAAGGCTTCCTGATGGGAAAGCTGTAACTCTGTGAGATGATTTCACAGAACACAAAGAAGTTTCTCAGAAAGCTTCTTTCTCTTTGTTATCGGAGGATATTTCCTTTGGCCCTATAGTCTTCCAAGGGATCCGAAATATCTGTTCTCAGATTCCACAGAAATAAGGCTAGCAAAGAGATCCACGAAATACAGATGTAACTCTGTGAGATGAATTAACAGAACACTAAGCAGTTTCTCAGAAATCTTCTTTACAGATTTCATCGGAGGATATATCCTTTTTCACCATAGCCCACTACGGGCTGCCAAATATCACTTTGCCAATTCCACAAGAACTGTCTTAGCGAAAGGCTTCTTGAGGGGAAAGCTGTAACTCTGTGAGATGATTTCAAAGAACACAAAGAAGTTTCTCAGAAAGCTTCTTTCTCTCTGTTATCGGAGGATATTTCCTTTGGACCTATAGTTTTCCAAGGGATCCGAAATATCTGTTGTCAGATTCCACAGAAATAAGGCTAGCAAAGAGATCCACGAAATACAGATGTAACTCTGTGAGATGAATTAACAGAACACTAAGCAGTTTCTCAGAAAGCTTCTTTTCAGATTTCATCTGAGGATATTTCCTTTTTCACCATAGCCCTCTATGGGCTTCCAAATATCACTTTGCCAATTCCACAAGAACTGTCTTGGCGAAAGGCTTCCTGAGGGGAAAGCTGTAACTCTGAAGATGATTTCACAGAACACAAAGAAGTTTCTCAGAAAGCTTCTTTCTCTTTGTTATCGGAGGATATATCCTTTGGCCCTATAGTCTTCCAAGGGATCCGAAATATCTGTTCTCAGATTCCACAGAAATAAGGCTAGCAAAGAGATCCACGAAATACAGATGTAACTCTGTGAGATGAATTAACAGAACACTAAGCAGTTTCTCAGAAAGCTTCTTTCCAGATTTCATCTGAGGATATTTCCTTTTTCACCATAGCCCTCTTTGGGCTTCCAAATATCACTTTGACAATTCCACAAGAACTGTCTTGGCGAAAGGCTTTTTGAGGGGAAAGCTGTAACTCTGTGAGATGGTTTCACAAAACACAAAGAAGTTTCTCAGAAAGCTTCTTTCTCTTTGTTATCGGAGGATATTTCCTTTGGCCCTATAGTCTTCCAAGGGATCCGAAATATCTGTTCTCAGATTCCACAGAAGTAAGGCTAGCAAAGAGATCGACGAAATACAGATGTAACTCTGTGAGATGAATTAACAGAACACTAAGCAGTTTCTCAGAAAGCTTCTTTCCAGCTTTCATCTGAGGATATTTCCTTTTTCACCATAGCCCTTTAAGGGCTTCCAAATATCACTTTGCCAATTCCACAAGAACTGTCTTGGCGAAAGGCCCCCTGAGGGGAAAGCTGTAACTCTGTGAGATGATTTCACAGAACACAAAGAGGTTTCACAGAAAGCTTCTTTCTCTTTGTTATCGGAGGATATTTCCTTTGGCCCTATAGTCTTCCAAGGGATCCAAATAGCTGTTCTCAGATTCCACAGAAATAAGGCTAGCAAAGAGATCCACGAAATACACATGTAACTCTGAGAGATGAATTAACAGAACACTAAGCAGTTTCTCAGAAAGCTTCTTTCCAGATTTCATCGGAGGATATTTCCTTTTTCACCATAGCCCTCTATGGGCTTCCAAATATCACTTTGCCAATTCCACAAGAACTGTCTTGGCGAAAGGCTTCTTGAGGGGAAAGCTGTAACTCTGTGAGATGATTTCAAAGAACACAAAGAAGTTTCTCAAAAAGATTCTTTCTCTTTGTTATCGGAGGATATTTCCTTTGGCCCTATAGTCTTGCAAGGGATCCGAAATATCTGTTCTCAGATTCCACAGAAATGAAGCTAGCAAAGAGATCCACGAAATACACATGTAACTCTGTGAGATGAATTAACAGAACACTAAACAGTTTCTCAGAAAGCTTCTTTCCAGATTTCATCTGAGGATATTTCCTTTTTCACCATAGCCCCCTGTGGGCTTCCAAATATCACTTTGCCAATTCCACAAGAACTGTCTTGGCGAAAGGCTTCTTGAGGGGAAAGCTGTAACTCTGTGAGATGATTTCACAGAACACAAAGAAGTTTCACAGAAAGCTTCTTTCTCTTTGTTTTCGGAGGATATTTCCTTTGGACCTATGGTCCTCCAAGGGATCCGAAATATCTGTTCTCAGATTCCACAGAAATAAGGCTAGCAAAGAGATCGACGAAATACACATGTAACTCTGTGAGATGAAGTAACAGAACACTAAGCAGTTTCTCAGAAAGCTTCTTTCCAGATTTCATCTGAGGATATTTCCTTTTTCACCTTAGGCCTCTATGGGCTTCCAAATATCACTTTACCAATTCCACAAGAACTGTCTTGGCGAAAGGCTTCCTGAGGGGAAAGCTGTAACTCTGTGAGATGATTTCACAGAACACAAAGAAGTTTCACAGAAAGCTTCTTTCTCTTTGTTATCGGAGGATATTTCCTTTGGCCCTATAGTCTTCCAAGGGATCCGAAATATCTGTTCTCAGATTCCACAGAAATAAGGCTAGCAAAGAGATCCACGAAATACACATGTAACTCTGTGAGATGAATTAACAGAACACTAAGCAGTTATTCAGAAAGCTTCTTTCCAGATTTCATCGGAGGATATTTCCTTTTTCACCATAGCCCTCTATGGGCTTCCAAATATCACTTTGCCAATTCCACAAGAACGGTCTTGGCGAAAGGCTTCTTGAGGGGAAAGCTGTAACTCTGTGAGGTGATTTCACAGAACACAAAGAAGTTTCTCAAAAAGCTTCTTTCTCTTTGTTATCGGAGGATATTTCCTTTGGCCCTATAGTCTTCCAAGGGATCCGAAATATCTGTTCTCAGATTCCACAGACATAAAGCTAGCAAAGAGATCCAGGAAATACACATGTAACTCTGTGAGATGAATTAACAGAACACTAAGCAGTTTCTCAGAAAGCTTCTTTCCAGATTTCATCTGAGGATATTTCCTTTTTCACCATAGCCCTCTATGGGCTTCCAAATATCACTTTGCCAATTCCACAAGAACTGTCTTTGCGAAAGGCTTCTTGAGGGTAAAGCTGTAACTCTTTGAGATGATTTCACAGAACACAAAGAAGTTTCACGGAAAGCTTCTTTCTCTTTGTTATCGGAGGATATTTCCTTTGGCCCTATAGTCTTCCAAGGGATCCGAAATATCTGTTCTCAGATTCCACAGAAATAAGGCTAGCAAAGAGATCGACGAAATGCAGATGTAACTCTGTGAGATGAATTAACAGAACACTAAGCAGTTTCTCAGGAAGCTTCTTTCCAGATTTCATCTGAGGATATTTCCTTTTTCACCGTAGCCCTCTATGGGCTTCCAAATATCACTTTGCCAATTCCAGAAGAACTGTCTTGGCGAAAGGCTTCCTGAGGGGAAAGCTGTAACTCTGTGAGATGATTTCAGAGAACACAAAGAAGTTTCACAGAAAGCTTCTTTCTCTTTGTTATCGGAGGATATTTCCTTTGGCCCTATAGTCTTCCAAGGGATCCGAAAGATCTGTTCTCAGATTCCACAGAAATAAGGCTAGCAAAGAGATCCACGAAATACACATGTAACTCTGTGAGATGAATTAACAGAACACTAAGCAGTTTCTCAGAAAGCTTCTTTCCAGATTTCATCGGAGGATATTTCCTTTTTCACCATAGCCCTCTCTGGGCTTCCAAATATCACTTTGCCAATTCCACAAGAACTATCTTGGCGAAAGGCTTATTGAGGGGAAAGCTGTAACTCTGTGAGATGATTTCACAGAACACAAAGAAGTTTCACAGAAAGCTTCTTTCTCTTTGTTATCGAACGTTATTTCCTTTGGTCCTATAGTCTTCCAAGGGATTCGAAATATCTGTTCTCAGATTCCACAGAAATAAGGCTAGCAAAGAGATCGACGAAACCCAGATGTAACTCTGTGAGATGAATTAACAGAACACTAAGCAGTTTCTCAGGAAGCTTCTTTCCAGATTTCACCTGAGGATATTTCCTTTTTCACCATAGCCCTCTATGGGCTTCCAAATATCACTTTGCCAATTCCACAAGAACTGTCTTGGCGAAAGGCTTCTTGAGGGGAAAGCTGTAACTCTGTGAGATGATTTCACAGAACACAAAGAAGTTTCTCAAAAAGCTTCTTTCTCTTTGTTATCGTAGGATATTTCCTTTGGCCGTATAGTCTTCCAAGGGATCCGAAATATCTGTTCTCAGATTCCACAGAAATAAAGCTAGCAAAGAGATCCACGAAATACACATGTAACTCTGTGAGATGAATTAACAGAACACTAAGCAGTTTCTCAGAGCGCTTCTTTCCAGATTTCATCTGAGGATATTTCCTTTTTCACCATAGCCCTCTATGGGCTTCCAAATATCACTTTGCCAATTCCACAAGAACTGTCTTGGCAAAAGGCTTCTTGAGGGGAAAGCTGTAACTCTGTGAGATGATTTCACAGAACACAAAGAAGTTTCACAGAAAGCTTCTTTCCCTTTGTTATCGGAGGATATTTCCTTTGGCCCTACAGTCTTCCAAGGGATCCGGAATATCTGTTCTCAGATTCCACAGAAATAAGGCTAGCAAAGAGATCGACGAAATACAGATGTAACTCTGTGAGATGAATTAACAGAACACTAAGCAGTTTCTCAGGAAGCTTCTTTCCAGATTTCATCGGAGGATATTTCCTTTTTCACCATAGCCCTCTATGGGCTTCCAAATATCACTTTGCCAATTCCACAAGAACTGTCTTGCGAAAGGCTTCTTTAGGGGAAAGCTGTAACTCTGTGAGATGATTTCACAGAACACAAAGAAGTTTCTCAGAAAGCTTCTTTCTCTTTGTTATCGGAGGATATTTCCTTTGGCCCTATAGTCTTCCAAGGGATCGGAAATATCTGTTCTCAGATTCCACAGAAATAAGGCTAGCAAAGAGATCCACGAAATACAGATGTAACTCTTTGAGATGAATTAACAGAACACTAAGCAGTTTCTCAGAAAGCTTCTTTCCAGATTTCATCTGAGGATATTTCCTTTTTCACCATAGCCCTCTTTGGGCTTCCAAATATCACTTTGCCAATTCCACAAGAACTGTCTTAACGAAAGGCTCCTCCAGGGGGAAGCTGTAACTCTGTGAGATGATTTCACAGAACACAAAGAAGTTTCTCAGAAAGCTTCTTTCTCTTTGTTATCGGAGGATATTTCCTTTCGCCCTATAGTCTTCCAAGGGATCCGAAATATTTGTTCTCAGATTCCACAGAAATAAGGCTAGCAATGAGATCGAACAAATACAGATGTAACTCTGTGAGATGAATTAACAGAACACTAAGCAGTTTCTCAGACGTCTTCTTTCCAGATTTCATCTGAGGATATTTCCTTTTTCACCATAGCCCTCTATGGGCTTCCAAATATCACTCTGCTAATTCCAGAAGAACTGTCTTGGTGAAAGGCTTCTTGAGGGGAAAGCTGTAACTCTGTGAGATGATTTCACAGAACACAAAGAAGTTTCTCAGAAAGCTTCTTTCTCTTTGTTATCGGAGGATATTTCCTTTGGCACTATAGTCTTCCAAGGGATCCGAAATATCTGTTCTCAGATTCCACGGAAATAAGGCTAGCAAAGAGATCCACGAAATACAGAGGTAACTCTGTGAGATGAATTAACAGAACACTGAGCAGTTTCTCAGGAAGCTTCTTTCCAGATTTCATCTGAGGATATTTCCTTTTTCACCATAGCCCTCTATGGGCTTCCAAATATCACTTTGCCAATTCTACAAGAACTGTGTTAACGAAAGGCTTCTTGAGGGGAAAGCTGTAACTCTGTGAGATGATTTCACAGAACACAAAGAAGTTTCTCAGAATGCTTCTTTCTCTTTGTTATCGGAGGATATTTACTTTGGCCCTATAGTCTTCCAAGGGATCCGAAATATCTGTTCTCGGATTCCACAGAAATAAGGCTAGCAAAGAGATCCACGAAATACAGATGTAACTCTGTGAGATGAATTAACAGAACATTAAGCAGTTTCTCAGGAAGCTTCTTTCCAGATTTCACCTGAGGATATTTCCTTTTTCACCACAGCCCTCTATAGGGTTCCAAATATCACCTTGCCAATTCCACAAGAACTGTCTTGCGAAAGGCTTCTTGAGGGGAGAGCTGTAACTCTGTGAGATGATTTCACAGAACACAAAGAAGTTTCTCAGAAAGCTTCTTTCTCTTTGTTATCGGAGGATATTTCCTATGGCCCTATAGTCTTCCAAGGGATCCGAAATATCTGTTCTCAGATTCCACAGAAATAAGGCTAGCAAAGAGATCCACGAAATACAGAAGTAACTCTGTGAGATGAATTCACAGAAAACTAAGCAGTTTCTCAGAAAGCTTCTTTCCAGATTTCATCGGAGGATATTTCCTTTTTCACCATAGCGCTCTATGGGCTTCCAAATATCACTTTGCCAATTCCACAAGAACTGTCTTAGCGAAAGGCTTCTTGAGGGGAATGCTGTAACTCTGTGAGATGATTTCACAGAACACATAGAAGTTTCTGAGAAAGTTTCTTTCTGTTTGTTATCGGAGGATATTTCCTTTGGCACTATAATCTTCCAAGGGATCCGAAATATCTGTTCTCAGATTCCACAGAAATAAGGCTATCAAAGAGATCCACGAAACACACATGTAACTCTGTGAGATGAATTAACAGAACACTAAGCAGTTTCTCAGAAAGCTTCTTTCCAGATTTCATCTGAGGATATTTCCTTTTTCACCATAGCCCTCTATGGGCTTCCAAATATCACTCTGCTAATCCCAGAAGAACTGTCTTGGTGAAAGGCTTCTTGAGGTAAAAGCTGTAACTCTGTGAGATGATTTCACAGAACACAAAGAAGTTTCTCAGAAAGCTTCTTTCTCTTTGTTATCGGAGGATATTTCCTTTGGCCGTATAGTCTTCCAAGGGATCCCAAATATCTGTTCTCAGATTCCACAGAAATAAAGCTAGCAAAGAGATCCACGAAATACACATGTAACTCTGTGAGATGAATTAACAGAACACTAAGCAGTTTCTCAGAAAGCTTCTTTCCAGATTTCATCTGAGGATATTTCCTTTTTCACCATAGCCCTCTATGGGCTTCCATATATCACTTTGCCAATTCCACAAGAACTGTCTTGGCAAAAGACTTCTTGAGGGGAAAGCTGTAACTCTGTGAGATGATTTCACAGAACACAAAGAAGTTTCACAGAAAGCTTCTTTCTCTTTGTTATCGGAGGATATTTCCTTTGGCCCTATAGTCTTCCAAGGGATCCGAAATATCTGTTCTCGGATTCCACAGAAATAAGGCTAGCAAAGAGATCGACGAAATACAGATGTAACTCTGTGAGATGAATTAACAGAACATTAAGCAGTTTCTCAGGAAGCTTCTTTCCAGATTTCACCTGAGGATATTTCCTTTTTCACCACAGCCCTCTATAGGGTTCCAAATATCACCTTGCCAATTCCACAAGAACTGTCTTGCGAAAGGCTTCTTGAGGGGAGAGCTGTAACTCTGTGAGATGATTTCACAGAACACAAAGAAGTTTCTCAGAAAGCTTCTTTCTCTTTGTTATCTAGGATATTTCCTTTGGCCCTATAGTCTTCCAAGGGATCCGAAATATCTGTTCTCAGATTCCACAGAAATAAGGCTAGCAAAGAGATCCACGAAATACAGATGTAACTCTGTGAGATGAATTCACAGAACACTAAGCAGTTTCTCAGAAAGCTTCTTTCCAGATTTCATCGGAGGATATTTCCTTTTTCACCATAGCCCTCTATGGGCTTCCAAATATCACTTTGCCAATTCCACAAGAACTGTCTTAGCGAAAGGCTTCTTGAGGGGAATGCTGTAACTCTGTGAGATGATTTCACAGAACACATAGAAGTTTCTGAGAAAGTTTCTTTCTGTTTGTTATCGGAGGATATTTCCTTTGGCACTATAATCTTCCAAGGGATCCGAAATATCTGTTCTCAGATTCCACAGAAATAAGGCTAGCAAAGAGATCCACGAAACACACATGTAACTCTGTGAGATGAATTAACAGAACACTAAGCAGTTTCTCAGAAACCTTCTTTCCAGATTTCATCTGAGGATATTTCCTTTTTCACCATAGCCCTCTATGGGCTTCCAAATATCACTTTGCCAATCCCACAAGAACTGTCTTGGCGAAAGGCTTCTTGAGGGGAAAGCTGTAACTCTGTGAGATGATTTCAGAGAACACAAAGAAGTTTCTCAGAAAGCTTCTTTCTCTTTGTTATCGGAGGATATTTCCTTTGGCCCTATAGTCTTCCAAGGGATCCGAAATATCTGTTCTCAGATTCCACAGAAATAAGGCTAGCAAAGAGATCAACGAAATACACATGTAACTCTGTGAGATGAATTAACAGAACACTAAGCAGTTTCTCAGAAAGCTTCTTTCCAGATTTCATCTAAGGATATTTCCTTTTTCACCATAGCCCTCTATGGGCTTCCAAATATCACTTTGCCAATTCCACAAGAACTGTCTTAGCGAAAGGCTTCTTGAGGGGAAAGCTGTACCTCTGTGAGATCATTTCAAAGAACACAAAGAAGTTTCTCAGAAAGCTTCTTTCTCTTTGTTATCGGAGGATATTTCCTTTGGCCCTATAGTCTTCCAAGGGATCCGAAATATTTGTTCTCAGATTCCACAGAAATAAGGCTAGCAAAGAGATCGACGAAATACAGATGTAACTCTGTGAGGTGAATTAACAGAACACTAAGCAGTTTCTCAGAAAGCTTCTTTCCAGATTTCATCTGAGGATATTTCCTTTTTCACCATAGCCCTCTATGGGCTTCCAAATATCACTCTGCTAATTCCAGAAGAACTGTCTTGGTGAAAGGCTTCTTGAGGTTAAAGCTGTAACTCTGTGAGATGATTTCACAGAACACAAAGAAGTTTCTCAGAAAGCTTCTTTCTCTTTGTTATCGGAGGATATTTCCTTTGGCCCTATAGTCTTCCAAGGGATCCGAAATATCTGTTCTCAGATTCCACAGAAAAAAGGCTAGCAAAGAGATCCACGAAATACAGATGTAACTCTGTGAGATGAATTAACAGAACACTAAGAAGTTTCTCAGAAAGCTTCTTTCCAGATTTCATCGGAGGATATTTCCTTTTTCACCATAGCCCTCTATGGGCTTCCAAATATCACTTTGCCAATTCCACAAGAAATGTCTTAGCGAAAGGCTTCTTGAGGGGAAAGCTGTAACTCTGTGAGATGATTTCAAAGAACACAAAGAAGTTTCTCAGAAAGCTTCTTTCTCTTTGTTATCGGAGGATATTTCCTTTGGCCCTATAGTCTTCCAAGGAATCTGAAATATCTGTTCTCAGATTCCACAGAAATAAGGCTAGCAAAGAGATCGACGAAATACAGATGTAACTCTGTGAGATGAATTAACAGAACACTAAGCAGTTTCTCAGAAAGCTTCTTAACAGATTCCATCGGAGGATATTTCCTTTTTCACCATAGCCCTCTATGGGCTTCCAAATATCACTTTGCCAATTCCACAAGAACTGTCTTGGAGAAAGGCTTCTTGAGGGGAAAGCTGTAACTCTGTGAGATGATTTCACAGAACACAAAGAAGTTTCTCAAAAAGCTTCTTTCTCTTTGTTATCGTAGGATATTTCCTTTGGCCGTATAGTCTTCCAAGGGATCCGAAATATCTGTTCACAGATTCCAGAGAAATAAAGCTAGTAAACAGATCCACGAAATACACATGTAACTCTGTGAGATGAATTAACAGAACACTAAGCAGTTTCTCAGAAAGCTTCTTTCCAGATTTCATCTGAGGATATTTCCTTTTTCACCATAGCCCTCTATGGGCTTCCAAATATCACTTTGCCAATTCCACAAGAACTGTCTTGGCAAAAGGCTTCTTGAGGGGAAAGCTGTAACTCTGTGAGATGATTTCACAGAACACAAAGAAGTTTCACAGAAAGCTTCTTTCTCTTTGTTATCGGAGGATATTTCCTTTGGCCCTATAGTCTTCCAAGGGATCCGAAATATCTGTTCTCAGATTCCACAGAAATAAGACTAGCAGAGAGATCCACGAAATACAGATGTAACTCTGTGAGATGAATTAACAGAACACTAAGCAGTTTCTCAGAAAGCTTCTTTCCAGATTTCATCGGAGGATATTTCCTTTTTCACCATAGCCCTCTATGGGCTTCCAAATAGCACTTTGCCAATTCCACAAGAACTGTCTTGGCGAAAGGCTTCTTGAGGGGAAAGCTGTAACTCTGTGAGATGATTTCACAGAACACAAAGAAGTTTCTCAAAAAGCTTCTTTCTCTTTGTTATCGGAGGATATTTCCTTTGGCCCTATAGTCTTCCAAGGGATCCGAAATATCTGTTCTCAGATTCCATAGAAATAAGGCTAGCAAAGAGATCCACGAAATACAGATGTAACTCTGTGAGATGAATTAACAGAACACTAAGCAGTTTCTCAGAAAGCTTCTTTCCAGATTTCATCGGAGGATATTTCCTTTTTCACCATAGCCCTCTATGGGCTTCCAAATATCACTTTGCCAATTCCACAAGAACTGTCTTAGCGAAAGGCTTCTTGAGGGGAAAGCTGTAACTCTGTGAGATGATTTCAAAGAACACAAAGAAGTTTCTCAGAAAGCTTCTTTCTCTTTGTTATCGCAGGATATTTCCTTTGGACCTATAGTCTTCCAAGGGATCCGAAATATCTGTTCTCAGATTCCACAGAAATAAGGCTAGCAAAGAGATCCACGAAATACAGATGTAACTCTGTGAGATGAATTAACAGAACACTAAGCAGTTCCTCAGAAAGCTTCTTTCCAGATTTCATCGGAGGATATTTCCTTTTTCACCATAGCCCTCTATGGGATTCCAAATATCACTTTGCCAATTCCACAAGAACTGTCTTAGCGAAAGGCTTCTTGAGGGGAAAGCTGTAACTCTGTGAGATGATTTCAAAGAACACAAAGAAGTTTCTCAGAAAGCTTCTTTCTCTTTGTTATCGGAGGATATTTCCTTTGGCCCTATATTCTTCCAAGGGATCCGAAATATCTGTTCTCAGATTCCACAGAAATAAGGCTAGCAAAGAGATCGACGAAATACAGATGTAACTCTGTGAGATGAATTAACAGAACACTAAGCAGTTTCTCAGAAAGCTTCTTTCCAGATTTCATCTGAGGATATTTCCTTTTTCACCATAGCCCTCTATGGGCTTCCAAATATCACTTTGCCAATCCCACAAGAACTGTCTTGGCGAAAGGCTTCTTGAGGGGAAAGCTGTAACTCTGTGAGATGATTTCAGAGAACACAAAGAAGTTTCTCAGAAAGCTTCTTTCTCTTTGTTATCGGAGGATATTTCCTTTGGCCCTATAGTCTTCCAAGGGATCCGAAATATCTGTTCTCAGATTCCACAGAAATAAGGCTAGCAAAGAGATCCACGAAATACAGATGTAACTCTGTGAGATGAATTCACAGAACACTAAGCAGTTTCTCAGAAAGCTTCTTTCCAGATTTCATCTGAGGATATTTCCTTTTTCACCATAGCCCTCTATGGGCTTCCAAATATCACTTTGCCAATTCCACAAGAACTGTCTTAGCGAAAGGCTTCTTGAGGGGAATGCTGTAACTCTGTGAGATGATTTCACAGAACACATAGAAGTTTCTGAGAAAGTTTCTTTCTGTTTGTTATCGGAGGATATTTCCTTTGGCACTATAATCTTCCAAGGGATCCGAAATATCTGTTCTCAGATTCCACAGAAATAAGGCTAGCAAAGAGATCCACGAAACACACATGTAACTCTGTGAGATGAATTAACAGAACACTAAGCAGTTTCTCAGAAAGCTTCTTTCCAGATTTCATCTGAGGATATTTCCTTTTTCACCATAGCCCTCTATGGGCTTCCAAATATCACTTTGCCAATCCCACAAGAACTGTCTTGGCGAAAGGCTTCTTGAGGGGAAAGCTGTAACTCTGTGAGATGATTTCAGAGAACACAAAGAAGTTTCTCAGAAAGCTTCTTTCTCTTTGTTATCGGAGGATATTTCCTTTGGCCCTATTGTCTTCCAAGGGATCCGAAATATCTGTTCTCAGATTCCACAGAAATAAGGCTAGCAAAGAGATCGACGAAATACAGATGTAACTCTGTGAGATGAATTAACAGAACACTAAGCAGTTTCTCAGAAAGCTTCTTTCCAGATTTCATCTGAGGATATTTCCTTTTTCACCATAGCCCTCTATGGGCTTCCAAATATCACTTTGCCAATTCCACAAGAACTGTCTTAGCGAAAGGCTTCTTGAGGGGAAAGCTGTAACTCTGTGAGATGATTTCAAGGAACACAAAGAAGTTTCTCAGAAAGCTTCTTTCTCTTTGTTATCGGAGGATATTTCCTTTGGACCTATAGTCTTCCAAGGGATCCGAAATATCTGTTCTCAGATTCCACAGAAATAAGGCTAGCAAAGAGATCAACGAAATACACATGTAACTCTGTGAGATGAATTAACAGAACACTAAGCAGTTTCTCAGAAAGCTTCTTTCCAGATTTCATCTAAGGATATTTCCTTTTTCACCATAGCCCTCTATGGGCTTCCAAATATCACTTTGCCAATTCCACAAGAACTGTCTTAGCGAAAGGCTTCTTGAGGTTAAAGCTGTAACTCGGTGAGATGATTTCACAGAACACAAAGAAGTTTCTAAGAAAGCTTCTTTCTCTTTGTTATCGGAGGATATTTCCTTTGGCCCTATAGTCTTCCAAGGGATCCGAAATATCTGTTCTCAGATTCCACAGAAATAAGGCTAGCAAAGAGATCGATGAAATACAGATGTAACTCTGTGAGATGAATTAACAGGACACTAAGCAGTTTCTCAGAAAGCTTCTTTCCAGATTTC
Source organism: Macaca fascicularis (assembly GCF_037993035.2). Lineage (NCBI taxonomy): Eukaryota > Metazoa > Chordata > Mammalia > Primates > Cercopithecidae > Macaca > Macaca fascicularis. The sequence continues at coordinate 68,648,721 of NC_088376.1, read as the reverse complement.
ATCTGAGGATATTTCCTTTTTCACCATAGCCCTCTATGGGCTTCCAAATATCACTCTGCTAATTCCAGAAGAACTGTCTTGGTGAAAGGCTTCTTGAGGTTAAAGCTGTAACTCTGTGAGATGATTTCACAGAACACAAAGAAGTTTCTCAGAAAGCTTCTTTCTCTTTGTTATCGGAGGATATTTCCTTTGGCCCTATAGTCTTCCAAGGGATCCGAAATATCTGTTCTCAGATTCCACAGAAAAAAGGCTAGCAAAGAGATCCACGAAATACAGATGTAACTCTGTGAGATGAATTAACAGAACACTAAGAAGTTTCTCAGAAAGCTTCTTTCCAGATTTCATCGGAGGATATTTCCTTTTTCACCATAGCCCTCTATGGGCTTCCAAATATCACTTTGCCAATTCCACAAGAAATGTCTAAGCGAAAGGCATCTTGAGGGGAAAGCTGTAACTCTGTGAGATGATTTCAAAGAACACAAAGAAGTTTCTCAGAAAGCTTCTTTCTCTTTGTTATCGGAGGATATTTCCTTTGGCCCTATAGTCTTCCAAGGGATCCGAAATATCTGTTCTCAGATTCCACAGAAAAAAGGCTAGCAAAGAGATCCACGAAATACAGATGTAACTCTGTGAGATGAATTAACAGAACACTAAGAAGTTTCTCAGAAAGCTTCTTTCCATATTTCATCGGAGGATATTTCCTTTTTCACCATAGCCCTCTATGGGCTTCCAAATATCACTTTGCCAATTCCACAAGAAATGTCTTAGCGAAAGGCTTCTTGAGGGGAAAGCTGTAACTCTGTGAGATGATTTCAAAGAACACAAAGAAGTTTCTCAGAAAGCTTCTTTCTCTTTGTTATCGGAGGATATTTCCTTTGGCCCTATAGTCTTCCAAGGGATCTGAAATATCTGTTCTCAGATTCCACAGAAATAAGGCTAGCAAAGAGATCGACGAAATACAGATGTAACTCTGTGAGATTAATTAACAAAACACTAAGCAGTTTCTCAGAAAGCTTCTTTCCAGATTCCATTGGAGGATATTTCCTTTTTCACCGTAGCCCTCTATGGGCTTCCAAATATCACTTTGCCAATTCCACAAGAACTGTCTTGGCGAAACGCTTCTTGAGGGGAAAGCTGTAACTCTGTGAGATGATTTCACAGAACACAAAGAAGTTTCTCAAAAAGCTTCTTTCTCTTTGTTATCGTAGGATATTTCCTTTGGCCGTATAGTCTTCCAAGGGATCCGAAATATCTGTTCACAGATTCCAGAGAAATAAAGCTAGTAAAGAGATCCACGAAATACACATGTAACTCTGTGAGATGAATTAACAGAACACTAAGCAGTTTCTCAGAAATCTTCTTTCCAGATTTCATCTGAGGATATTTCCTTTTTCACCATAGCCCTCTATGGGCTTCCAAATATCATTTTGCCAATTCCACAAGAACTGTCTTAGCGAAAGGCTTCTTGAAGGGAAATCTGTAACTCTGTGAGATGATTTCACAGAACACAAGGAAGTTTCTCAGAAAGCTTCTTTCTCTTTGTTATCGGAGGATATTTCCTTTGGCCCTATAGTCTTCCAAGGGATCCGAAATATCTGTTCTCAGATTCCACAGAAATAAGGCTAGCAAAGAGATCCACGAAATACAGATGTAACTCTGTGAGATGAATTAACAGAACACTAAGCAGTTTCTCAGAAAGCTTCTTTCCAGATTTCATCGGAGGATATTTCCTTTTTCACCATAGCCCTCTATGGGCTTCCAAATATCACTTTGCCAATTCCACAAGAACTGTCTTGCGAAAGGCTTCTTGAGGGGAAAGCTGTAACTCTGTGAGATGATTTCACAGAACACAAAGAAGTTTCTCAGAAAGCTTCTTTCTCTTTGTTATCGGAGGATATTTCCTTTGGCCCTATAGTCTTCCAATGGATCCGAAATATCTGTTCTCAGATTCCACAGAAATAAGGTTAGCAAAGAGATCCACGAAATACAGATGTAACTCTGTGAGATGAATTAACAGAACACTAAACAGTTTCTCAGAAAGCTTCTTTCCAGGTTTCATCGGAGGATATTTCCTTTTTCACCATAGCCCTCTATGGGCTTCCAAATATCACTTTGCCAATTCCACAAGAACTGTCTTAGCGAAAGGCTTCTTGAGGGGAATGCTGTAACTCTGTGAGATGATTTCACAGAACACAAAGAAGTTTCTCAGAAAGCTTCTTTCTCTTTGTTATCGGAGGATATTTCCTTTGGCCCTATAGTCTTCCAAGGGATCCGAAATATCTGTTCTCAGATACCACAGAAATAAGGCTTGCAAAGAGATCCACGAAATACATATGTAACTCTGTGAGATGAATTAACAGAACACTAAGCAGTTTCTCAGAAAGCTTCTTTCCAGATTTCATCGGAGGATATTTCCTTTTTCACCATAGCCCTCTATGGGCTTCCAAATATCACTTTGCCAATTCCACAAGAACTGTCTTGGCGAAAGGCTTCTTGAGGGGAAAGCTGTAACTCTGTGAGATGATTTCAAAGAACACAAAGAAGTTTCTCAAAAACCTTCTTTCTCTTTGTTATCGGAGGATATTTCCTTTGGCCCTCTAGTCTTTCAAGGGATCCGAAATATCTGTTCTCAGATTCCACAGAAAAAAGTCTAGCAAAGAGATCCACGAAATACAGATGTAACACTGTGAGATGAATTAACAGAACACTAAGCAGTTTCTCAGAAAGCTTCTTTCCAGATTTCATCTGCGGATATTTCCTTTTTCACCATAGCCCTCTATGGGCTTCCAAATATCACTTTGCCAATTCCACAAGAACTGTCTTAGCGAAAGGCTTCTTGAGGGGAAATCTGTGACTCTGTGAGATGATTTCAAAGAACACAAAGAAGGTTTCTCAGAAAGTTTCTTTCTCTTTGTTATCGGAGGATATTTCCTTTGGCCCTATAGTCTTCCAAGGGATCCGAAATATCTGTTCTCAGATTCCACAGAAATAAGGCTAGCAAAGAGATCGACGAAATACAGATGTAACTCAGTGAGATGAATTCACAGAACACTAAGCAGTTTCTCAGAAAGCTTCTTTCCAGATTTCATCTGAGGATATTTCCTTTTTCACCATAGCCCTCTATGGGCTTCCAAATATCACTTTGCCAATTCCACAAGAACTGTCTTGGCGAAAGGCTTCTTGAGGGGAAAGCTGTAACTCTGTGAGATGATTTCACAGAACACAAAGAAGTTTCTCAGAAAGCTTCTTTCTCTTTGTTATCGGAGGATATTTCCTTTGGCCCTATAGTCTTCCAAGGGATCCGAAATATCTGTTCTCAGATTCCACAGAAATAAGGCTAGCAAAGAGATCCACGAAATACAGATGTAACTCTGTGAGATGAATTAACAGAACACTAAGCAGTTTCTCAGAAAGCTTCTTTCCAGATTTCATCTGAGGATATTTCGTTTTTCACCATAGCCCTCTATGGGCTTCGAAATATCACTTTGCCAATTCCACAAGAACTGTCTTGACGAAAGGCTTCTTGAGGGGAAGCTGTAACTCTGTGAGATGATTTCACAGAACACAAAGAAGTTTCTCAGAAAGCTTCTTTCTCTTTGTTATCGGTGGATATTTCCTTTGGCCCTATAGTCTTCCAAGGGATCAGAAATATCTGTTCTCAGATTCCACAGAAATAAGGTTAGCAAAGAGATCCACGAAATACAGATGTAACTCTGTGAGATGAATTAACAGAACACTAAACAGTTTCTCAGAAAGCTTCTTTCCAGATTTCATCGGAGGATATTTCCTTTTTCACCATAGCCCTCTATGGGCTTCCAAATATCACTTTGCCAATTCCACAAGAACTGTCTTAGCGAAAGGCTTCTTGAGGGGAAAGCTGTAACTCTGTGAGATGATTTCACAGAACACAAAGAAGTTTCTCAGAAAGCTTCTTTCTGTTTGTTATCGGAGGATATTTCCTTTGGCCCTATAGTCTTCCAAGGGATCCGAAATATCTGTTCTCAGATTCCACAGAAATAAGGCTAGCAAAGAGATGCACGAAATACACATGTAACTCTGTGAGATGAATTAACAGAACACTAAGCAGTTTCTCAGAAAGCTTCTTTCCAGATTTCATCTGAGGATATTTCCTTTTTCACCATAGCCCTCTATGGGCGTCCAAATATCACTTTGTCAATTCCACAAGAACTGTCTTGTTGAAAGGCTTCTTGAGGGGAAAGCTGTAACTCTGTGAGATGATTTCACAGAACACAAAGAAGTTTCTCAGAAAGCTTCTTTCTCTTTGTTATCGGAGGATATTTCCTTTGGACCTATAGTCTTCCAAGGGATCCGAAATATCTGTTCTCAGATTCCACAGAAAAAAGTCTAGCAAAGAGATCCACGAAATACAGACGTAACTCTGTGAGATGAATTAACAGAACACTAAGCAGTTTCTCAGAAAGCTTCTTTCCAGATTTCATCTGAGGATATTTCCTTTTTCACCATAGCCCTCTATGGGCTTCCAAATATCACTTTGCCAATTCCACAAGAACTGTCTTAGCGAAAGTCTTCTTGAGGGGAAATCTGTGACTCTGTGAGATGATTTCAAAGAACACAAACAAGGTTTCTCAGAAAGTTTCCTTCTCTTTGTTATCGGAGGATATTTGCTTTGGCCCTATAGTCTTCCAAGGGATCCGAAATATCTGTTCTCAGATTCCACAGAAATAAGGCTAGCAAAGAGATCGACGAAATACAGATGTAACTCTGTGAGATGAATTCACAGAACACTAAGCAGTTTCTCAGAAAGCTTCTTTCCAGATTTCATCTGAGGATATTTCCTTTTTCACCATAGCCCTCTATGGGCTTCCAAATATCACTTTGCCAATTCCACAAGAACTGTCTTGACGACAGGCTTCTTGAGGGGAAAGCTGTAACTCTGTGAGATGATTTCACAGAACACAAAGAAGTTTCTCAAAAAGCTTCTTTCTCTTTGTTATCGGAGGATATTTACTTTGGCCGTATAGTCTTCCAAGGGATCCGAAATATCTGTTCTCAGATTCCACAGAAATAAAGCTAGCAAAGAGATCCACGAAATACACATGTAACTCTGTGAGATGAATTAACAGAACACTAAGCAGTTTCTCAGAAAGCTTCTTTCCAGATTTCATCTGAGGATATTTCCTTTTTCACCATAGCCCTCTATGGGCTTCCAAATATCACTTTGCCAATTCCACAAAAACTGTCTTGGCAAAAGGCTTCTTGAGGGGAAAGCTGTAACTCTGTGAGATGATTTCACAGAACACAAAGAAGTTTCTCAGAAAGCTTCTTTCTGTTTGTTATCGGAGGATATTTCCTTTGGCCCTATAGTCTTCCAAGGGATCCGAAATATCTGTTCTCAGATTCCACAGAAATAAGGCTATCAAAGAGATCCACGAAATACAGATGTAACTCTGTGAGATGAATTAACAGAACACTAAGCAGTTTCTCAGAAAGCTTCTTTCCAGATTTCATAGGAGGATATTTCCTTTTTCACCATAGCCCTCTATGGGCTTCCAAATATCACTTTGCCAATTCCACAAGAACTGTCTTAACGAAAGGCTTCTTGAGGGGAAAGCTGTAACTCTGTGAGTTGATTTCACAGAACACAAAGTAGTTTCTCAGAAAGCTTCTTTCTCTTTGTTATCGGAGGATATTTCCTTTGGCCCTATAGTCTTCCAAGGGATCCGAAATATTTGTTCTCAGATTCCACAGAAATGAGGCTAGGAAAGAGATCCACGAAATACAGATGTAACTCTGTGAGATGAATTAACAGAACACTAAGCAGTTTCTCAGAAAGCTTCTTTCCAGATTTCATCTGAGGATATTTCCTTTTTCACCATAGCCCTCTAAGGGCTTCCAAATATCACTCTGCTAATTCCAGAAGAACTGTCTTGGTGAAAGGCTTCTTGATGGGAAAGCTGTAACTCTGTGAGATGATTTCACAGAACACAAAGAAGTTTCTCAGAAAGCTTCTTTCTCTTTGTTATCGGAGGGTATTTCCTTTGGCCCTATAGTCTTCCAAGGGATCCGAAATATCTGTTCTCAGATTCCACGGAAATAAGGCTAGCAAAGAGATCCACGAAATACAGATGTAACTCTGTGAGATGAATTAACAGAACACTAAGCAGTTTCTCAGAAAGCTTCTTTCCAGATTTCATCGGAGGATATTTCCTTTTTCACCATAGCCCTCTACGGGCTTCCAAATATCACTTTGCCAATTCCACAAGAACTGTCTTAGCGAAAGGCTTCTTGGGGGGAAAGCTGTAACTCTGTGAGATGATTTCAAAGAACACAAAGAAGTTTCTCAGAAAGCTTCTTTCTCTTTGTTTTCGGAGGATATTTCCTTTGGACTTATAGTCTTCCAAGGGATCCGAAATACCTGTTCTCAGATTCCACAGAAATAAGGCTAGCAAAGAGATCGACGAAATACAGATGTAACTCTGTGAGATGAATTAACAGAACACTAAGCAGTTTCTCAGAAAGCTTCTTTCCAGATTTCATCTGAGGATATTTCCTTTTCCACCATAGCCCTCTATGGGCTTCCAAATATCACTTTGCCAATTCCACAAGAATTGTCTTGGCGAAAGGCTTCCTGAAGGGAAAGCTGTAACTCTGTGAGATGATTTCACAGAACACAAAGAAGTTTCTCAGAAAGCTTCTTTCTCTTTGTTATCGGAGGATATTTCCTTTGGCCCTATAGTCTTCCAAGGGATCCGAAATATCTGTTCTCAGATTCCACAGAAATAAGGCTAGCAAAGAGATCCACGAAATACAGATGTAACTCTGTGAGGTGAATTAACAGAACACTAAGCAGTTTCTCAGAAAGCTTCTTTCTAGATTTCATCGGAGGATATTTCCTTTTTCACCATAGCCCTCTATGGGCTTCCAAATATCACTTTGCCAATTCCACAAGAACTGTCTTGACGAAAGGCTTCTTGAGGGGAAAGCTGTAACTCTGTGAGATGATTTCACAGAACACAAAGAAGTTTCTCAAAAAGCTTCTTTCTCTTTGTTATCGGAGGATATTTCCTTTGGCCGTATAGTCTTCCAAGGGATCCGAAATATCTGTTCTAAGATTCCACAGAAATAAAGCTAGCAAAGAGATCCACGAAATACACATGTAACTCTGTGAAATGAATTAACAGAACACTAAGCAGTTTCTCAGAAAGATTCTTTCCAGATTTCATCTGAGGATATTTCCTTTTTCACCATAGCCCTCTATGGGCTTCCAAATATCACTTTGCCAATTCCACAAGAACTGTCTTGGCGAAAGGGTTCTTGAGGGGAAAGCTGTACCTCTGTGAGATGATTTCACAGAACACAAAGAAGTTTCTCAGAAAGCTTCTTTCTCTTTGTTATCGGAGGATATTTCCTTTGGCCCTATAGTCTTCCAAGGGATCCGAAGTATCTGTTCTCAGATTCCACAGAAATAAGGCTAGCAAAGAGATCGACGAAATACAGATGTAACTCTGTGAGATGAATTAACAGAACACTAAGCAGTTTCTCAGAAAGCTTCTTTCCAGATTTCATCTGAGGATATTTCCTTTTTCACCATAGCCCTCTATGGGCTTCCAAATATCACTTTGCCAAATCCACAAGAACTGTCTTAGCGAAAGGCTTCTTGAGGGGAAACGTGTAACTCTGTGAGATGATTTCACAGAACACAAAGAAGTTTCTCAGAAAGCTTCTTTCTCTTTGTTATCGGAGGATATTTCCTTTGGCCCTATAGTCTTCCAAGGGATCCGAAATATCTGTTCTCAGATACCACAGAAATAAGGCTTGCAAAGAGATCCACGAAATACATATGTAACTCTGTGAGATGAATTAACAGAACACTAAGCAGTTTCTCAGAAAGCTTCTTTCCAGATTTCATCGGAGGATATTTCCTTTTTCACCATAGCCCTCTATGGGCTTCCAAATATCACTTTGCCAATTCCACAAGAACTGTCTTGGCGAAAGGCTTCTTGAGGGGAAAGCTGTAACTCTGTGAGATGATTTCAAAGAACACAAAGAAGTTTCTCAAAAACCTTCTTTCTCTTTGTTATCGGAGGATATTTCCTTTGGCCCTCTAGTCTTTCAAGGGATCCGAAATATCTGTTCTCAGATTCCACAGAAAAAAGTCTAGCAAAGAGATCCACGAAATACAGATGTAACTCTGTGAGATGAATTAACAGAACACTAAGCAGTTTCTCAGAAAGCTTCTTTCCAGATTTCATCTGCGGATATTTCCTTTTTCACCATAGCCCTCTATGGGCTTCCAAATATCACTTTGCCAATTCCACAAGAACTGTCTTAGCGAAAGGCTTCTTGAGGGGAAATCTGTGACTCTGTGAGATGATTTCAAAGAACACAAAGAAGGTTTCTCAGAAAGTTTCTTTCTCTTTGTTATCGGAGGATATTTCCTTTGGCCCTATAGTCTTCCAAGGGATCCGAAATATCTGTTCTCAGATTCCACAGAAATAAGGCTAGCAAAGAGATCGACGAAATACAGATGTAACTCTGTGAGATGAATTCACAGAACACTAAGCAGTTTCTCAGAAAGCTTCTTTCCAGATTTCATCTGAGGATATTTCCTTTTTCACCATAGCCCTCTATGGGCTTCCAAATATCACTTTGCCAATTCCACAAGAACTGTCTTGGCGAAAGGCTTCTTGAGGGGAAAGCTGTAACTCTGTGAGATGATTTCACAGAACACAAAGAAGTTTCTCAGAAAGCTTCTTTCTCTTTGTTATCGGAGGATATTTCCTTTGGCCCTATAGTCTTCCAAGGGATCCGAAATATCTGTTCTCAGATTCCACAGAAATAAGGCTAGCAAAGAGATCCACGAAATACAGATGTAACTCTGTGAGATGAATTAACAGAACACTAAGCAGTTTCTCAGAAAGCTTCTTTCCAGATTTCATCTGAGGATATTTCGTTTTTCACCATAGCCCTCTATGGGCTTCGAAATATCACTTTGCCAATTCCACAAGAACTGTCTTGACGAAAGGCTTCTTGAGGGGAAGCTGTAACTCTGTGAGATGATTTCACAGAACACAAAGAAGTTTCTCAGAAAGCTTCTTTCTCTTTGTTATCGGTGGATATTTCCTTTGGCCCTATAGTCTTCCAAGGGATCAGAAATATCTGTTCTCAGATTCCACAGAAATAAGGTTAGCAAAGAGATCCACGAAATACAGATGTAACTCTGTGAGATGAATTAACAGAACACTAAACAGTTTCTCAGAAAGCTTCTTTCCAGATTTCATCGGAGGATATTTCCTTTTTCACCATAGCCCTCTATGGGCTTCCAAATATCACTTTGCCAATTCCACAAGAACTGTCTTAGCGAAAGGCTTCTTGAGGGGAAAGCTGTAACTCTGTGAGATGATTTCACAGAACACAAAGAAGTTTCTCAGAAAGCTTCTTTCTGTTTGTTATCGGAGGATATTTCCTTTGGCCCTATAGTCTTCCAAGGGATCCGAAATATCTGTTCTCAGATTCCACAGAAATAAGGCTAGCAAAGAGATGCACCAAATACACATGTAACTTTGTGAGATGAATTAACAGAACACTAAGCAGTTTCTCAGAAAGCTTCTTTCCAGATTTCATCTGAGGATATTTCCTTTTTCACCATAGCCCTCTATGGGCGTCCAAATATCACTTTGTCAATTCCACAAGAACTGTCTTGTTGAAAGGCTTCTTGAGGGGAAAGCTGTAACTCTGTGAGATGATTTCACAGAACACAAAGAAGTTTCTCAGAAAGCTTCTTTCTCTTTGTTATCGGAGGATATTTCCTTTGGACCTATAGTCTTCCAAGGGATCCGAAATATCTGTTCTCAGATTCCACAGAAAAAAGTCTAGCAAAGAGATCCACGAAATACAGACGTAACTCTGTGAGATGAATTAACAGAACACTAAGCAGTTTCTCAGAAAGCTTCTTTCCAGATTTCATCTGAGGATATTTCCTTTTTCACCATAGCCCTCTATGGGCTTCCAAATATCACTTTGCCAATTCCACAAGAACTGTCTTAGCGAAAGTCTTCTTGAGGGGAAATCTGTGACTCTGTGAGATGATTTCAAAGAACACAAACAAGGTTTCTCAGAAAGTTTCCTTCTCTTTGTTATCGGAGGATATTTGCTTTGGCCCTATAGTCTTCCAAGGGATCCGAAATATCTGTTCTCAGATTGCACAGAAATAAGGCTAGCAAAGAGATCGACGAAATACAGATGTAACTCTGTGAGATGAATTCACAGAACACTAAGCAGTTTCTCAGAAAGCTTCTTTCCAGATTTCATCTGAGGATATTTCCTTTTTCACCATAGCCCTCTATGGGCTTCCAAATATCACTTTGCCAATTCCACAAGAACTGTCTTGACGACAGGCTTCTTGAGGGGAAAGCTGTAACTCTGTGAGATGATTTCACAGAACACAAAGAAGTTTCTCAAAAAGCTTCTTTCTCTTTGTTATCGGAGGATATTTACTTTGGCCGTATAGTCTTCCAAGGGATCCGAAATATCTGTTCTCAGATTCCACAGAAATAAAGCTAGCAAAGAGATCCACGAAATACACATGTAACTCTGTGAGATGAATTAACAGAACACTAAGCAGTTTCTCAGAAAGCTTCTTTCCAGATTTCATCTGAGGATATTTCCTTTTTCACCATAGCCCTCTATGGGCTTCCAAATATCACTTTGCCAATTCCACAAGAACTGTCTTGGCAAAAGGCTTCTTGAGGGGAAAGCTGTAACTCTGTGAGATGATTTCACAGAACACAAAGAAGTTTCTCAGAAAGCTTCTTTCTGTTTGTTATCGGAGGATATTTCCTTTGGCCCTATAGTCTTCCAAGGGATCCGAAATATCTGTTCTCAGATTCCACAGAAATAAGGCTATCAAAGAGATCCACGAAATACAGATGTAACTCTGTGAGATGAATTAACAGAACACTAAGCAGTTTCTCAGAAAGCTTCTTTCCAGATTTCATAGGAGGATATTTCCTTTTTCACCATAGCCCTCTATGGGCTTCCAAATATCACTTTGCCAATTCCACAAGAACTGTCTTAACGAAAGGCTTCTTGAGGGGAAAGCTGTAACTCTGTGAGTTGATTTCACAGAACACAAAGTAGTTTCTCAGAAAGCTTCTTTCTCTTTGTTATCGGAGGATATTTCCTTTGGCCCTATAGTCTTCCAAGGGATCCGAAATATTTGTTCTCAGATTCCACAGAAATGAGGCTAGGAAAGAGATCCACGAAATACAGATGTAACTCTGTGAGATGAATTAACAGAACACTAAGCAGTTTCTCAGAAAGCTTCTTTCCAGATTTCATCTGAGGATATTTCCTTTTTCACCATAGCCCTCTAAGGGCTTCCAAATATCACTCTGCTAATTCCAGAAGAACTGTCTTGGTGAAAGGCTTCTTGATGGGAAAGCTGTAACTCTGTGAGATGATTTCACAGAACACAAAGAAGTTTCTCAGAAAGCTTCTTTCTCTTTGTTATCGGAGGGTATTTCCTTTGGCCCTATAGTCTTCCAAGGGATCCGAAATATCTGTTCTCAGATTCCACGGAAATAAGGCTAGCAAAGAGATCCACGAAATACAGATGTAACTCTGTGAGATGAATTAACAGAACACTAAGCAGTTTCTCAGAAAGCTTCTTTCCAGATTTCATCGGAGGATATTTCCTTTTTCACCATAGCCCTCTACGGGCTTCCAAATATCACTTTGCCAATTCCACAAGAACTGTCTTAGCGAAAGGCTTCTTGGGGGGAAAGCTGTAACTCTGTGAGATGATTTCAAAGAACACAAAGAAGTTTCTCAGAAAGCTTCTTTCTCTTTGTTTTCGGAGGATATTTCCTTTGGACTTATAGTCTTCCAAGGGATCCGAAATACCTGTTCTCAGATTCCACAGAAATAAGGCTAGCAAAGAGATCGACGAAATACAGATGTAACTCTGTGAGATGAATTAACAGAACACTAAGCAGTTTCTCAGAAAGCTTCTTTCCAGATTTCATCTGAGGATATTTCCTTTTCCACCATAGCCCTCTATGGGCTTCCAAATATCACTTTGCCAATTCCACAAGAATTGTCTTGGCGAAAGGCTTCCTGAAGGGAAAGCTGTAACTCTGTGAGATGATTTCACAGAACACAAAGAAGTTTCTCAGAAAGCTTCTTTCTCTTTGTTATCGGAGGATATTTCCTTTGGCCCTATAGTCTTCCAAGGGATCCGAAATATCTGTTCTCAGATTCCACAGAAATAAGGCTAGCAAAGAGATCCACGAAATACAGATGTAACTCTGTGAGGTGAATTAACAGAACACTAAGCAGTTTCTCAGAAAGCTTCTTTCTAGATTTCATCGGAGGATATTTCCTTTTTCACCATAGACCTCTATGGGCTTCGAAATATCACTTTGCCAATTCCACAAGAACTGTCTTGACGAAAGGCTTCTTGAGGGGAAAGCTGTAACTCTGTGAGATGATTTCACAGAACACAAACAAGTTTCTCAAAAAGCTTCTTTCTCTTTGTTATCGGAGGATATTTCCTTTGGCCGTATAGTCTTCCAAGGGATCCGAAATATCTGTTCTAAGATTCCACAGAAATAAAGCTAGCAAAGAGATCCACGAAATACACATGTAACTCTGTGAAATGAATTAACAGAACACTAAGCAGTTTCTCAGAAAGATTCTTTCCAGATTTCATCTGAGGATATTTCCTTTTTCACCATAGCCCTCTATGGGCTTCCAAATATCACTTTGCCAATTCCACAAGAACTGTCTTGGCGAAAGGGTTCTTGAGGGGAAAGCTGTACCTCTGTGAGATGATTTCACAGAACACAAAGAAGTTTCTCAGAAAGCTTCTTTCTCTTTGTTATCGGAGGATATTTCCTTTGGCCCTATAGTCTTCCAAGGGATCCGAAGTATCTGTTCTCAGATTCCACAGAAATAAGGCTAGCAAAGAGATCGACGAAATACAGATGTAACTCTGTGAGATGAATTAACAGAACACTAAGCAGTTTCTCAGAAAGCTTCTTTCCAGATTTCATCTGAGGATATTTCCTTTTTCACCATAGCCCTCTATGGGCTTCCAAATATCACTTTGCCAAATCCACAAGAACTGTCTTAGCGAAAGGCTTCTTGAGGGGAAACGTGTAACTCTGTGAGATGATTTCACAGAACACAAAGAAGTTTCTCAGAAAGCTTCTTTCTCTTTGTTATCGGAGGATATTTCCTTTGGCCCTATAGTCTTCCAAGGGATTCGAAATATCTGTTCTCAGATTCCACAGAAATAAGGCTAGGAAAGAGATCGACGAAATACAGATGTAACTCTGTGAGATGAATTCGCAGAACACTAAGCAGTTTCTCAGAAAGCTTCTTTCCAGATTTCATCTGAGGATATTTCCTTTTTCACCATAGCCCTCTGTGGGCTTCCAAATATCACTTTGCCAATTCCACAAGAACTGTCTTGACGACAGGCTTCTTGAGGGGAGAGCTGTAACTCTGTGAGATGATTTCACAGAACACAAAGAAGTTTCTCAAAAAGCTTCTTTCTCTTTGTTATCGGAGGATATTTACTTTGGCCGTATAGTCTTCCAAGGGATCCGAAATATCTGTTCTCAGATTCCACAGAAATAAAGCTAGCAAAGAGATCCACGAAATACACATGTAACTCTGTGAGATGAATTAACAGAACACTTAGCAGTTTCTCAGAAAGCTTCTTTCCAGATTTCATCTGAGGATATTTCCTTTTTCACCATAGCCCTCTATGGGCTTCCAAATATCACTTTGCCAATTCCACAAGAACTGTCATGGCAAAAGGCTTCTTGAGGGGAAAGCTGTAACTCTGTGAGATGATTTCACAGAACACAAAGAAGTTTCTCAGAAAGCTTCTTTCTCTTTGTTATCGGAGGATATTTCCTTTGGCCCTATAGTCTTCCAAGGGATCCGAAATATTTGTTCTCAGATTCCACAGAAATGAGGCTAGGAAAGAGATCCACGAAATACAGATGTAACTCTGTGAGATGAATTAACAGAACACTAAGCAGTTTCTCAGAAAGCTTCTTTCCAGATTTCATCTGAGGATATTTCCTTTTTCACCATAGCCCTCTAAGGGCTTCCAAATATCACTCTGCTAATTCCAGAGGAACTGTCTTGGTGAAAGGCTTCTTGATGGGAAAGCTGTAACTCTGTGAGATGATTTCACAGAACACAAAGAAGTTTCTCAGAAAGCTTCTTTCTCTTTGTTATCGGAGGGTATTTCCTTTGGCCCTAGAGTCTTCCAAGGGATCCGAAATATCTGTTCTCAGATTCCACGGAAATAAGGCTAGCAAAGAGATCCACGAAATACAGATGTAACTCTGTGAGATGAATTAACAGAACACTAAGCAGTTTCTCAGAAAGCCTCTTTCCAGATTTCATTGGAGGATATTTCCTTTTTCACCATAGCCCTCTACGGGCTTCCAAATATCACTTTGCCAATTCCAGAAGAACTGTCTTAGCGAAAGGCGTCTTGGGGGGAAAGCTGTAACTCTCTGAGATGATTTCAAAGAACACAAAGAAGTTTCTCAGAAAGCTTCTTTCTCTTTGTTTTCGGAGGATATTTCCTTTGGACTTATAGTCTTCCAAGGGATCCGAAATACCTGTTCTCAGATTCCACAGAAATAAGGCTAGCAAAGAGATCCACGAAATAGAGATGTAACTCTGTGAGATGAATTAACAGAACACTAAGCAGTTTCTCAGAAAGCTTCTTTCCAGATTTCATCTGAGGATATTTCCTTTTCCACCATAGCCCTCTATGGGCTTCCAAATATCACTTTGCCAATTCCACAAGAATTGTCTTGGCGAAAGGCTTCCTGAAGGGAAAGCTGTAACTCTGTGAGATGATTTCACAGAACACAAAGAAGTTTCTCAGAAAGCTTCTTTCTCTTTGTTATCGGAGGATATTTCCTTTGGCCCTATAGTCTTCCAAGGGATCCGAAATATCTGTTCTCAGATTCCACAGAAATAAGGCTAGCAAAGAAATCCACGAAATACAGATGTAACTCTGTGAGATGAATTAACAGAACACTAAGCAGTTTCTCAGAAAGCTTCTTTCCAGATTTCATCGGAGGATATTTCCTTTTTCACCATAGACCTCTATGGGCTTCGAAATATCACTTTGCCAATTCCAGAAGAACTGTCTTGACGAAAGGCTTCTTGAGGGGAAAGCTGTAACTCTGTGAGATGATTTCACAGAACACAAAGAAGGTTCTCAGAAAGCTTCTTTCTCTTTGTTATCGGAGGATATTTCCTTTGGCCCTATAGTCTTCCAAGGGATCCGAAATATCTGTTCTCAGATTCCACAGAAATAAGGCTAGCAAAGAGATCCACGAAATACAGATGTAACTCTGTGAGATGAATTAACAGAACACTAAGCAGTTTCTCAGAAAGCTTCTTTCCAGATTTCATCGGAGGATATTTCCTTTTTTACCATAGCCCTCTTTGGGCTTCCAAATATCACTTTGCCAATTCCACAAGAACTGTCTTGGCGAAAGGCTTCTTGAGGGGAAAGCTGTAACTCTGTGAGATGATTTCACAGAACACAAAGAAGTTTCTCAAAAAGCTTCTTTCTCTTTGTTATCGGAGGATATTTCCTTTGGCCGTATAGTCTTCCAAGGGATCCGAAATATCTGTACTAAGATTCCACAGAAATAAAGCTAGCAAAGAGATCCACGAAATACACATGTAACTCTGTGAAATGAATTAACAGAACACTAAGCAGTTTCTCAGAAAGCTTCTTTCCAGATTTCATCTGAGGATATTTCCTTTTTCACCATAGCCCTCTATGGGCTTCCAAATATCACTTTGCCAATTCCACAAGAACTGTCTTGGCGAAAGGCTTCTTGACGGGAAAGCTGTAACTCTGTGAGATGATTTCACAGAACACAAAGAAGTTTCTCAAAAAGCTTCTTTCTCTTTGTTATCGGAGGATATTTACTTTGGCCGTATAGTCTTCCAAGGGATCCGAAATATCTGTTCTCAGATTCCACAGAAATAAAGCTAGCAAAGAGATCCACGAAATACACATGTAACTCTGTGAGATGAATTAACAGAACACTTAGCAGTTTCTCAGAAAGCTTCTTTCCAGATTTCATCTGAGGATATTTCCTTTTTCACCATAGCCCTCTATGGGCTTCCAAATATCACTTTGCCAATTCCACAAGAACTGTCATGGCAAAAGGCTTCTTGAGGGGAAAGCTGTAACTCTGTGAGATGATTTCACAGAACACAAAGAAGTTTCTCAGAAAGCTTCTTTCTCTTTGTTATCGGAGGATATTTCCTTTGGCCCTATAGTCTTCCAAGGGATCCGAAATATTTGTTCTCAGATTCCACAGAAATGAGGCTAGGAAAGAGATCCACGAAATACAGATGTAACTCTGTGAGATGAATTAACAGAACACTAAGCAGTTTCTCAGAAAGCTTCTTTCCAGATTTCATCTGAGGATATTTCCTTTTTCACCATAGCCCTCTAAGGGCTTCCAAATATCACTCTGCTAATTCCAGAGGAACTGTCTTGGTGAAAGGCTTCTTGATGGGAAAGCTGTAACTCTGTGAGATGATTTCACAGAACACAAAGAAGTTTCTCAGAAAGCTTCTTTCTCTTTGTTATCGGAGGGTATTTCCTTTGGCCCTAGAGTCTTCCAAGGGATCCGAAATATCTGTTCTCAGATTCCACGGAAATAAGGCTAGCAAAGAGATCCACGAAATACAGATGTAACTCTGTGAGATGAATTAACAGAACACTAAGCAGTTTCTCAGAAAGCCTCTTTCCAGATTTCATTGGAGGATATTTCCTTTTTCACCATAGCCCTCTACGGGCTTCCAAATATCACTTTGCCAATTCCAGAAGAACTGTCTTAGCGAAAGGCGTCTTGGGGGGAAAGCTGTAACTCTCTGAGATGATTTCAAAGAACACAAAGAAGTTTCTCAGAAAGCTTCTTTCTCTTTGTTTTCGGAGGATATTTCCTTTGGACTTATAGTCTTCCAAGGGATCCGAAATACCTGTTCTCAGATTCCACAGAAATAAGGCTAGCAAAGAGATCCACGAAATAGAGATGTAACTCTGTGAGATGAATTAACAGAACACTAAGCAGTTTCTCAGAAAGCTTCTTTCCAGATTTCATCTGAGGATATTTCCTTTTCCACCATAGCCCTCTATGGGCTTCCAAATATCACTTTGCCAATTCCACAAGAATTGTCTTGGCGAAAGGCTTCCTGAAGGGAAAGCTGTAACTCTGTGAGATGATTTCACAGAACACAAAGAAGTTTCTCAGAAAGCTTCTTTCTCTTTGTTATCGGAGGATATTTCCTTTGGCCCTATAGTCTTCCAAGGGATCCGAAATATCTGTTCTCAGATTCCACAGAAATAAGGCTAGCAAAGAAATCCACGAAATACAGATGTAACTCTGTGAGATGAATTAACAGAACACTAAGCAGTTTCTCAGAAAGCTTCTTTCCAGATTTCATCGGAGGATATTTCCTTTTTCACCATAGACCTCTATGGGCTTCGAAATATCACTTTGCCAATTCCAGAAGAACTGTCTTGACGAAAGGCTTCTTGAGGGGAAAGCTGTAACTCTGTGAGATGATTTCACAGAACACAAAGAAGGTTCTCAGAAAGCTTCTTTCTCTTTGTTATCGGAGGATATTTCCTTTGGCCCTATAGTCTTCCAAGGGATCCGAAATATCTGTTCTCAGATTCCACAGAAATAAGGCTAGCAAAGAGATCCACGAAATACAGATGTAACTCTGTGAGATGAATTAACAGAACACTAAGCAGTTTCTCAGAAAGCTTCTTTCCAGATTTCATCGGAGGATATTTCCTTTTTTACCATAGCCCTCTTTGGGCTTCCAAATATCACTTTGCCAATTCCACAAGAACTGTCTTGGCGAAAGGCTTCTTGAGGGGAAAGCTGTAACTCTGTGAGATGATTTCACAGAACACAAAGAAGTTTCTCAAAAAGCTTCTTTCTCTTTGTTATCGGAGGATATTTCCTTTGGCCGTATAGTCTTCCAAGGGATCCGAAATATCTGTACTAAGATTCCACAGAAATAAAGCTAGCAAAGAGATCCACGAAATACACATGTAACTCTGTGAAATGAATTAACAGAACACTAAGCAGTTTCTCAGAAAGCTTCTTTCCAGATTTCATCTGAGGATATTTCCTTTTTCACCATAGCCCTCTATGGGCTTCCAAATATCACTTTGCCAATTCCACAAGAACTGTCTTGGCGAAAGGCTTCTTGACGGGAAAGCTGTAACTCTGTGAGATGATTTCACAGAACACAAAGAAGTTTCACAGAAAGCTTCTTTCTCTTTGTAATTGGAGGATATTTCCTTCGGCCCTATAGTCTTCCAAGGGATCCGAAATATCTGTTCTCAGATTCCACAGAAATAAGGCTAGCAAAGAGATCCATGAAATACAGATGTAACTCTGTGAGATGAATTAACAGAACACTAAGAAGTTTCTCAGAAAGCTTCTTTCCAGATTTCATTGGAGGATATTTCCTTTTTCACCATAGCCCTCTATGGGATTCCAAATATCACTTTGCCAATTCCACAAGAACTGTCTTAGCGAAAGGCTTCTTGAGGGGAAAGCTGTAACTCTGTGAGATGATTTCAAAGAACACAAAGAAGTTTGTTAGAAAGCTTCTTTCTCTTTGTTATCGGAGGATATTTCCTTTGGCCCTATAGTCTTCCAAGGGATCCGAAATATTTGTTCTCAGATTCCGCAGAAATAAGGCTAGCAAAGAGATCGACGAAATACAGATGTAACTCTGTGAGATGAATTAACAGAACACTAAGCAGTTTCTCAGAAAGCTTCTTTCCAGATTTCATCTGAGGATATTTCCTTTTTCACCATAGCCCTCTATGGGCTTCCAAATATCACTCTGCTAATTCCAGAAGAACTGTCTTGGTGAAAGGCTTCTTGAGGTTAAAGCTGTAACTCTGTGAGATGATTTCACAGAACACAAAGAAGTTTCTCAGAAAGCTTCTTTCTCTTTGTTATCGGAGGATATTTCCTTTGGCCCTATAGTCTTCCAAGGGATCCGAAATATCTGTTCTCAGATTCCACAGAAATAAGGCTAGCAAAGAGATCCATGAAATACAGATGTAACTCTGTGAGATGAATTAACAGAACACTAAGAAGTTTCTCAGAAAGCTTCTTTCCAGATTTCATCGGAGGATATTTCCTTTTTCACCATAGCCCTCTATGGGCTTCCAAATATCACTTTGCCAATTCCACAAGAACTGTCTTGGCGAAAGGCTTCTTGAGGGGAAAGCTGTAACTCTGTGAGATGATTTCACAGAACACAAAGAAGTTTCTCAAAAAGCTTCTTTCTCTTTGTTATCGGAGGATATTTCCTTTGGCCCTATAGTCTTCCAAGGGATCCGAAATATCTGTTCTCAGATTCCACAGAAATAATTCTACCAAAGAGATCCACGAAATACAGATGTAACTCTCTGAGATGAATTCACAGAACACTAAGCAGTTTCTCAGAAAGCTTCTTTCCAGATTTCATCTGAGGATATTTCCTTTTTCACCATAGCCCTCTATGGGCTTCCAAATATCACTTTGCCAATTCCACAAGCACTGTCTTAGCGAAAGGCTTCTTGAAGGGAAATCTGTAACTCTGTGAGATGATTTCACAGAGCACAAAGAAGTTTCTCAGAAAGCTTCTTTCTCTTTGTTATCGGAGGATATTTCCTTTGGCCCTATAGTCTTCTAAGGGATCCGAAATATCTGTTCTCAGATTCCACAGAAATAAGGCTACCAAAGAGATCCACGAAATACAGATGTAACTCTGTGAGATGAATTAACAGAACACTAAGCAGTTTCTCATAAAGCTTCTTTCCAGATTTCATCGGAGGATATTTCCTTTTTCACCCTAACCCTCTATGGGCTTCCAAATATCACTTTGCCAATTCCACAAGAACTGTCTTAGCGAAAGGCTTCTTGAGGGGAAAGCTGTAACTCTGTGAAATGATTTCAAAGAACACAAAGAAGTTTCTCAGAAAGCTTCGTTCCCTTTGTTATCGGAGGATATTTCCTTTGGACCTATAGTCTTCCAAGGGTTCCGAAATATCTGTTCTCAGATTCCACAGAAATAAGGCTAGCAAAGAGATCCACGAAATACACATGTAACTCTGTGAGATGAATTAACAGAACACTAAGCAGTTTCTCAGAAAGCTTCTTTCCAGATTTCATCTGAGGATATTTCCTTTTTCACCATAGCCCTCTATGGGCTTCCAAATATCACTTTGCCAATTCCACAAGAACTGTCTTAACGAAAGGATCCTGAGGGGAAAGCTGTAACTCTGTGAGATGATTTCACAGAACACAAAGAAGTTTCTCAGAAAGCTTCTTTCTCTTTGTTATCGGAGGATATTTCCTTTGGCCCTATAGTCTTCCAAGGGATCCGAAATATTTGTTCTCAGATTCCACAGAAATAAGGCTAGCAAAGAGATCGACGAAATACAGATGTAACTCTGTGAGATGAATTAACAGAACACTAAGCAGTTTCTCAGAAAGCTTCTTTCCAGATTTCATCTGAGGATATTTAATTTTTCACCATAGCCCTCTATGGGCTTCCAAATATCACTCTGCTAATTCCAGAAGAACTGTCTTTGTGAAAGGCTTCTTGAGGGGAAAGCTGTAACTCTGTGAGATGATTTCACAGAACACAAAGAAGTTTCTCAGAAAGCTTCTTTCTCTTTGTTATCGGAGGATATTTCCTTTGGCCCTATAGCCTTCCAAGGGATCAAAATATCTGTTCTCAGATTCCACAGAAATAAGGCTAGCAAAGAGATCCACGAAATACAGATGTAACCCTGTGAGATGAATTAACAGAACACTAAGAAGTTTCTCAGAAAGCTTCTTTCCAGATTTCATCGGAGGATATTTCCTTTTTCACCATAGCCCTCTATGGGCTTCCAAATTTCACTTTGCCAATTCCACAAGAAATGTCTTAGCGAAAGGCTGCTTGAGGGTAAAGCTGTAACTCTGTGAGATGATTTCAAAGAACACAAAGAAGTTTCTCAGAAAGCTTCTTTCTCTTTGTTATCGGAGGATATTTCCTTTGGCCCTATAGTCTTCCAAGGGATCTGAAATATCTGTTCTCAGATTCCACAGAAATAAGGCTATCAAAAGATCCACGAAATACAGATGTAACTCTGTGAGATGAATTAACAGAACACTAAGCAGTTTCTCAGAAAGCTTCTTTCCAGATTTCATCGGAGGATATTTCCTTTTTCACCATAGCCCTCTATGGGCTTCCAAATATCACTTTGCCAATTCCACAAGAACTGTCTTGGCGAAAGGCTTCTTGAGGGGAAAGCTGTAACTCTGTGAGATGATTTCACAGAACACAAAGAAGTTTCTCAAAAAGCTTCTTTCTCTTTGTTATCGTAGGATATTTCCTTTGGCCGTATAGTCTTCCAAGGGATCCGAAATATCTGTTCTCAGATTCCACTGAAATAAAGCTAGCAAATAGATCCACGAAATACACATGTAACTCTGTGAGATGAATTAACAGAACACTAAGCAGTTTCTCAGAAAGCTTCTTTCCAGATTTCATCTGAGGATATTTAATTTTTCACCATAGCCCTCTATGGGCTTCCAAATATCACTCTGCTAATTCCAGAAGAACTGTCTTTGTGAAAGGCTTCTTGAGGGGAAAGCTGTAACTCTGTGAGATGATTTCACAGAACACAAAGAAGTTTCTCAGAAAGCTTCTTTCTCTTTGTTATCGGAGGATATTTCCTTTGGCCCTATAGCCTTCCAAGGGATCCGAAATATCTGTTCTCAGATTCCACAGAAATAAGGCTAGCAAAGAGATCCACGAAATACACATGTAACTCTGTGAGATGAATTAACAGAACACTAAGAAGTTTCTCAGAAAGCTTCTTTCCAGATTTCATCGGAGGATATTTCCTTTTTCACCATAGCCCTCTATGGGCTTCCAAATTTCACTTTGCCAATTCCACAAGAAATGTCTTAGCGAAAGGCTGCTTGAGGGGAAAGCTGTAACTCTGTGAGATGATTTCAAAGAACACAAAGAAGTTTACCAGAAAGCTTCTTTCTCTTTGTTATCGGAGGATATTTCCTTTGGCCCTATAGTCTTCCAAGGGATTTGAAATATCTGTTCTCAGATTCCACAGAAATAAGGCTAGCAAAGAGATCGACGAAATAGAGATGTAACTCTGTGAGATGAATTAACAGAACACTAAGCAGTTTCTCAGAAAGCTTCTTTCCAGATTTCATCGGAGGATATTTCCTTTTTCACCATAGCCTTCTATGGGCTTCCTAATATCACTTTGCCAATTCCACAAGAACTGTCTTGGCGAAAGGCTTCTTGAGGGGAAAGCTGTAACTCTGTGAGATGATTTCACAGAACACAAAGAAGTTTCTCAAAAAGCTTCTTTCTCTTTGTTATCGTAGGATATTTCCTTTGGCCGTATAGTCTTCCAAGGGATCCGAAATATCTGTTCTCAGATTCCACTGAAATAAAGCTAGCAAAGAGATCCACGAAATACACATGTAACTCTGTGAGATGAATTAACAGAACACTAAGCAGTTTCTCAGAAAGCTTCTTTCCAGATTTCACCTGAGGATATTTCCTTTTTCACCATAGCCCTCTATGGGCTTCCAAATATCACTTTGCCAATTCCACAGGAACTGTCTTGGCGAAAGGCTTCTTGAGGGGAAAGCTGTAACTCTGTGAGATGATTTCACAGAACACAAAGAAGTTTCTCAGAAAGCTTCTTTCTCTTTGTTATCGGAGGATATTTCCTTTGGCCCTATAGTCTTCCAAGGGATCCGAAATATCTGTTCTCAGATTCCACAGAAATAAGGCTAGCAAAGAGATCCAAGAAATACAGATGTAACTCTGTGAGATGAATTAACAGAACACTAGGCAGTTACTCAGAAAGCTTCTTTCCAGATTTCATCTGAGGATATTTCCTTTTTCACCATAGCCCTCTATGGGCTTCCAAATATCACTTTGCCAATTCCTCAAGAACTGTCTTGGCGAAAGGCTTCTTGAGGGGAAAGCTGTAACTCTGTGAGATGATTTCACAGAACACAAAGAAGTTTCTCAAAAAGCTTCATGCTCTTTGTTATCGGAGGATATTTCCTTTGGACCTATAGTCTTCCAAGGGATCCGAAATACCTGTTCTCAGATTCCACAGAAATAAGGCTACCAAAGAGATCGACGAAATACAGATGTAACTCTGTGAGATGAATTAACAGAACACTAAGCAGTTTCTCAGAAAGCTTCTTTCCAGATTTCATCTGAGGATATTTCCTTTTTCACCATAGCCCTCTATGGGCTTCCAAATATCACTTTGCCAATTCCACAAGAACTGTCTTGGCGAAAGACTTCCTGAGGGGAAAGCTGTAACTCTGTGAGATGATTTCACAGAACACAAAGAAGTTTCTCAGAAAGCTTCTTTCTCTTTGTTATCGGAGGATATTTCCTTTGGCCCTATAGTCTTCCAAGGGATCCGAAATATCTGTTCTCAGATTCCACAGAAATAAGGCTATCAAAGAGATCCACGAAATACAGATGTAACTCTGTGAGATGAATTAACAGAACACTAAGCAGTTTCTCAGAAAGCTTCTTTCCAGATTTCATCTGAGGATATTTCCTTTTTCACCATAGCCCTCTAAGGGCTTCGAAATATCACTTTGCCAGTTCCACAAGAACTGTCTTGACGAAAGGCTTCTTGAGGGGAAAGCTGTAACTCTGTGAGATGATTTCACAGAACACAAAGAAGTTTCTCAGAAAGCTACTTTCTCTTTGTTATCGGAGGATATTTCCTTTGGCCCTATAGTCTTCCAAGGGATCCGAAATATCTGTTCTCAGATTCCACAGAAATAAGGCTAGCAAAGAGATCCACGAAATACAGATGTAACTCTGTGAGATGAATTAACAGAACACTAAGCAGTTTCTCAGAAAGCTTCTTTCCAGATTTCATCGGAGGATATTTCCTTTTTTACCATAGCCCTCTACGGGCTTCCAAATATCACTTTGCCAATTCCACAAGAAATGTCTTAGCGAAAGGCTTCTTGAAGGGAAAGCTGTAACTCTGTGAGATGATTTCAAAGAACACAAAGAAGTTTCTCAGAAAGCTTCTTTCTCTTTGTTATCGGAGGATATTTCCTTTGGCCCTATAGTCTTCCAAGGGATCTGAAATATCTGTTCTCAGATTCCACAGAAATAAGGCTAGCAAAGAGATCGACGAAATACAGATGTAACTCTGTGAGATGAATTAACAGAACACTAAACAGTTTCTCAGAAAGCTTCTTTCCAGATTTCATCGGAGGATATTTCCTTTTTCACCATAGCCCTCTATGGGCTTCCAAATATCACTTTGCCAATTCCACAAGAACTGTCTTAGGGAAAGGCTTCTTGAGGGGAATGCTGTAACTCTGTGAGATGATTTCACAGAACACAAAGAAGTTTCTCAGAAAGCTTCTTTCTGTTTGTTATCGGAGGATATTTCCTTTGGCCCTATAGTCTTCCAAGGGATCCGAAATATCTGTTCTCAGATTCCACAGAAATAAGGCTAGCAAAGAGATCCACGAAATACACATGTAACTCATTGAGATGAATTAACAGAACACTAAGCAGTTTCTCAGAAAGCTTCTTTCCAGATTTCATCTGAGGATATTTCCTTTTTCACCATAGCCCTCTATGGGCTTCCAAATATCACTTTGCCAATTCCACAAGAACTGTCTTGGCGAAAGGCTTCTTGAGTGGAAAGCTGTAACTCTGTGAGATGATTTCAAAGAACACAAAGAAGATTCTCAAAAAGCTTCTTTCTCTTTGTTATCGGAGGATATTTCCTTTGGCCCTATAGTCTTCCAAGGGATCCGAAATATCTGTTCTCAGATTCCACAGAAATAAGGCTAGCAAAGAGATCCAAGAAATACAGATGTAACTCTGTGAGATGAATTAACAGAACACTAAGCAGTTTCTCAGAAAGCTTCTTTCCAGATTTCATCGGAGGATATTTCCTTTTTCACCATAGCCCTCTATGGGCTTCCAAATATCACTTTGCCAATTCCACAAGAACTGTCTTAGCGAAAGGCTTCTTGAGGGGAAAGCTGTAACTCTGTGAGATGATTTCACAGAACACAAAGAAGTTTCTCAGAAAGCTTCTTTCTGTTTGTTATCGGAGGATATTTCCTTTGGCCCTATAGTCTTCCAAGGGATCCGAAATATCTGTTCTCAGATTCCACAGAAATAAGGCTAGCAAAGAGATTGACGAAATACAGATGTAACTCTGTGAGATGAATTAACAGAACACTAAGCAGTTTCTCAGAAAGCTTCTTTCCAGATTTCATCGGAGGATATTTCCTTTTTCACCGTAGCCCCCTATGGGCTTCCAAATATCACTTTGCCAATTCCACAAGAACTGTCTTAACGAAAGGCTTCTTGTGGGGAAAGCTGTAACTCTGTGAGATGATTTCACAGAACACAAAGAAGTTTCTCAGAAAGCTTCTTTCTCTTTGTTATCGGAGGATATTTCCTTTGGCCCTATAGTCTTCCAAGGGATCCGAAATATTTGTTCTCAGATTCCACAGAAATAAGGCTAGCAAAGAGATCCACGAAATACAGATGTAACTCTGTGAGATGACTTAACAGAACACTAAGCAGTTTCTCAGAAAGATTCTTTCCAGATTTCATCTAAGGATATTTCCTTTTTCACCATAGCCCTCTAAGGGCTTCCAAATATCACTCTGCTAATTCCAGAAGAACTGTCTTGGTGAAAGGCTTCTTGAGGCGAAAGCTGTAACTCTGTGAGATGATTTCACAGAACACAAAGAAGTTTCTCAGAAAGCTTCTTTCTCTTTGTTATCGGAAGATATTTCCTTTGGCACTATAGTCTTCCAAGGGATCCGAAATATCTGTTCTCAGATTCCACGGAAATAAGGCTAGCAAAGAGATCCACGAAATACAGATGTAACTCTGTGAGATGAATTAACAGAACACTAAGCAGTTTCTCAGAAAGCTTCTTTCCAGATTTCATCGGAGGATATTTCCTTTTTCACAATAGCCCTCTACGGGCTTCCAAATATCACTTTGCCAATTCCACAAGAACTGTCTTAGCGAAAGGCTTCTTGGGGGGAAAGCTGTAACTCTGTGAGACGATTTCAAAGAACACAAAGAAGTTTCTCAGAAAGCTTCTTTCTCTTTGTTTTTGGAGGATATTTCCTTTGGACTTATAGTCTTCCAAGGGATCCGAAATACCTGTTCTCAGATTCCACAGAAATAAGGCTAGCAAAGAGATCGACGAAATACAGATGTAACTCTGTGAGATGAATTAACAGAACACTAATCAGTTTCTCAGAAAGCTTCTTTCCAGATTTCATCTGAGGATATTTCCTTTTTCACCATAGCCCTCTATGGGCTTCCAAATATCACTTTCCCAATTCCACAAGAACTGTCTTGGCGAAAGGCTTCCTGAGGGGAAAGCTGTAACTCTGTGAGATGATTTCACAGAACACAAAGAATTTTCTCAGAAAGCTTCTTTCTCTTTGTTATCGGAGGATATTTCCTTTGGCCCTGTAGTCTTCCAAGGGATCCGAAATATCTGTTCTCAGATTCCACAGAAATAAGGCTATCAAAGAGATCCACGAAATACAGATGTAACTCTGTGAGATGAATTAACAGAACACTAAGCAGTTTCTCAGAAAGCTTCTTTCCAGATTTCATCTGAGGATATTTCCTTTTTCACCATAGCCCTCTATGGGCTTCCAAATATCACTTTGCCAATTCCACAAGAAATGTCTTAGCGAAAGGCTTCTTGAAGGGAAAGCTGTAACTCTGTGAGATGATTTCACAGAACACAAAGAAGTTTCTCAGAAAGCTTCTTTCTCTTTGTTATCGGAGGATATTTCCTTTGGCCCTATAGTCTTCAAAGGGATCTGAAATATCTGTTCTCAGATTCCACAGAAATAAGGCTAGCAAGGAGATCGACGACATACAGATGTAACTCTGTGAGATGAATTAACAGAACACTAAGGAGTTTCTCAGAAAGCTTCTTTCCAGATTTCATCGGAGGATATTTCCATTTTCACCATAGCCCTCTATGGGCATCCAAATATCACTTTGCCAATTCCACAAGAACTGTCTTGGCGAAAGGCTTCTTGTGGGGAAAGCTGTAACTCTGTGAGATGATTTCACAGAACACAAAGAAGTTTCTCAAAAAGCTTCTTTCTCTTTGTTATTGGAGGATATTTCCTTTGGCCGTATAGTCTTCCAAGGGATCCGAAATATCTGTTCTCAGATTCCACAGAAATAAAGCTAGCAAAGAGATCCACGAAATACAGATGTAACTCTGTGAAATGAATTAACAGAACACTAAGCAGTTTCTCAGAAAGCTTCTTTCCAGATTTCATCTGAGGATATTTCCTTTTTCACCATAGCCCTCTATGGGCTTCCAAATATCACTTTGCCAATTCCACAAGAACTGTCTTGGCGAAAGTCTTCTTGAGGGGAAAGCTGTAACTCTGTGAGATGATTTCACAGAACACAAAGAAGTTTCACAGAAAGCTTCTTTCTCTTTGTTATCGGAGGATATTTCCTTCGGCCCTATAGTCTTCCAAGGGATCCGAAATATCTGTTCTCAGATTCCACAGAAATAAGGCTAGCAAAGAGATCGACGAAATACAGATGTAACTCTGTGAGATGAATTAACAGAACACTAAGCAATTTCTCAGGAAGCTTCTTTCCAGATTTCACCTGAGGATATTTCCTTTTTCACCATAGCCCTCTATGGGCTTCCAAATATCACTTTGCCAATTCCAAAAGAACTGTCTTAGTGAAAGGCTTCTTGAGGGGAAATCTGTGACTCTGTGAGTTGATTTCAAAGAACACAAAGAAGGTTTCTCAGAAAGTTTCTTTCTCTTTGTTATCGGAGGATATTTCCTTTGGCCCTATAGTCTTCCAAGGGATCCGAAATATCTGTTCTCAGATTCCACAGAAATAAGGCTAGCAAAGAGATCGACGAAATACAGATGTAACTCTGTGAGATGAATTCACAGAACACTAAGCAGTTTCTCAGAAAGCTTCTTTCCAGATTTCATCTGAGGATATTTCCTTTTTCACCATAGCCCTGTATGGGCTTCCAAATATCACTTTACCAATTCCACAAGAACTGTCTTGGCGAAAGGCTTCTTGAGGGGAAAGCTGTAACTCTGTGAGATGATTTCACAGAACACAAAGAAGTTTCTCAAAAAGCTTCTTTCTCTTTGTTATCGTAGGATATTTCATTTGGCCGTATAGTCTTCCAAGGGATCCGAAATATCTGTTCTCAGATTCCACAGAAATAAGGCTAGCAAAGAGATCCACGAAATACACATGTAACTCCGTGAGATGAATTAACAGAACACTAAGCAGTTTTTCAGAAAGCTTCTTTCCTGATTTCATCTGAGGATATTTCCTTTTTCACCATAGCCCTCTATGGGCTTCCAAATATCACTTTGCCAATTCCATAAGAACTGTCTTGGCGAAAGGCTTCTTGAGGGGAAAGCTGTAACTCTGTGAGATGATTTCACAGAACACAAAGAAGTTTCACAGAAAGCTTCTTTCTCTTTGTTATCGGAGGATATTTCCTTTGGCCCTATAGTCTTCCAAGGGATCCGAAATATCTGTTCTCAGATTCCACAGTAATAAGGCTAGCAAAGAGATCGACGAAATACAGATGTAACTCTGTGAGATGAATTAACAGAACACTAAGCAGTTTCTCAGGAAGCTTCTTTCCAATTTTCACCTGAGGATATTTCCTTTTTCACCATAGCCCTCTATGGGCTTCCAAATATCACTTTGCCAATTCCACAAGAACTGTCTTGCGAAAGCCTTCTTGAGGGGAAAGCTGTAACTCTGTGAGATGATTTCACAGAACACAAAGAAGTTTCTCAGAAAGCTTCTTTCTCTTTGTTATCGGAGGATATTTCCTTTGGCCCTATAGTCTTCCAAGGGATCCGAAATATCTGTTCTCAGATTCCACAGAAATAAGGCTAGCAAAGAGATCCACGAAATACAGATGTAACTCTGTGAGATGAATTAACAGAACACTAAGCAGTTTCTCAGAAAGCTTCTTTCCAGATTTCATCGGAGGATATTTCCTTTTTCACCATAGCTCTCTATGGGCTTCGAAATATCACTTTGCCAATTCCACAAGAACTGTCTTAACGAAAGGCTTCTTGAGGGGAAAGCTGTAACTCTGTGAGATGATTTCACAGAACACAAAGAAGTTTCTCAGAAAGCTTCTTTCTCTTTGTTATCGGAGGATATTTCCTTTGGCCCTATAGTCTTCCAAGGGATCCGAAATATTTGTTCTCATATTCCACAGATATAAGGCTAGCAAAGAGATCCACGAAATACAGATGTAACTCTGTGAGATGAATTAACAGAACACTAAGCAGTATCTCAGAAAGCTTCTTTCCATATTTCATCTGAGGATATTTCCTTTTTCACCATAGCCCTCTAAGGGCTTCCAAATATCACTCTGCTAATTCCAGAAGAAGTGTCTTGGTGAAAGGCTTCTTGAGGGGAAAGCTGTAACTCTGTGAGATGATTTCACAGAACACAAAGAAGTTTCTCAGAAAGCTTCTTTCTCTTTGTTATCGGAGGATATTTCCTTTGGCACTATAGTCTTCCAAGGGATCCGAAATATCTGTTCTCAGATTCCACGGAAATAAGGCTAGCAAAGAGATCCACGAAATACAGATGTAACTCTGTGAGATGAATTAACAGAACACTAAGCAGTTTCTCAGAAAGCTTCTTTCCAGATTTCATCGGAGGATATTTCCTTTTTCACCATAGCCCTCTACGGGCTTCCAAATATCACTTTGCCAATTCCACAAGAACTGTCTTCGCGAAAGGCTTCTTGGGGGGAAAGCTGTAACTCTGTGAGATGATTTCAAAGAACACAAAGAAGTTTCTCAGAAAGCTTCTTTCTCTTTGTTTTCGGAGGATATTTCCTTTGGACTTATAGTCTTCCAAGGGATCCGAAATACCTGTTCTCAGATTCCACAGAAATAAGGCTAGCAAAGAGATCGACGAAATACAGATGTAGCACTGTGAGATGAATTAACAGAACACTAAGCATTTTCTCAGAAAGCTTCTTTCCAGATTTCATCTGAGGATATTTCCTTTTTCATCATAGCCCTCTATGGGCTTCCAAATATCACTTTGCCAATTCCACAAGAACTGTCTTGGTGAAAGGCTTCCTGAGGGGAAAGCTGTAATCTGTGAGATGATTTCACAGAACACAAAGAAGTTTCTCAGAAAGCTTCTTTCTCTTTGTTATCGGAGGATATTTCTTTTGGCCCTATAGTCTTCCAAGGGATTCGAAATATCTGTTCTCAGATTCCACAGAAATAAGGCTATCAAAGAGATCCACGAAATACAGATGAAACTCTGTGAGATGAATTAACAGAACACTAAGCAGTTTCTCAGAAAGCTTCTTTCCAGATTTCATCTGAGGATATTTCCTTTTTCACCATAGCCCTCTATGGGCTTCGAAATATCACTTTGCCAATTCCACAAGAACTGTCTTGACGAAAGGCTTCTTGAGGGGAAAGCTGTAACTCTGTGAGATGATTTCACAGAACACAAAGAAGTTTCTCAGAAAGCTTCTTTCTCTTTGTTATCGGAGGATATTTCCTTTGGCCCTCTAGTCTTCCAAGGGATCCGAAATATCTGTTCTCAGATTCCACAGAAATAAGGCTAGCAAAGAGATCCACGAAATACAGATGTAACTCTGTGAGATGAATTAACAGAACACTAAGCAGTTTCTCAGAAATCTTCTTTCCAGATTTCATCTGAGGATATTTCCTTTTTCACCATAGCCCTCTATGGGCTTCCAAATATCACTTTGCCAATTCCACAAGAACTGTCTTAGCGAAAGGCTTCTTGAGGGGAAAGCTGTAACTCTGTGAGATGATTTCACAGAACACAAAGAAGTTTCTCAGAAAGCTTCTTTCTCTTTGTTATCGGAGGATATTTCCTTTGGCCCTATAGTCTTCCAAGGGATCCGAAATATCTGTTCTCAGATTCCACAGAAATAAGGCTAGCAAAGAGATCCACGAAATACAGATGTAACTCTGTGAGATGAATTAACAGAACACTAAGCAGTTTCTCAGAAAGCTTCTTTCCAGATTTCATCGGAGGATATTTCCTTTTTCACCATAGACCTCTATGGGCTTCCAAATATCACTTTGCCAATTCCAGAAGAACTGTCTTAACGAAAGGCTTCTTGAGGGGAAAGCTGTAACTCTGTGAGATGATTTCACAGAACACAAAGAAGTTGCTCAGAAAGCTTCTTTCTCTATGTTATCGGAGGATATTTCCTTTGGCCCTATAGTCTTCCAAGGGATCCGAAATATTTGTTCTTAGATTCCACAGAAATAAGGCTAGCAAAGAGATGCACGAAATACAGATGTAACTCTGTGAGATGAATTAACAGAACACTAAGCAGTTTCTCAGAAAACTTCTTTCCAGATTTCATCTGAGGATATTTCCTTTTTCACCATAGCCCTCTAAGGGCTTCCAAATATCACTCTGCTAATTACAGAAGAACTGTCTTGGTGAAAGGCTTCTTGGGGGGAAAGCTGTAACTCTTTGAGATGATTTCAAAGAACACAAAGAAGTTTCTCAGAAAGCTTCTTTCTCTTTGTTTTCGGAGGATATTTCCTTTGGACTTATAGTCCTCCAACGGATCCGAAATACCTGTTCTCAGATTCCACAGAAATAAGGCTATCAAAGAGATCGACGAAATACAGATGTAACTCTGTGAGATGAATTAACAGAACACTAAGCAGTTTCTCAGAAAGCTTCTTTCCAGATTTCATCTGAGGATATTTCCTTTTTCACCATAGCCCTGTATGGGCTTCCAAATATCACTTTGCCAATTCCACAAGAACTGTTTTGGCGAAAGGCTTCCTGAGGGGAAAGCTGTAACTCTGTGAGATGATTTCACAGAACACAAAGAAGTTTCTCAGAAAGCTTCTTTCTCTTTGTTATCGGAGGATATTTCCTTTGGCCCTATAGTCTTCCAAGGGATCCGAAATATTTGTTCTCAGATTCCACAGAAATAAGGCTAGCAAAGAGATTGACGAAATACAGATGTAACTCTGTGAGATGAATTAACAGAACACTAAGCAGTTTCTCAGAAAGCTTCTTTCCAGATTTCATCTGAGGATATTTCCTTTTTCACCATAGCCCTCTAAGGGCTTCCAAATATCACTCTGCTAATTCCAGAAGAACTGTCTTAGCGAAAGGCTTCTTGAAGGGAAAGCTGTAACTCTGTGAGATGATTTCACAGAACACAAAGAAGTTTCTCAGAAAGCTTCTTTCTCTTTGTTATCGGAGGATATTTCCTTTGATCCTATAGTCTTCCAAGGGATCCGAAATATCTGTTCTCAGATTCCACAGAAATAAGGCTAGCAAAGAGATCGACGAAATACAGATGTAACTCTGTGAGATGAATTAACAGAACACTAAGCAGTTTCTCAGAAAGCTTCTTTCCAGATTTCATCTGAGGATATTTCCTTTTTCACCATAGCCCTGTATGGGCTTCCAAATATCACTTTACCAATTCCACAAGAACTGTCTTGGCGAAAGGCTTCTTGAGGGGAAAGCTGTAACTCTGTGAGATGATTTCACAGAACACAAAGAAGTTTCTCAAAAAGCTTCTTTCTCTTTGTTATCGTAGGATATTTCATTTGGCCGTATAGTCTTCCAAGGGATCCGAAATATCTGTTCTCAGATTCCACAGAAATAAAGCTAGCAAAGAGATCCACGAAATACACATGTAACTCCGTGAGATGAATTAACAGAACACTAAGCAGTTTTTCAGAAAGCTTCTTTCCTGATTTCATCTGAGGATATTTCCTTTTTCACCATAGCCCTCTATGGGCTTCCAAATATCACTTTGCCAATTCCATAAGAACTGTCTTGGCGAAAGGCTTCTTGAGGGGAAAGCTGTAACTCTGTGAGATGATTTCACAGAACACAAAGAAGTTTCACAGAAAGCTTCTTTCTCTTTGTTATCGGAGGATATTTCCTTTGGCCCTATAGTCTTCCAAGGGATCCGAAATATCTGTTCTCAGATTCCACAGTAATAAGGCTAGCAAAGAGATCGACGAAATACAGATGTAACTCTGTGAGATGAATTAACAGAACACTAAGCAGTTTCTCAGGAAGCTTCTTTCCAGATTTCACCTGAGGATATTTCCTTTTTCACCATAGCCCTCTATGGGCTTCCAAATATCACTTTGCCAATTCCACAAGAACTGTCTTGCGAAAGCCTTCTTGAGGGGAAAGCTGTAACTCTGTGAGATGATTTCACAGAACACAAAGAAGTTTCTCAGAAAGCTTCTTTCTCTTTGTTATCGGAGGATATTTCCTTTGGCCCTATAGTCTTCCAAGGGATCCGAAATATCTGTTCTCAGATTCCACAGAAATAAGGCTAGCAAAGAGATCCACGAAATACAGATGTAACTCTGTGAGATGAATTAACAGAACACTAAGCAGTTTCTCAGAAAGCTTCTTTCCAGATTTCATCGGAGGATATTTCCTTTTTCACCATAGCTCTCTATGGGCTTCGAAATATCACTTTGCCAATTCCACAAGAACTGTCTTAACGAAAGGCTTCTTGAGGGGAAAGCTGTAACTCTGTGAGATGATTTCACAGAACACAAAGAAGTTTCTCAGAAAGCTTCTTTCTCTTTGTTATCGGAGGATATTTCCTTTGGCCCTATAGTCTTCCAAGGGATCCGAAATATTTGTTCTCATATTCCACAGATATAAGGCTAGCAAAGAGATCCACGAAATACAGATGTAACTCTGTGAGATGAATTAACAGAACACTAAGCAGTATCTCAGAAAGCTTCTTTCCATATTTCATCTGAGGATATTTCCTTTTTCACCATAGCCCTCTAAGGGCTTCCAAATATCACTCTGCTAATTCCAGAAGAAGTGTCTTGGTGAAAGGCTTCTTGAGGGGAAAGCTGTAACTCTGTGAGATCATTTCACAGAACACAAAGAAGTTTCTCAGAAAGCTTCTTTCTCTTTGTTATCGGAGGATATTTCCTTTGGCACTATAGTCTTCCAAGGGATCCGAAATATCTGTTCTCAGATTCCACGGAAATAAGGCTAGCAAAGAGATCCACGAAATACAGATGTAACTCTGTGAGATGAATTAACAGAACACTAAGCAGTTTCTCAGAAAGCTTCTTTCCAGATTTCATCGGAGGATATTTCCTTTTTCACCATAGCCCTCTACGGGCTTCCAAATATCACTTTGCCAATTCCACAAGAACTGTCTTCGCGAAAGGCTTCTTGGGGGGAAAGCTGTAACTCTGTGAGATGATTTCAAAGAACACAAAGAAGTTTCTCAGAAAGCTTCTTTCTCTTTGTTTTCGGAGGATATTTCCTTTGGACTTATAGTCTTCCAAGGGATCCGAAATACCTGTTCTCAGATTCCACAGAAATAAGGCTAGCAAAGAGATCGACGAAATACAGATGTAGCACTGTGAGATGAATTAACAGAACACTAAGCATTTTCTCAGAAAGCTTCTTTCCAGATTTCATGTGAGGATATTTCCTTTTTCACCATAGCCCTCTATGGGCTTCCAAATATCACTTTGCCAATTCCACAAGAACTGTCTTGGTGAAAGGCTTCCTGAGGGGAAAGCTGTAATCTGTGAGATGATTTCACAGAACACAAAGAAGTTTCTCAGAAAGCTTCTTTCTCTTTGTTATCGGAGGATATTTCTTTTGGCCCTATAGTCTTCCAAGGGATTCGAAATATCTGTTCTCAGATTCCACAGAAATAAGGCTATCAAAGAGATCCACGAAATACAGATGAAACTCTGTGAGATGAATTAACAGAACACTAAGCAGTTTCTCAGAAAGCTTCTTTCCAGATTTCATCTGAGGATATTTCCTTTTTCACCATAGCCCTCTATGGGCTTCGAAATATCACTTTGCCAATTCCACAAGAACTGTCTTGACGAAAGGCTTCTTGAGGGGAAAGCTGTAACTCTGTGAGATGATTTCAAGGAACACAAAGAAGTTTCTCAGAAAGCTTCTTTCTCTTTGTTATCGGAGGATATTTCCTTTGGCCTTCTAGTCTTCCAAGGGATCCGAAATATCTGTTCTCAGATTCCACAGAAATAAGGCTATCAAAGAGATCCACGAAATACAGATGTAACTCTGTGAGATGAATTAACAGAACACTAAGCAGTTTCTCAGAAAGCTTCTTTCCAGATTTCATCTGAGGATATTTCCTTTTTCACCATAGCCCTCTATGGGCTTCCAAATATCACTTTGCCAATTCCACAAGAAATGTCTTAGCGAAAGGCTTCTTGAAGGGAAAGCTGTAACTCTGTGAGATGATTTCACAGAACACAAAGAAGTTTCTCAGAAAGCTTCTTTCTCTTTGTTATCGGAGGATATTTCCTTTGGCCCTATAGTCTTCAAAGGGATCTGAAATATCTGTTCTCAGATTCCACAGAAATAAGGCTAGCAAAGAGATCGACGACATACAGATGTAACTCTGTGAGATGAATTAACAGAACACTAAGGAGTTTCTCAGAAAGCTTCTTTCCAGATTTCATCGGAGGATATTTCCATTTTCACCATAGCCCTCTATGGGCATCCAAATATCACTTTGCCAATTCCACAAGAACTGTCTTGGCGAAAGGCTTCTTGTGGGGAAAGCTGTAACTCTGTGAGATGATTTCACAGAACATAAAGAAGTTTCTCAAAAAGCTTCTTTCTCTTTGTTATTGGAGGATATTTCCTTTGGCCGTATAGTCTTCCAAGGGATCCGAAATATCTGTTCTCAGATTCCACAGAAATAAAGCTAGCAAAGAGATCCAGGAAATACACATGTAACTCTGTGAAATGAATTAACAGAACACTAAGCAGTTTCTCAGAAAGCTTCTTTCCAGATTTCATCTGAGGATATTTCCTTTTTCACCATAGCCCTCTATGGGCTTCCAAATATCACTTTGCCAATTCCACAAGAACTGTCTTGGCGAAAGTCTTCTTGAGGGGAAAGCTGTAACTCTGTGAGATGATTTCACAGAACACAAAGAAGTTTCACAGAAAGCTTCTTTCTCTTTGTTATCGGAGGATATTTCCTTCGGCCCTATAGTCTTCCAAGGGATCCGAAATATCTGTTCTCAGATTCCACAGAAATAAGGCTAGCAAAGAGATCGACGAAATACAGATGTAACTCTGTGAGATGAATTAACAGAACACTAAGCAATTTCTCAGGAAGCTTCTTTCCAGATTTCACCTGAGGATATTTCCTTTTTCACCATAGCCCTCTATGGGCTTCCAAATATCACTTTGCCAATTCCACAAGAACTGTCTTAGCGAAAGGCTTCTTGAGGGGAAATCTGTGACTCTGTGAGATGATTTCAAAGAACACAAAGAAGGTTTCTCAGAAAGTTTCTTTCTCTTTGTTATCGGAGGATATTTCCTTTGGCCCTATAGTCTTCCAAGGGATCCGAAATATCTGTTCTCAGATTCCACAGAAATAAGGCTAGCAAAGAGATCGACGAAATACAGATGTAACTCTGTGAGATGAATTCACAGAACACTAAGCAGTTTCTCAGAAAGCTTCTTTCCAGATTTCATCTGAGGATATTTCCTTTTTCACCATAGCCCTGTATGGGCTTCCAAATATCACTTTACCAATTCCACAAGAACTGTCTTGGCGAAAGGCTTCTTGAGGGGAAAGCTGTAACTCTGTGAGATGATTTCACAGAACACAAAGAAGTTTCTCAAAAAGCTTCTTTCTCTTTGTTATCGTAGGATATTTCATTTGGCCGTATAGTCTTCCAAGGGATCCGAAATATCTGTTCTCAGATTCCACAGAAATAAAGCTAGCAAAGAGATCCACGAAATACACATGTAACTCCGTGAGATGAATTAACAGAACACTAAGCAGTTTTTCAGAAAGCTTCTTTCCTGATTTCATCTGAGGATATTTCCTTTTTCACCATAGCCCTCTATGGGCTTCCAAATATCACTTTGCCAATTCCATAAGAACTGTCTTGGCGAAAGGCTTCTTGAGGGGAAAGCTGTAACTCTGTGAGATGATTTCACAGAACACAAAGAAGTTTCACAGAAAGCTTCTTTCTCTTTGTTATCGGAGGATATTTCCTTTGGCCCTATAGTCTTCTAAGGGATCCGAAATATCTGTTCTCAGATTCCACAGTAATAAGGCTAGCAAAGAGATCGACGAAATACAGATGTAACTCTGTGAGATGAATTAACAGAACACTAAGCAGTTTCTCAGGAAGCTTCTTTCCAGATTTCACCTGAGGATATTTCCTTTTTCACCATAGCCCTCTGTGGGCTTCCAAATATCACTTT
Organism: Macaca fascicularis; assembly: GCF_037993035.2. Classification (NCBI taxonomy): domain Eukaryota; kingdom Metazoa; phylum Chordata; class Mammalia; order Primates; family Cercopithecidae; genus Macaca; species Macaca fascicularis. Next base: position 68,611,281 of record NC_088376.1, on the reverse strand, counting down.
GCCAATTCCACAAGAACTGTCTTGCGAAAGCCTTCTTGAGGGGAAAGCTGTAACTCTGTGAGATGATTTCACAGAACACAAAGAAGTTTCTCAGAAAGCTTCTTTCTCTTTGTTATCGGAGGATATTTCCTTTGGCCCTATAGTCTTCCAAGGGATCCGAAATATCTGTTCTCAGATTCCACAGAAATAAGGCTAGCAAAGAGATCCACGAAATACAGATGTAACTCTGTGAGATGAATTAACAGAACACTAAGCAGTTTCTCAGAAAGCTTCTTTCCAGATTTCATCGGAGGATATTTCCTTTTTCACCATAGCTCTCTATGGGCTTCGAAATATCACTTTGCCAATTCCACAAGAACTGTCTTAACGAAAGGCTTCTTGAGGGGAAAGCTGTAACTCTGTGAGATGATTTCACAGAACACAAAGAAGTTTCTCAGAAAGCTTCTTTCTCTTTGTTATCGGAGGATATTTCCTTTGGCCCTATAGTCTTCCAAGGGATCCGAAATATTTGTTCTCATATTCCACAGATATAAGGCTAGCAAAGAGATCCACGAAATACAGATGTAACTCTGTGAGATGAATTAACAGAACACTAAGCAGTATCTCAGAAAGCTTCTTTCCATATTTCATCTGAGGATATTTCCTTTTTCACCATAGCCCTCTAAGGGCTTCCAAATATCACTCTGCTAATTCCAGAAGAAGGGTCTTGGTGAAAGGCTTCTTGAGGGGAAAGCTGTAACTCTGTGAGATGATTTCACAGAACACAAAGAAGTTTCTCAGAAAGCTTCTTTCTCTTTGTTATCGGAGGATATTTCCTTTGGCACTATAGTCTTCCAAGGGATCCGAAATATCTGTTCTCAGATTCCATGGAAATAAGGCTAGCAAAGAGATCCACGAAATACAGATGTAACTCTGTGAGATGAATTAACAGAACACTAAGCAGTTTCTCAGAAAGCTTCTTTCCAGATTTCATCGGAGGATATTTCCTTTTTCACCATAGCCCTCTACGGGCTTCCAAATATCACTTTGCCAATTCCACAAGAACTGTCTTCGCGAAAGGCTTCTTGGGGGGAAAGCTGTAACTCTGTGAGATGATTTCAAAGAACACAAAGAAGTTTCTCAGAAAGCTTCTTTCTCTTTGTTTTCGGAGGATATTTCCTTTGGACTCATAGTCTTCCAAGGGATCCGAAATACCTGTTCTCAGATTCCACAGAAATAAGGCTAGCAAAGAGATCGACGAAATACAGATGTAGCACTGTGAGATGAATTAACAGAACACTAAGCATTTTCTCAGAAAGCTTCTTTCCAGATTTCATCTGAGGATATTTCCTTTTTCACCATAGCCCTCTATGGGCTTCCAAATATCACTTTGCCAATTCCACAAGAACTGTCTTGGTGAAAGGCTTCCTGAGGGGAAAGCTGTAATCTGTGAGATGATTTCACAGAACACAAAGAAGTTTCTCAGAAAGCTTCTTTCTCTTTGTTATCGGAGGATATTTCTTTTGGCCCTATAGTCTTCCAAGGGATTCGAAATATCTGTTCTCAGATTCCACAGAAATAAGGCTATCAAAGAGATCCACGAAATACAGATGAAACTCTGTGAGATGAATTAACAGAACACTAAGCAGTTTCTCAGAAAGCTTCTTTCCAGATTTCATCTGAGGATATTTCCTTTTTCACCATAGCCCTCTATGGGCTTCGAAATATCACTTTGCCAATTCCACAAGAACTGTCTTGACGAAAGGCTTCTTGAGGGGAAATCTGTAACTCTGTGAGATGATTTCACAGAACACAAAGAAGTTTCTCAGAAAGCTTCTTTCTCTTTGTTATCGGAGGATATTTCCTTTGGCCCTCTAGTCTTCCAAGGGATCCGAAATATCTGTTCTCAGATTCCACAGAAATAAGGCTAGCAAAGAGATCCACGAAATACAGATGTAACTCTGTGAGATGAATTAACAGAACACTAAGCAGTTTCTCAGAAATCTTCTTTCCAGATTTCATCGGAGGATATTTCCTTTTTCACCATAGCCCTCTATGGGCTTCCAAATATCACTTTGCCAATTCCACAAGAACTGTCTTAGCGAAAGGCTTCTTGAGGGGAAAGCTGTAACTCTGTGAGATGATTTCACAGAACACAAAGAAGTTTCTCAGAAAGCTTCTTTCTGTTTGTTATCGGAGGATATTTCCTTTGGCCCTATAGTCTTCCAAGGGATCCGAAATATCTGTTCTCAGATTCCACAGAAATAAGGCTAGCAAAGAGATCCACGAAATACAGATGTAACTCTGTGAGATGAATTAACAGAACACTAAGCAGTTTCTCAGAAAGCTTCTTTCCAGATTTCATCGGAGGATATTTCCTTTTTCACCATAGCCCTCTATGGGCTTCCAAATATCACTTTGCCAATTCCAGAAGAACTGTCTTAACGAAAGGCTTCTTGAGGGGAAAGCTGTAACTCTGTGAGATGATTTCACAGAACACAAAGAAGTTTCTCAGAAAGCTTCTTTCTCTTTGTTATCGGAGGATATTTCCTTTGGCCCTATAGTCTTCCAAGGGATCCGAAATATTTGTTCTTAGATTCCACAGAAATAAGGCTAGCAAAGAGATCCACGAAATACAGATGTAACTCTGTGAGATGAATTAACAGAACACTAAGCAGTTTCTCAGAAAGCTTCTTTCCAGATTTCATCTGAGGATATTTCCTTTTTCACCATAGCCCTCTAAGGGCTTCCAAATATCACTCTGCTAATTACAGAAGAACTGTCTTGGTGAAAGGCTTCTTGGGGGGAAAGCTGTAACTCTTTGAGATGATTTCAAAGAACACAAAGAAGTTTCTCAGAAAGCTTCTTTCTCTTTGTTTTCGGAGGATATTTCCTTTGGACTTATAGTCTTCCAACGGATCCGAAATACCTGTTCTCAGATTCCACAGAAATAAGGCTATCAAAGAGATCGACGAAATACAGATGTAACTCTGTGAGATGAATTAACAGAACACTAAGCAGTTTCTCAGAAAGCTTCTTTCCAGATTTCATCTGAGGATATTTCCTTTTTCACCATAGCCCTGTATGGGCTTCCAAATATCACTTTGCCAATTCCACAAGAACTGTTTTGGCGAAAGGCTTCCTGAGGGGAAAGCTGTAACTCTGTGAGATGATTTCACAGAACACAAAGAAGTTTCTCAGAAAGCTTCTTTCTCTTTGTTATCGGAGGATATTTCCTTTGGCCCTATAGTCTTCCAAGGGATCCGAAATATCTGTTCTCAGATTCCACAGAAATAAGGCTATCAAAGAGATCCACGAAATACAGATGTAACTCTGTGAGATGAATTAACAGAACACTAAGCAGTTTCTCAGAAAGCTTCTTTCCAGATTTCATCAGAGGATATTTCCTTTTTCACCATAGCCCTGTATGGGCTTCCAAATATCACTTTGCCAATTCCACAAGAACTGTCTTGGCGAAAGGCTTCTTGAGGGGAAAGCTGTAACTCTGTGAGATGATTTCACAGAACACAAAGAAGTTTCTCAAAAAGCTTCTTTCTCTTTGTTATCGGAGGATATTTCCTTTGGCCGTATAGTCTTCCAAGGGATCCGAAATATCTGTTCTCAGATTCCACAGAAATAAAGCTAGCAAAGAGATCCACGAAATACACATGTAACTCTGTGAGATGAATTAACAGAACACTAAGCAGTTTCTCAGAAAGCTTCTTTCCTGATTTCATCTGAGGATATTTCCTTTTTCACCATAGCCCTCTATGGGCTTCCAAATATCACTTTGCCAATTCCACAAGAACTGTCTTGGCGAAAGGCTTCTTGAGGGGAAAGCTGTAACTCTGTGAGATGATTTCACAGAACACAAAGAAGTTTCACAGAAAGCTTGTTTCTCTTTGTTATCGGAGGATATTTCCTTTGGCCCTATAGTCTTCCAAGGGATCCGAAATATCTGTTCTCAGATTCCACAGAAATAAGGCTAGCAAAGAGATCCACGAAATAGAGATGTAACTCTGTGAGATGAATTAACAGAACACTAAGCAGTTTCTCAGAAAGCTTCTTTCCAGATTTCATCGGAGGATATTTCCTTTTTCACCATAGCCCTCTATGGGCTTCCAAATATCACTTTGCCAATTCCAGAAGAACTGTCTTAACGAAAGGCTTCTTGAGGGGAAAGCTGTAATTCTGTGAGATGATTTCACAGAACACAAAGAAGTTTCTCAGAAAGCTTCTTTCTCTTTGTTTTCGGAGGATATTTCCTTTGGACTTAAAGTCTTCCAAGGGATGCGAAATACCTGTTCTCAGATTCCACAGAAATAAGGCTACCAAAGAGATCCACGAAATACAGATGTAACTCTGTGAGATGAATTAGCAGAACACTAAGCAGTTTCTCAGAAAGCTTCTTTCCAGATTTCATCTGAGGATATTTCCTTTTTCACCATAGCCCTCTATGGGCTTCCAAATATCACTTTGCCAATTCCACAAGAACTGTCTTAGCGAAAGGCTTCTTGAGGGGAAATCTGTGACTCTGTGAGATGATTTCAAAGAACACAAAGAAGGTTTCTCAGAAAGTTTCTTTCTCTTTGTTATCGGAGGATATTTCCTTTGGCCCTATAGTCTTCCAAGGGATCCGAAATATCTGTTCTCAGATTCCACAGAAATAAGGCTAGCAAAGAGATCGACGAAATACAGATGTAACTCTGTGAGATGAATTCACAGAACACTAAGCAGTTTCTCAGAAAGCTTCTTTCCAGATTTCATCTGAGGATATTTCCTTTTTCACCATAGCCCTGTATGGGCTTCCAAATATCACTTTACCAATTCCACAAGAACTGTCTTGGCGAAAGGCTTCTTGAGGGGAAAGCTGTAACTCTGTGAGATGATTTCACAGAACACAAAGAAGTTTCTCAAAAAGCTTCTTTCTCTTTGTTATCGTAGGATATTTCATTTGGCCGTATAGTCTTCCAAGGGATCCGAAATATCTGTTCTCAGATTCCACAGAAATAAAGCTAGCAAAGAGATCCACGAAATACACATGTAACTCCGTGAGATGAATTAACAGAACACTAAGCAGTTTTTCAGAAAGCTTCTTTCCTGATTTCATCTGAGGATATTTCCTTTTTCACCATAGCCCTCTATGGGCTTCCAAATATCACTTTGCCAATTCCATAAGAACTGTCTTGGCGAAAGGCTTCTTGAGGGGAAAGCTGTAACTCTGTGAGATGATTTCACAGAACACAAAGAAGTTTCACAGAAAGCTTCTTTCTCTTTGTTATCGGAGGATATTTCCTTTGGCCCTATAGTCTTCTAAGGGATCCGAAATATCTGTTCTCAGATTCCACAGTAATAAGGCTAGCAAAGAGATCGACGAAATACAGATGTAACTCTGTGAGATGAATTAACAGAACACTAAGCAGTTTCTCAGGAAGCTTCTTTCCAGATTTCACCTGAGGATATTTCCTTTTTCACCATAGCCCTCTGTGGGCTTCCAAATATCACTTTGCCAATTCCACAAGAACTGTCTTGCGAAAGCCTTCTTGAGGGGAAAGCTGTAACTCTGTGAGATGATTTCACAGAACACAAAGAAGTTTCTCAGAAAGCTTCTTTCTCTTTGTTATCGGAGGATATTTCCTTTGGCCCTATAGTCTTCCAAGGGATCCGAAATATCTGTTCTCAGATTCCACAGAAATAAGGCTAGAAAAGAGATCCACGAAATACAGATGTAACTCTGTGAGATGAATTAACAGAACACTAAGCAGTTTCTCAGAAAGCTTCTTTCCAGATTTCATCGGAGGATATTTCCTTTTTCACCATAGCTCTCTATGGGCTTCGAAATATCACTTTGCCAATTCCACAAGAACTGTCTTAACGAAAGGCTTCTTGAGGGGAAAGCTGTAACTCTGTGAGATGATTTCACAGAACACAAAGAAGTTTCTCAGAAAGCTTCTTTCTCTTTGTTATCGGAGGATATTTCCTTTGGCCCTATAGTCTTCCAAGGGATCCGAAATATTTGTTCTCATATTCCACAGATATAAGGCTAGCAAAGAGATCCACGAAATACAGATGTAACTCTGTGAGATGAATTAACAGAACACTAAGCAGTATCTCAGAAAGCTTCTTTCCATATTTCATCTGAGGATATTTCCTTTTTCACCATAGCCCTCTAAGGGCTTCCAAATATCACTCTGCTAATTCCAGAAGAAGGGTCTTGGTGAAAGGCTTCTTGAGGGGAAAGCTGTAACTCTGTGAGATGATTTCACAGAACACAAAGAAGTTTCTCAGAAAGCTTCTTTCTCTTTGTTATCGGAGGATATTTCCTTTGGCACTATAGTCTTCCAAGGGATCCGAAATATCTGTTCTCAGATTCCATGGAAATAAGGCTAGCAAAGAGATCCACGAAATACAGATGTAACTCTGTGAGATGAATTAACAGAACACTAAGCAGTTTCTCAGAAAGCTTCTTTCCAGATTTCATCGGAGGATATTTCCTTTTTCACCATAGCCCTCTACGGGCTTCCAAATATCACTTTGCCAATTCCACAAGAACTGTCTTCGCGAAAGGCTTCTTGGGGGGAAAGCTGTAACTCTGTGAGATGATTTCAAAGAACACAAAGAAGTTTCTCAGAAAGCTTCTTTCTCTTTGTTTTCGGAGGATATTTCCTTTGGACTCATAGTCTTCCAAGGGATCCGAAATACCTGTTCTCAGATTCCACAGAAATAAGGCTAGCAAAGAGATCGACGAAATACAGATGTAGCACTGTGAGATGAATTAACAGAACACTAAGCATTTTCTCAGAAAGCTTCTTTCCAGATTTCATCTGAGGATATTTCCTTTTTCACCATAGCCCTCTATGGGCTTCCAAATATCACTTTGCCAATTCCACAAGAACTGTCTTGGTGAAAGGCTTCCTGAGGGGAAAGCTGTAATCTGTGAGATGATTTCACAGAACACAAAGAAGTTTCTCAGAAAGCTTCTTTCTCTTTGTTATCGGAGGATATTTCTTTTGGCCCTATAGTCTTCCAAGGGATTCGAAATATCTGTTCTCAGATTCCACAGAAATAAGGCTATCAAAGAGATCCACGAAATACAGATGAAACTCTGTGAGATGAATTAACAGAACACTAAGCAGTTTCTCAGAAAGCTTCTTTCCAGATTTCATCTGAGGATATTTCCTTTTTCACCATAGCCCTCTATGGGCTTCGAAATATCACTTTGCCAATTCCACAAGAACTGTCTTGACGAAAGGCTTCTTGAGGGGAAATCTGTAACTCTGTGAGATGATTTCACAGAACACAAAGAAGTTTCTCAGAAAGCTTCTTTCTCTTTGTTATCGGAGGATATTTCCTTTGGCCCTCTAGTCTTCCAAGGGATCCGAAATATCTGTTCTCAGATTCCACAGAAATAAGGCTAGCAAAGAGATCCACGAAATACAGATGTAACTCTGTGAGATGAATTAACAGAACACTAAGCAGTTTCTCAGAAATCTTCTTTCCAGATTTCATCGGAGGATATTTCCTTTTTCACCATAGCCCTCTATGGGCTTCCAAATATCACTTTGCCAATTCCACAAGAACTGTCTTAGCGAAAGGCTTCTTGAGGGGAAAGCTGTAACTCTGTGAGATGATTTCACAGAACACAAAGAAGTTTCTCAGAAAGCTTCTTTCTGTTTGTTATCGGAGGATATTTCCTTTGGCCCTATAGTCTTCCAAGGGATCCGAAATATCTGTTCTCAGATTCCACAGAAATAAGGCTAGCAAAGAGATCCACGAAATACAGATGTAACTCTGTGAGATGAATTAACAGAACACTAAGCAGTTTCTCAGAAAGCTTCTTTCCAGATTTCATCGGAGGATATTTCCTTTTTCACCATAGCCCTCTATGGGCTTCCAAATATCACTTTGCCAATTCCAGAAGAACTGTCTTAACGAAAGGCTTCTTGAGGGGAAAGCTGTAACTCTGTGAGATGATTTCACAGAACACAAAGAAGTTTCTCAGAAAGCTTCTTTCTCTTTGTTATCGGAGGATATTTCCTTTGGCCCTATAGTCTTCCAAGGGATCCGAAATATTTGTTCTTAGATTCCACAGAAATAAGGCTAGCAAAGAGATCCACGAAATACAGATGTAACTCTGTGAGATGAATTAACAGAACACTAAGCAGTTTCTCAGAAAGCTTCTTTCCAGATTTCATCTGAGGATATTTCCTTTTTCACCATAGCCCTCTAAGGGCTTCCAAATATCACTCTGCTAATTACAGAAGAACTGTCTTGGTGAAAGGCTTCTTGGGGGGAAAGCTGTAACTCTTTGAGATGATTTCAAAGAACACAAAGAAGTTTCTCAGAAAGCTTCTTTCTCTTTGTTTTCGGAGGATATTTCCTTTGGACTTATAGTCTTCCAACGGATCCGAAATACCTGTTCTCAGATTCCACAGAAATAAGGCTATCAAAGAGATCGACGAAATACAGATGTAACTCTGTGAGATGAATTAACAGAACACTAAGCAGTTTCTCAGAAAGCTTCTTTCCAGATTTCATCTGAGGATATTTCCTTTTTCACCATAGCCCTGTATGGGCTTCCAAATATCACTTTGCCAATTCCACAAGAACTGTTTTGGCGAAAGGCTTCCTGAGGGGAAAGCTGTAACTCTGTGAGATGATTTCACAGAACACAAAGAAGTTTCTCAGAAAGCTTCTTTCTCTTTGTTATCGGAGGATATTTCCTTTGGCCCTATAGTCTTCCAAGGGATCCGAAATATCTGTTCTCAGATTCCACAGAAATAAGGCTATCAAAGAGATCCACGAAATACAGATGTAACTCTGTGAGATGAATTAACAGAACACTAAGCAGTTTCTCAGAAAGCTTCTTTCCAGATTTCATCAGAGGATATTTCCTTTTTCACCATAGCCCTGTATGGGCTTCCAAATATCACTTTGCCAATTCCACAAGAACTGTCTTGGCGAAAGGCTTCTTGAGGGGAAAGCTGTAACTCTGTGAGATGATTTCACAGAACACAAAGAAGTTTCTCAAAAAGCTTCTTTCTCTTTGTTATCGGAGGATATTTCCTTTGGCCGTATAGTCTTCCAAGGGATCCGAAATATCTGTTCTCAGATTCCACAGAAATAAAGCTAGCAAAGAGATCCACGAAATACACATGTAACTCTGTGAGATGAATTAACAGAACACTAAGCAGTTTCTCAGAAAGCTTCTTTCCTGATTTCATCTGAGGATATTTCCTTTTTCACCATAGCCCTCTATGGGCTTCCAAATATCACTTTGCCAATTCCACAAGAACTGTCTTGGCGAAAGGCTTCTTGAGGGGAAAGCTGTAACTCTGTGAGATGATTTCACAGAACACAAAGAAGTTTCACAGAAAGCTTGTTTCTCTTTGTTATCGGAGGATATTTCCTTTGGCCCTATAGTCTTCCAAGGGATCCGAAATATCTGTTCTCAGATTCCACAGAAATAAGGCTAGCAAAGAGATCCACGAAATAGAGATGTAACTCTGTGAGATGAATTAACAGAACACTAAGCAGTTTCTCAGAAAGCTTCTTTCCAGATTTCATCGGAGGATATTTCCTTTTTCACCATAGCCCTCTATGGGCTTCCAAATATCACTTTGCCAATTCCAGAAGAACTGTCTTAACGAAAGGCTTCTTGAGGGGAAAGCTGTAATTCTGTGAGATGATTTCACAGAACACAAAGAAGTTTCTCAGAAAGCTTCTTTCTCTTTGTTTTCGGAGGATATTTCCTTTGGACTTAAAGTCTTCCAAGGGATGCGAAATACCTGTTCTCAGATTCCACAGAAATAAGGCTACCAAAGAGATCCACGAAATACAGATGTAACTCTGTGAGATGAATTAGCAGAACACTAAGCAGTTTCTCAGAAAGCTTCTTTCCAGATTTCATCTGAGGATATTTCCTTTTTCACCATAGCCCTCTAAGGGCTTCCAAATATCACTCTGCTAATTCCAGAAGAACTGTCTTGGCGAAAGGCTTCCTGAGGGGAAAGCTGTAACTCTGTGAGATGATTTCACAGAACACAAAGAAGTTTCTCAGAAAGCTTCTTTCTCTTTGTTATCGGAGGATATTTCCTTTGGCCCTATAGTCTTCCAAGGGATCCGAAATATCTGTTCTCAGATTCCACGGAAATAAGGCTAGCAAAGAGATCCACGAAATACAGATGTAACTCTGTGAGATGAATTAACAGAACACTAAGCAGTTTCTCAGAAAGCTTCTTTCCAGATTTCATCGGAGGATATTTCCTTTTTCACCATAGCCCTCTACGGGCTTCCAAATATCACTTTGCCAATTCCACAAGAACTGTCTTAGCGAAAGGCTTCTTGAGGGGAAAGCTGTAACTCTGTGAGATGATTTCAAAGAACACAAAGAAGTTTCTCAGAAAGCTTCTTTCTCTTTGTTTTCGGAGGATATTTCCTTTGGACTTAAAGTCTTCCAAGGGATCCGAAATATCTGTTCTCAGATTCCACAGAAATAAAGCTAGCAAAGAGATCCACGAAATACACATGTAACTCTGTGAAATGAATTAACAGAACACTAAGCAGTTTCTCAGAAAGATTCTTTCCAGATTTCATCTGAGGATATTTCCTTTTTCACCATAGCCCTCTATGGGCTTCCAAATATCACTTTGCCAATTCCACAAGAACTGTCTTGGCGAAAGGCTTCTTGAGGGGAAAGCTGTAACTCTGTGAGATGATTTCACAGAACACAAAGAAGTTTCACAGAAAGCTTCTTTCTCTTTGTTATCGGAGGATATTTCCTTCGGCCCTATAGTCTTCCAAGGGATCCGAAATATCTGTTCTCAGATTCCACAGAAATAAGGCTAGCAAAGAGATCGACGAAATACAGATGTAACTCTGTGAGATGAATTAACAGAACACTAAGCAGTTTCTCAGGAAGCTTCTTTCCAGATTTCACCTGAGGATATTTCCTTTTTCACCATAGCCCTCTATGGGCTTCCAAATATCACTTTGCCAATGCCACAAGAACTGTCTTGGTGAAAGGCTTCTTGAGGGGAAAGCTGTAACGCTGTGAGATGATTTCACAGAACACAAAGAAGTTTCTCAGAAAGCTTCTTTCTCTTTTTTATCGGAGGATATTTCCTTTGGCACTATAGTCTTCCAAGGGATCCGAAATATCTGTTCTCAGATTCCACGGAAATAAGGCTAGCAAAGAGATCCACGAAATACAGATGTAACTCTGTGAGATGAATTAACAGAACACTAATCAGTTTCTCAGAAAGCTTCTTTCCAGATTTCATCGGAGGATATTTCCTTTTTCACCATAGCCCTCTACGGGCTTTCAAATATCACTTTGCCAATTCCACAAGAACTGTCTTAGCGAAAGGCTTCTTGGGGGGAAAGCTGTAACTCTGTGAGATGATTTCAAAGAACACAAAGAAGTTTCTCAGAAAGCTTATTTCTCTTTGTTTTCGGAGGATATTTCCTTTGGACTTATAGTCTTCCAAGGGATCCGAAATACCTGCTCTCAGATTCCACAGAAATAAGGCTAGCAAAGAGATCGACGAAATATAGATGTAACTCTGTGAGATGAATTAACAGAACACTAAGCAGTTTCTCAGAAAGCTTCTTTCCAGATTTCATCTGAGGATATTTCCTTTTTCACCATAGCCCTCTATGGGCTTCCAAATATCACTTTGCCAATTCCACAAGAACTGTCTTGGCGAAAAGCTTCCTGAGGGGAAAGCTTTAACTCTGTGAGATGATTTCACAGAACACAAAGAAGTTTCTCAGAAAGCTTCTTTCTCTTTGTTATCGGAGGATATTTCCTTTGGCCCTATAGTCTTCCAAGGGATTCGAAATATCTGTTCTCAGATTCCACAGAAATAAGGCTATCAAAGAGATCCACGAAATACAGATGTAACTCTGTGAGATGAATTAACAGAACACTAAGCAGTTTCTCCGAAAGCTTCTTTCCAGATTTCATCTGAGGATATTTCCTTTTTCACCAGAGCCCTCTATGGGCTTCCAAATATCACTTTGCCAATTCCACAAGAACTGTCTTGACGAAAGGCTTCTTGAGGGGAAAGCTGTAACTCTGTGAGATGATTTCACAGAACACAAAGAAGTTTCTCAGAAAGCTTCTTTCTCTTTGTTATCGGAGGATATTTCCTTTGGCCCTATAGTCTTCCAAGGGATCCGAAATATCTGTTCTCAGATTCCACAGAAATAAGGCTAGCAAAGAGATCCACGAAATACAGATGTAACTCTGTGAGGTGAATTAACAGAACACTAAGCAGTTTCTCAGAAAGCTTCTTTCCAGATTTCATCGGAGGATATTTCCTTTTTTACCATAGCCCTCTTTGGGCTTCCAAATATCACTTTGCCAATTCCACAAGAAATGTCTTAGCGAAAGGCTTCTTGAAGGGAAAGCTGTAACTCTGTGAGATGATTTCAAAGAACACAAAGAAGTTTCTCAGAAAGCTTCTTTCTCTTTGTTATCGGAGGATATTTCCTTTGGCCCTATAGTCTTCCAAGGGATCTGAAATATCTGTTCTCAGATTCCACAGAAATAAGGCTGGCAAAGAGATCGACGAAATACAGATGTAACTCTGTGAGATGAATTAACAGAACACTAAGGAGTTTCTCAGAAAGCTTCTTTCCAGATTTCATCGGAGGTTATTTCCTTTTTCACCATAGCCCTCTATGGGCTTCCAAATATCACTTTGCCAATTCCACAAGAACTGTCTTGGCGAAAGGCTTCTTGTGGGGAAAGCTGTAACTCTGTGAGATGATTTCACAGAACACAAAGAAGTTTCTCAAAAAGCTTCTTTCTCTTTGTTATCGGAGGATATTTCCTTTGGCCGTATAGTTTTCCAAGGGATCCGAAATATCTGTTCTCAGATTCCACAGAAATAAAGCTAGCAAAGAGATCCACGAAATACACATGTAACTCTGTGAAATGAATTAAGAGAACACTAAGCAGTTTCTCAGAAAGATTCTTTCCAGATTTCATCTGAGGATATTTCCTTTTTCACCATAGCCCTCTATGGGCTTCCAAATATCACTTTGCCAATTCCACAAGAACTGTCTTGGCGAAAGGCTTCTTGAGGGGAAAGCTGTAACTCTGTGAGATGATTTCACAGAACACAAAGAAGTTTCACAGAAAGCTTCTTTCTCTTTGTTATCGGAGGATATTTCCTTCGGCCCTATAGTCTTCCAAGGGATCCGAAATCTCTGTTCTCAGATTCCACAGAAATAAGGCTAGCAAAGAGATCGACGAAATACAGATGTAACTCTGTGAGATGAATTAACAGAACACTAAGCAGTTTCTCAGGAAGCTTCTTTCCAGATTTCACCTGAGGATATTTTCTTTTTCACCATTGCCCTCTATGGGCTTCCAAATATCACTTTGCCAATTCCACAAGAACTGTCTTGCCAAAGGCTTCTTGAGGGGAAAGCTGTAACTCTGTGAGATGATTTCACAGAACACAAAGAAGTTTCTCAGAAAACTTCTTTCTCTTTGTTATCGGAGGATATTTCCTTTGGCCCTATAGTCTTCCAAGGGATCCGAAATATCTGCTCTCAGATTCCACAGAAATAAGGCTAGCAAAGAGATCCACGAAATACAGATGTAACTCTGTGAGATGAATTAACAGAACACTAAACAGTTTCTCAGAAAGCTTCTTTCCAGATTTCGTCGGAGGATATTTCCTTTTTCAACATAGCCCTCTATGGGCTTCCAAATATCACTTTGCCAATTCCACAAGAACTGTCTTGACGAAAGGCTTCTTGAGCGGAAAGCTGTAACTCTGTGAGATGATTTCACAGAACACAAAGAAGTTTCTCAGAAAGCTTCTTTCTCTTTGTTATCGGAGGATATTTCCTCTGGCCCTATAGTCTTCCAAGGGATCCGAAATATCTGTTCTCACATTCCACAGAAATAAGGCTAGCAAAGAGATCCACGAAATACAGATGTAACTCTGTGAGATGAATTAACAGAACACTAAGCAATTTCTCAGAAAGCTTCTTTCCAGATTTCATCTGAGGATATTTCCTTTTTCACCATAGCCCTCTATGGGCTTCCAAATATCACTTTGCCAATTCCACAAGAACTGTCTTGGCGAAAGGCTTCTTGAGGGGAAAGCTGTAACTCTGTTAGATGATTTCACAGAACACAAAGAAGTTTCACAGAAAGCTTCTTTCTCTTTGTTATCGGAGGATATTTCCTTCGGCCCTATAGTCTTCCAAGGGATCCGAAATATCTGTTCTCAGATTCCACAGAAATAAGGCTAGCAAAGAGATCCACGAAATACAGATGTAACTCTGTGAGATGAATAAACAGAACACTAAGCAGTTTCTCAGAAAGCTTCTTTCCAGTTTTCATCGGAGGATATTTCCTTTTTCACCATAGCCCTCTACGGGCTTCCAAATATCACTTTGCCAATTCCACAAGAACTGTCTTAGCGAAAGGCTTCTTGGGGGGAAAGCTGTAACTCTGTGAGATGATTTCAGAGAACACAAAGAAGTTTCTCAGAAAGCTTCTTTCTCTTTGTTATCGGAGGATATTTCCTTTGGACCTATAGTCTTCCAAGGGATCCGAAATACCTGTTCTCAGATTCCACAGAAATAAGGCTAGCAAAGAGATCGACGAAACACAGATGTAACTCTGTGAGATGAATTAACAGAACACTAAGCAGTTTCTCAGAAAGCTTCTTTCCAGATTTCATCTGAGGATATTTCCTTTTTCACCATAGCCCTCTATGGGCTTCGAAATATCACTTTGCCAATTCCACAAGAACTGTCTTGACGATAGGCTTCTTGAGGGGAAAGCTGTAACTCTGTGAGATGATTTCACAGAACACAAAGAAGTTTCTCAGAAAGCGTCTTTCTCTTTGTTATCGGAGGATATTTCCTTTGGCCCTATAGTCTTCCAAGGGATCCGAAATATCTGTTCTCAGATTCCACAGAAATAAGGCTAGCAAAGAAATCCACGAAATACAGATGTAACTCTGTGAGATGAATTAACAGAACACTAAGCAGTTTCTCAGAAAGCTTCTTTCCAGATTTCATCGGAGGATATTTCCTTTTTTACTATAGCCCTCTTTGGGCTTCCAAATATCACTTTGCCAATTCCAGAAGAAATGTCTTAGCGAAAGGCTTCTTGAAGGGAAAGCTGTAACTCTGTGAGATGATTTCAAAGAACACAAAGAAGTTTCTCAGAAAGCTTCTTTCTCTTTGTTATCGGAGGATATTTCCTTTGGCCCTATAGTCTTCCAAGGGATCCGAAATATCTGTTCTCAGATTCCACAGAAATAAGGCTAGCAAAGAGATCCACGAAATACAGATGTAACTCTGTGAGATGAATTAACAGAACACTAAACAGTTTCTCAGAAAGCTTCTTTCCAGATTTCGTCGGAGGATATTTCCTTTTTCAACATAGCCCTCTATGGGCTTCCAAATATCACTTTGCCAATTCCACAAGAACTGTCTTAGCGAAAGGCTTCTTGAGTGGAATGCTGTAACTCTGTGAGATGATTTCACAGAACACAAAGAAGTTTCTAAGAAAGCTTCTTTCTGTTTGTTATCGGAGGATATTTCCTTTGGCCCTACAGTCTTCCAAGGGATCCGAAATATCTGTTCTCAGATTCCACAGAAATAAGGCTAGCAAAGAGATACACGAAATACACATGTAACTCTGTGAGATGAATTAACAGAACACTAAGCAGTTTCTCAGAAAGCTTCTTTCCAGATTTCATCTGAGGATATTTCCTTTTTCACCATAGCCCTCTAAGGGCTTCCAAATATCACTCTGCTAATTCCAGAAGAACTGTCTTGGTGAAAGGCTTCTTGAGGGGAAAGCTGTAACTCTGTGAGATGATTTCACAGAACACAAAGAAGTTTCTCAGAAAGCTTCTTTCTCTTTGTTATCGGAGGATATTTCCTTTGGCACTATAGTCTTCCAAGGGATCCGAAATATCTGTTCTCAGATTCCACGGAAATAAGGCTAGCAAAGAGATCCACGAAATACAGATGTAACTCTGTGAGATGAATTAACAGAACACTAAGCAGTTTCTCAGAAAGCTTCTTTCCAGATTTCATCTGAGGATATTTCCTTTTTCACCGTAGCCCTCTATGGGCTTCCAAATATCACTTTGCCAATTCCACAAGAACTGTCTTGGCGAAAGGCTTCCTGAGGGGAAAGCTGTAACTCTGTGAGATGATTTCACAGAACACAAAGAAGTTTCTCAGAAAGCTTCTTTCTCTTTGTTATCGGAGGATATTTCCTTTGGCCCTATAGTCTTCCAAGGGATCCGAAATATCTGTTCTCAGATTCCACAGAAATAAGGCTATCAAAGAGATCCACGAAATACACATGTAACTCTGTGAGATGAATTAACAGAACACTAAGCAGTTTCTCAGAAAGCTTCTTTCCAGATTTCATCTGAGGATATTTCCTTTTTCACCATAGCCCTCTATGGGCTTCGAAATATCACTTTGCCAATTCCACAAGAACTGTCTTGACGAAAGGCTTCTTGTGGGGAAAGCTGTAACTCTGTGAGATGATTTCACAGAACACAAAGAAGTTTCTCAAAAAGCTTCTTTCTCTTTGTTATCAGAGGATATTTCCTTTGGCCGTATAGTCTTCCAAGGGATCCGAAATATCTGTTCTCAGATTCCACAGAAATAAAGCTAGCAAAGAGATCCACGAAATACACATGTAACTCTGTGAAATGAATTAACAGAACACTAAGCAGTTTCTCAGAAAGATTCTTTCCAGATTTCATCTGAGGATATTTCCTTTTTCACCATAGCCCTCTATGGGCTTCCAAATATCACTTTGCCAATTCCACAAGAACTGTCTTGGCGAAAGGCTTCTTGGGGGGAAAGCTGTAACTCTGTGAGATGATTTCAAAGAACACAAAGAAGTTTCTCAGAAAGCTTCTTTCTCTTTGTTTTCGGAGGATATTTCCTTTGGACTTATAGTCTTCCAAGGGATCCGAAATACCTGCTCTCAGATTAAACAGAAATAAGGCTAGCAAAGAGATCCACGAAATACAGATGTAACTCTGTGAGATGAATTAACAGAACACTAAGCAGTTTCTCAGAAAGCTTCTTTCCAGATTTCATCTGAGGATATTTCCTTTTTCACCATAGCCCTCTATGGGCTTCCAAATATCACTTTGCCAATTCCACAAGAACTGTCTTGGCGAAAGGCTTCTTGAGGGGAAAGCTGTAACTCTGTGAGATGATTTCACAGAACACAAAGAAGTTTCTCAGAAAGCTTCTTTCTCTTTGTTATCGGAGGATATTTCCTTTGGCCCTATAGTCTTCCAAGGGATCCGAAATATCTGTTCTCAGATTCCACAGAAATAAGGCTATCAAAGAGATCCACGAAATACAGATGTAACTCTGTGAGATGAATTAACAGAACACTAAGCAGTTTCTCAGAAAGCTTCTTTCCAGATTTCATCTGAGGATATTTCCTTTTTCACCAGAGCCCTCTATGGGCTTCGAAATATCACTTTGCCAATTCCACAAGAACTGTCTTGACGAAAGGCTTCTTGAGGGGAAAGCTGTAACTCTGTGAGATGATTTCACAGAACACAAAGAAGTTTCTCAGAAAGCTTCTTTCTCTTTGTTATCGGAGGATATTTCCTTTGGCCCTATAGTCTTCCAAGGGATCCGAAATATCTGTTCTCAGATTCTACAGAAATAAGGCTAGCAAAGAGATCCACGAAATACAGATGTAACTCTGTGAGATGAATTAACAGAACACTAAGCAGTTTCTCAGAAAGCTTCTTTCCAGATTTCATCGGAGGATATTTCCTTTTTTACCATAGCCCTCTTTGGGCTTCCAAATATCACTTTGCCAATTCCACAAGAAATGTCTTAGCGAAAGGCTTCTTGAAGGGAAAGCTGTAACTCTGTGAGATGATTTCAAAGAACACAAAGAAGTTTCTCAGAAAGCTTCTTTCTCTTTGTTATCGGAGGATATTTCCTTTGGCCCTATAGTCTTCCAAGGGATCTGAAATATCTGTTCTCAGATTCCACAGAAATAAGGCTGGCAAAGAGATCGACGAAATACAGATGTAACTCTGTGAGATGAATTAACAGAACACTAAGGAGTTTCTCAGAAAGCTTCTTTCCAGATTTCATCTGAGGATATTTCCTTTTTCACCATAGCCCTCTATGGGCTTCCAAATATCACTTTGCCAATTCCACAAGAACTGTCTTGGCGAAAGGCTTCTTGTGGGGAAAGCTGTAACTCTGTGAGATGATTTCACAGAACACAAAGAAGTTTCTCAAAAAGCTTCTTTCTCTTTGTTATCGGAGGATATTTCCTTTGGCCGTATAGTTTTCCAAGGGATCCGAAATATCTGTTCTCAGATTCCACAGAAATAAAGCTAGCAAAGAGATCCACGAAATACACATGTAACACTGTGAAATGAATTAACAGAACACTAAGCAGTTTCTCAGAAAGCTTCTTTCCAGATTTCATCTGAGGATATTTCCTTTTTCACCATAGCCCTCTATGGGCTTCCAAATATCACTTTGCCAATTCCACAAGAACTGTCTTGGCGAAAGGCTTCTTGAGGGGAAAGCTGTAACTCTGTGAGATGATTTCACAGAACACAAAGAAGTTTCACAGAAAGCTTCTTTCTCTTTGTTATCGGAGGATATTTCCTTCGTCCCTATAGTCTTCCAAGGGATCCGAAATATCTGTTCTCAGATTCCACAGAAACAAGGCTAGCAAAGAGATCCACGAAATACAGATGTAACTCTGTGAGATGAATTAACAGAACACTAAGCAGTGTCTCAGGAAGCTTCTTTCCAGATTTCACCTGAGGATATTTCCTTTTTCACAATAGCCCTCTATGGGCTTCCAAATATCACTTTGCCAATTCCACAAGAACTGTCTTGCGAAAGGCTTTTTGAGGGGAAAGCTGTAACTCTGTGAGATGATTTCACAGAACACAAAGAAGTTTCTCAGAAAGCTTCTTTCTCTTTGTTATCGGAGGATATTTCCTTTGGCCCTATAGTCTTCCAAGGGATCCGAAATATCTGTTCTCAGATTCCACAGAAATAAGGCTAGCAAAGAGATCCATGAAATACAGATGTAACTCTGTGAGATGAATTAACAGAACACTAAGCAGTTTCTCAGAAAGCTTCTTTCCAGATTTCATCTGAGGATATTTCCTTTTTCAACATAGCCCTCTATGGGCTTCCAAATATCACTTTGCCAATTCCACAAGAACTGTCTTAGCGAAAGGCTTCTTGAGTGGAATGCTGTAACTCTGTGAGATGATTTCACAGAACACAAAGAAGTTTCTCAGAAAGCTTCTTTCTCTTTGTTATCGGAGGATATTTCCTTTGGCACTATAGTCTTCCAAGGGATCCGAAATATCTGTTCTCAGATTCCACGGAAATAAGGCTAGCAAAGAGATCCACGAAATACAGATGTAACTCTGTGAGATGAATAAACAGAACACTAAGCAGTTTCTCAGAAAGCTTCTTTCCAGTTTTCATCGGAGGATATTTCCTTTTTCACCATAGCCCTCTACGGGCTTCCAAATATCACTTTGCCAATTCCACAAGAACTGTCTTAGCGAAAGGCTTCTTGGGGGGAAAGCTGTAACTCTGTGAGATGATTTCAAAGAACACCAAGAAGTTTCTCAGAAAGCTTCTTTCTCTTTGTTATCGGAGGATATTTCCTTTGGCCCTATAGTCTTCCAAGGGATCCGAAATATCTGTGCTCAGATTCCACAGAAATAAGGCTAGCAAAGAGATCCACGAAATACAGATGTAACTCTGTGAGATGAATTAACAGAACACTAAGCAGTTTCTCAGAAAGCTTCTTTCCAGATTTCATCGGAGGATATTTCCTTTTTTACTATAGCCCTCTTTGGGCTTCCAAATATCACTTTGCCAATTCCACAAGAAATGTCTTAGCGAAAGGCTTCTTGAAGGGAAAGCTGTAACTCTGTGAGATGATTTCAAAGAACACAAAGAAGTTTCTCAGAAAGCTTCTTTCTCTTTGTTATCGGAGGATATTTCCTTTGGCCCTATAGTCTTCCAAGGGATCTGAAATATCTGTTCTCAGATTCCACAGAAATAAGGCTAGCAAAGAGATCGACGAAATACAGATGTAACTCTGTGAGATGAATTAACAGAACACTAAGCAGTTTCTCAGGAAGCTACTTTCCAGATTTCACCTGAGGATATTTCCTTTTTCACCATAGCCCTCTATGGGCTTCCAAATATCACTTTGCCAATTCCACAAGAACTGTCTTGCGAAAGGCTTCTTGAGGGGAAAGCTGTAACTCTGTTAGATGATTTCACAGAACACAAAGAAGTTTCTCAGGAAGCTTCTTTCTCTTTGTTATCGGAGGATATTTCCTTTGGCCCTATAGTCTTCCAAGGGATCCGAAATATCTGTTCTCAGATTCCACAGAAATAAGGCTAGCAAAGAGATCCACGAAACACAGATGTAACTCTGTGAGATGAATTAACAGAACACTAAACAGTTTCTCAGAAAGCTTCTTTCCAGATTTCGTCGGAGGATATTTTCTTTTTCAACATAGCCCTCTATGGGCTTCCAAATATCACTTGGCCAATTAAACAAGAACTGTCTTGATGAAAGGCTTCTTGAGGGGAAAGCTGTAACTCAGTGAGATGATTTCACAGAACACAAAGAAGTTTCTCAGAAAGCTTCTTTCTCTTTGTTATCGGAGGATATTTCCTTTGCCCCTATAGTCTTCCAAGGGATCCGAAATATCTGTTCTCAGATTCCAAAGAAATAAGGCTAGCAAAGAGATCCACGAAATACAGATGTAACTCTGTGAGATGAATTAACAGAACACTAAGCAGTTTCTCACAAAGCTTCTTTCCAGATTTCATCGGAGGATATTTCCTTTTTCACCATAGCCCTCTTTGGGCTTCCAAATACCACTTTGCCAATTCCACAAGAAATGTCTTAGTGAAAGGCTTCTTGAAGGGAAAGCTGTAACTCTGTGAGATGATTTCAAAGAACACAAAGAAGTTTCTCAGAAAGCTTCTTTCTCTTTGTTATCGGAGGATATTTCCTTTGGCCCTATAGTCTTCCAAGGGATCCGAAATATCTGTTCTCAGATTCCAAAGAAATAAGGCTAGCAAAGAGATCCACGAAATACAGATGTAACTCTGTGAGATGAATTAACAGAACACTAAGCAGTTTCTCACAAAGCTTCTTTCCAGATTTCATCGGAGGATATTTCCTTTTTCACCATAGCCCTCTTTGGGCTTCCAAATACCACTTTGCCAATTCCACAAGAAATGTCTTAGTGAAAGGCTTCTTGAAGGGAAAGCTGTAACTCTGTGAGATGATTTCAAAGAACACAAAGAAGTTTCTCAGAAAGCTTCTTTCTCTTTGTTATCGGAGGATATTTCCTTTGGCCCTATAGTCTTCCAAGGGATCTGAAATATCTGTTCTCAGATTCCACAGAAATAAGGCTACCAAAGAGATCGACGAAATACAGATGTAACTCTGTGAGATGAATTAACAGAACACTAAGCAGTTTCTCAGAAAGCTTCTTTCCAGATTTCATCGGAGGATATTTCCTTTTTCACCATAGCCCTCTATGGGCTTCCAAATATCACTTTGCCAATTCCACAAGAACTGTCTTGGCGAAAGGCTTCTTGTGGGGAAAGCTGTAATCTGTGAGATGATTTCACAGAACACAAAGAAGTTTCTCAAAAAGCTTCTTTCTCTTTCTTATCGGAGGATATTTCCTTTGGCCGTATAGTCTTCCAAGGGATCCGAAATATCTGTTCTCAGATTCCACAGAAATAAAGCTAGCAAATCGATCCACGAAATACACATGTAACTCTGTGAAATGAATTAACAGAACACTAAGCAGTTTCTCAGAAAGCTTCTTTCCAGATTTCATCTGAGGATATTTCCTTTTTCACCATAGCCCTCTATGGGCTTCCAAATATCACTTTGCCAATTCCACAAGAACTGTCTTGGCGAAAGGCTTCTTGAGGGGAAAGCTGTACCTCTGTGAGATGATTTCACAGAACACAAAGAAGTTTCACAGAAAGCTTCTTTCTCTTTATTATCGGAGGATATTTCCTTCGGCCCTATAGTCTTCCAAGGGATCCGAAATATCTGTTCTCAGATTCCACAGAAATAAGGCTAGCCAAGAGATCGACGAAATACAGATGTAACTCTGTGAGATGAATTCACAGAACACTAAGCAGTTTCTCAGAAAGCTTCTTTCCAGATTTCATCTGAGGATATTTCCTTTTTCACCATAGCCCTCTATGGGCTTTCAAATATCACTTTGCCAATTCCAGAAGAACTTTCTTGGCGAAAGGCTTCTTGAGGGGAAAGCTGTAACTCTGTGTGATGATTTCAAAGAACAAAAAGAAGTTTCTCAGAAAGCTTCTTTCTCTTTGTTATCGGAGGATATTTCCTTCGGCCCTATAGTCTTCCAAGGGATCCGAAATATCTGTTCTCAGATTCCACAGAAATAAGGCTAGCAAAGAGATCGACGAAATACAGATGTAACTCTGTGAGATGAATTAACAGAACACTAAGCAGTTTCTCAGGAAGCTTCTTTCCAGATTTCACCTGAGGATATTTCCTTTTTCACCTTAGCCCTCTATGGGCTTCCAAATATCACTTTGCCAATTCCACGAGAACTGTCTTGCCAAAGGCTTCTTGAGGGGAAAGCTGTAACTCTGTGAGATGATTTCAAAGAACACAAAGAAGTTTCTCAGAAAGCTTCTTTCTCTTTGTTATCGGAGGATATTTCCTTTGGCCCTATAGTCTTCCAAGGGATCCGAAATATCTGTTCTCAGATTCCACAGAAATAAGGCTAGCAAAGAGATCCACGAAATACAGATGTAACTCTGTGAGATGAATTAACAGAACACTAAACAGTTTCTCAGAAAGTTTCTTTCCAGATTTCGTCGGAGGATATTTCCTTTTTCACCATAGCCCTCTATGGGCGTCGAAATATCACTTGGCCAATTCCACAAGAACTGTCTTCGTGAAAGGCTTCTTGAGGGGAAAGCTGTAACTCTGTGAGATGATTTCAAAGAACACAAAGAAGTTTCTCAAAAAGCTTCTTTCTCTTTGTTATCAGAGGATATTTCCTTTGGCCCTATAGTCTTCCAAGGGATCTGAAATATCTGTTCTCAGATTCCAAAGAAATAAGGCTAGCAAAGAGATTGACGAAATACAGATGTAACTCTGTGAGATGAATTAACAGAACACTAAGCAGTTTCTCAGGAAGCTTCTTTCCAGATTTCACCTGAGGATATTTCCTTTTTCACCATAGCCCTCTATGGGCTTCCAAATATCACTTTGCCAATTCCACAAGAACTGTCTTGGCGAAAGGCTTCTTGTGGGGAAAGCTGTAACTCTGTGAGATGATTTCACAGAACACAAAGAAGTTTCTAAAAAAGCTTCTTTCTCTTTGTTATCGGAGGATATTTCCTTTGGCCGTATAGTCTTCCAAGGGATCCGAAATATCTGTTCTCAGATTCCACAGAAATAAAGCTAGCAAAGAGATCCACGAAATACACATGTAACTCTGTGAAATGAATTAACAGAACACTAAGCAGTTTCTCAGAAAGCTTCTTTCCAGATTTCATCTGAGGATATTTCCTTTTTCACCATAGCCCTCTATGGGCTTCCAAATATCACTTTGCCAATTCCACAAGAACTGTCTTGGCGAAAGGCTTCTTGAGGGGAAAGCTGTAACTCTGTGAGATGACTTCACAGAACACAAAGAAGTTTCACAGAAAGCTTCTTTCTCTTTGTTATCGGAGGATATTTCCTTCGGCCCTATAGTCTTCCAAGGGATCCGAAATATCTGTTATCAGATTCCACAGAAATAAGGCTAGCAAAGAGATCGACGAAATACAGATGTAACTCTGTGAGATGAATTAACAGAACACTAAGCAGTTTCTCAGGAAGCTTCTTTCCAGATATCACCTGAGGATATTTCCTTTTTCACCATAGCCCTCTATGGGCTTCCAAATATCACTTTGGCAATTCCACAAGAACTGTCTTGCGAAAGGCTTCTTGAGGGGAAAGCTGTAACTCTGTGAGATGATTTCACAGAACACAAAGAAGTTTCTCAGAAAGCTTCTTTCTCTTTGTTATCGGAGGATATTTCCTTTGGCCCTATAGTCTTCCAAGGGATCCGAAATATCTGTTCTCAGATTCCACAGAAATAAGGCTAGCAAAGAGATCCACGAAACACAGATGTAACTCTGTGAGATGAATTAACAGAACACTAAACAGTTTCTCAGAAAGCTTCTTTCCAGATTTCATCGGAGGATATTTCCTTTTTCAACATAGCCCTCTATGGGCTTCCAAATATCACTTTGCCAATTCCACAAGAACTGTCTTGCGAAAGGCTACTTGAGGGGAATGCTGTAACTCTGTGAGATGATTTCACAGAACACAAAGAAGTTTCTCAGAAAGCTTCTTTCTGTTTGTTTTCAGAGGATATTTCCTTTGGCCCTATAGTCTTCCAAGGGATCCGAAATATCTGTTCTCAGATTCCACAGAAATAAGGCTAGCAAAGAGATCCACGAAATACAGATGTAACTCTGTGAGATGAATTAACAGAACACTAAGCAGTTTCTCAGAAAGCTTCTTTCCAGATTTCATCTGAGGATATTTCCTTTTTCACCATAGCCCTCTATGGGCTTCGAAATATCACTTGACCAATTCCACAAGAACTGTCTTGGCGAAAGGTTCTTGAGGGGAAAGCTGTAACTCTGTGAGATGATTTCAAAGAACACAAAGAAGTTTCTCAAAAAGCTTCTTTCTCTTTGTTATCGGAGGATATTTCCTTTGGCCCTATAGTCTTCCAAGGGATCCGAAATATCTGTTCTCAGATTCCACAGAAATAAGGCTAGCAAAGAGATCGACCAAATACAGATGTAACTCTGTGAGATGAATTAACAGAACACTAAGCAGTTTCTCAGAAAGCTTCTTTCCAGATTTCATCGGAGGATATTTCCTTTTTCACCATAGCCCTCTTTGGGCTTCCAAATATCACTTTGCCTATTCCACAAGAAATGTCTTAGTGAAAGTCTTCTTGAAGGGAAAGCTGTAACACTGTGAGATGATTTCAAAGAACACAAAGAAGTTTCTCAGAAAGCTTCTTTCTTTTTGTTATCGGAGGATATTTCCTTTGGCCCTATAGTCTTCCAAGGGATTCGAAATATCTGTTCTCAGATTCCACAGAAATAAGGCTAGCAAAGAGATCGACGAAATACAGATGTAACTCTGTGAGATGAATTAACAGAACACTAAGCAGTTTCTCAGAAAGCTTCTTTCCAGATTTCATCTGAGGATATTTCCTTTTTCACCATAGCCCTCTATGGGCTTCCAAATATCACTTTGCCAATTCCACAAGAACTGTCTTGGCGAAAGGCTTCTTGAGGGGAAAGCTGTAAGTCTGTGAGATGATTTCACAGAACACAAAGAAGTTTCACAGAAAGCTTCTTTCTCTTTGTTATCGGAGGATATTTCCTTCGGCCCTATAGTCTTCCAAGGGATCCGAAATATCTGTTCTCAGATTCCACAGAAATAAGGCTAGCAAAGAGATCGACGAAATACAGATGTAACTCTGTGAGATGAATTAACAGAACACTAAGCGTTTCTCAGGAAGCTTCTTTCCAGATTTCACCTGAGGATATTTCCTTTTTCACCATAGCCCTCTATGGGCTTCCAAATATCACTTTGCCAATTCCACAAGAACTGTCTTGCGAAAGGCTTCTTGAGGGGAAGGCTGTAACTCTGTGAGATGATTTCACAGAACACAAAGAAGTTTCTCAGAAAGCTTCTTTCTCTTTCTTATCGGAGGATATTTCCTTTGGCCCTATAGTCTTCCAAGGGATCCAAAACATCTGTTCTCAGATTCCACAGAAATAAGGCTAGCAAAGAGATCCACGAAATACAGATGTAACTCTGTGAGATGAATTAACAGAACACTAAACAGTTTCTCAGAAAGCTTCTTTCCAGATTTCGTCGGAGGATATTTCCTTTTTCACCATAGCCCTCTATGGGCTTCCAAATATCACTTTGCCAATTCCACAAGAACTGTCTTAGCGAAAGGCTTCTTGAGGGGAATGCTGTAACTCTGTGAGATGATTTCACAGAACACAAAGAAGTTTCTCAGAAAGCTTCTTTCTGTTTGTTATCGGAGGATATTTCCGTTGGCCCTATAGTCTTCCAAGGGATCCGAAATATCTGTTCTCAGATTCCACAGAAATAAGGCTAGCAAAGAGATCCACGAAATACAGATGTAACTCTCTGAGATGAATTAACAGAACACTAAGCATTTTCTCAGAAAGCTTCTTTCCAGATTTCATCTGAGGATATTTCCTTTTTCACCATAGCCCTCTATGGGCTTCGAAATATCACTTCGCCAATTCCACAAGAACTGTCTTGGCGAAAGGCTTCTTGAGGGGAAAGCTGTAACTCTGTAAGATGATTTCAAAGAACACAAAGAAGTTTCTCAGAAAGCTTCTTTCTCTTTGTTATCGGAGGATATTTCCTTTGGCCCTATAGTCTTCCAAGGGATCCGAAATATCTGTTCTCAGATTCCACAGAAATAAGGCTAGCCAAGAGATCGACGAAATACAGATGTAACTCTGTGAGATGAATTCACAGAACACTAAGCAGTTTCTCAGAAAGCTTCTTTCCAGATTTCATCTGAGGATATTTCCTTTTTCACCATAGCCCTCTATGGGCTTTCAAATATCTCTTTGCCAATTCCAGAAGAACTGTCTTGGCGAAAGGCTTCTTGAGGGGAAAGCTGTAACTCTGTGAGATGATTTCACAGAACACAAAGAAGTTTCTCAAAAAGCTCTTTTCTCTTTGTTATCGTAGGATATTTCCTTTGGCCGTATAGTCTTCCAAGGGATCCGAAATATCTGTTCTCAGATTCCACAGAAATAAAGCTAGCAAAGAGATCCACGAAATACACATGTAACTCTGTGAGATGAATTAACAGAACACTAAGCAGTTTCTCAGAAAGCTTCTTTCCAGATTTCATCTGAGGATATTTCCTTTTTCAACATAGCCCTCTATGGGCTTCCAAATATCACTTTGCCAATTCCACAAGAACTGTATTGGCAAAAGGCTTCTTGAGGGGAAAGCTGTAACTCTGTGAGATGATTTCACAGAACACAAAGAAGTTTCACAGAAAGCTTCTTTCTGTTTGTTATCGGAGGATATTTCCTTTGGCCCTATAGTCTTCCAAGGGATCCGAAATATCTGTTCTCAGATTCCACAGAAATAAGGCTAGCAAAGAGATTGAGGAAATACAGATGTAACTCTGTGAGATGAATTAACAGAACACTAAGCAGTTTCTCAGGAAGCTTCTTTCCAGATTTCACCTGAGGATATTTCCTTTTTCACCATAGCCCTCTATGGGCTTCCAAATATCACTTTGCCAATTCCACAAGAACTGTCTTGCGAAAGGCTTCTTGAAGGGAAACCTGTAACTCTGTGAGATGATTTCACAGAACACAAAGAAGTTTCTCAGAAAGCTTCTTTCTCTTTGTTATCGGAGGATATTTCCTTTGGCCCTATAGTCTTCCAAGGGATCCGAAATATCTGTTCTCAGATTCCACAGAAATAAGGCTAGCAAAGAGATCCACAAAATACAGATGTAACTCTGTGAGATGAATTAACAGAACACTAAACAGTTTCTCAGAGAGCTTCTTTCCAGATTTCGTCGGAGGATATTTCCTTTTTCAACATAGCCCTCTATGGGCTTCCAAATATCACTTTGCCAATTCCACAAGAACTGTCTTAGCGAAAGGCTTCTTGAGGGGAATGCTGTAACTCTGTGAGATGATTTCACAGAACACAAAGAAGTTTCTCAGAAAGCTTCTTTCTCTTTGTTATCGGAGGATATTTCCTTAGGCCCTATAGTCTTCCAAGGGATCCGAAATATTTGTTCTCAGATTCCACAGAAATAAGGCTAGCAAAGAGATCGACGAAATACAGATGTAACTCTGTGAGAAGAATTAACAGAACACTAAGCAGTTTCTCAGAAAGATTCTTTCCAGATTTCATCGGAGGATATTTCCTTTTTCACCATAGCCCTCTAGGGGTTCCAAATATCACTTTGCCAATTCCACAAGAACTGTCTTGGCGAAAGGCTTCTTGAGGGGAAAGCTGTAACTTTGTGAGATGATTTCACAGAACACAAAGAAGTTTCACAGAAAGCTTCTTTCTCTTTGTTATCGGAGGATATTTCCTTCGGCCCTATAGTCTTCCAAGGGATCCGAAATATCTGTTCTCAGATTCCACAGAAATAAGGCTAGCAAAGAGATCGACGAAATACAGATGTAACTCTGTGAGATGAATTAAAAGAACACTAAGCAGTTTCTCAGAAAGCTTCTTTCCAGATTTCATCGGAGGATATTTCCTTTTTCACCATAGCCCTCTATGGGCTTCCAAATATCACTTTGCCAATTCCACAAGAACTGTCTTGGCGAAAGGCTTCTTGTGGGGAAAGCTGTAACTCTGTGAGATGATTTCACAGAACACAAAGAAGTTTCTCAGAAAGCTTCTTTCTCTTTGTTATCGGAGGATATTTCCTTTGGTCGTATAGTCTTCCAAGGGATCCGAAATATCTGTTCTCAGATTCCACAGAAATAAAGCTAGCAAAGAGATCCACGAAATACACATGTAACTCTGTGAGATGAATTAACAGAACACTAAGCAGTTTCTCAGAAAGCTTCTTTCCAGATTTCATCTGAGGATATTTCCTTTTTCACCATAGCCCTCTATGGGCTTCCAAATATCACTTTGCCAATTCCAGAAGAACTGTCTTGGCAAAAGGCTTCTTGAGGGGAAAGCTGTAACTCTGTGAGATGATTTCACAGAACACAAAGAAGTTTCACAGAAAGCTTCTTTCTGTTTGTTATCGGAGGATATTTCCTTTGGCCCTATAGTCTTCCAAGGGATCCGAAATATCTGTTCTCAGATTCCACAGAAATAAGGCCAGCAAAGAGATTGACGAAATACAGATGTAACTCTGTGAGATGAATTAACAGAACAATAAGCAGTTTCTCAGGAAGCTTCTTTCCAGATTTCACCTGAGGATATTTCCTTTTTCACCATAGCCCTCTATGGGCTTCCAAATATCACTTTGCCAATTCCACAAGAAGTGTCTTGCGAAAGGCTTTTTGAGGGGAAAGCTGAAACTCTGTGAGATGATTTCACAGAACACAAAGAAGTTTCTCAGAAAGCTTCTTTCTCTTTGTTATCGGAGGATATTTCCTTTGGCCCTATAGTCTTCCAAGGGATCCGAAATATCTGTTCTCAGATTCCACAGAAATAAGGCTAGCAAAGAGATCCACGAAATACAGATGTAACTCTGTGAGATGAATTAACAGAACACTAAACAGTTTCTCAGAAAACTTCTTTCCAGATTTCGTCGGAGGATATTTCCTTTTTCAACATAGCCCTCTAAGGGCTTCCAAATATCACTCTGCTAATTCCACAAGAACTGTCTTGGTGAAAGGCTTCTTGAGGGGAAAGCTGTAACTCTGTGAGATGATTTCACAGAACACAAAGAAGTTTCTCAGAAAGCTTCTTTCTCTTTGTTATCGGAGGATATTTCCTTTGGCACTATAGTCTTCCAAGGGATCCGAAATATCTGTTCTCAGATTCCACGGAAATAAGGCTAGCAAAGAGATCCACGAAATACAGATGTAACTCTGTGAGATGAATTAACAGAACACTAAGCAGTTTCTCAGAAAGCTTCTTTCCAGATTTCATCGGAGGATATTTCCTTTTTCACCATAGCCCTCTACGGGCTTCCAAATATCACTTTGCCAATTCCACAAGAACTGTCTTAGCGAAAGGCTTCTTGGGGGGAAAGCTGTAACTCTGTGAGATGATTTCAAAGAACACAAAGAAGTTTCTCAGAAAGCTTCTTTCTCTTTGTTATCGGAGGATATTTCCTTTGGACCTATAGTCTTCCAAGGGATCCGAAATACCTGTTCTCAGATTGCACACAAATAAGGCTAGCAAAGAGATCGACGAAATACCGATGTAACTCTGTGAGATGAATTAACAGAACACTAAGCAGTTTCTCAGAAAGCTTCTTTCCAGATTTCATCTGAGGATATTTCCTTTTTCACCATAGCCCTCTATGGGCTTCCAAATATCACTTTGCCATTTCCACAAGAACTGTCTTGGCGAAAGGCTTCCTGAGGGGAAAGCTGTAACTCTGTGAGATGATTTCACAGAACACAAAGAAGTTTCTCAGAAAGCTTCTTTCTCTTTGTTATCGGAGGATATTTCCTTTGGCCCTATAGTCTTCCAAGGGATCCGAAATATCTGTTCTCAGATTCCACAGAAATAAGGCTAGCAAAGAGATCCACGAAATACAGATGTAACTCTGTGAGATGAATTAACAGAACACTAAGCAGTTTCTCAGAAAGCTTCTTTCCAGATTTCATCTGAGGATATTTCCTTTTTCACCATAGCCCTCTATGGGCTTCGAAATATCACTTTGCCCATTCCACAAGAACTGACTTGACGATAGGCTTCTTGAGGGGAAAGCTGTAACTCTGTGAGATGATTTCACAGAACACAAAGTAGTTTCTCAGAAAGCTTCTTTCTCTTTGTTATCGGAGGATATTTCCTTTGGCCCTATAGTCTTCCAAGGGATCCGAAATATCTGTTCTCAGATTCCACAGAAATAAGGCTAGCAAAGAGATCCACGAAATACAGATGTAACTCTGTGAGATGAATTAACAGAACACTAAGCAGTTTCTCAGAAAGCTTCTTTCCAGATTTCATCTGAGGATATTTCCTTTTTCACCATAGCCCTCTATAGGCTTCGAAATATCACTTTGCCAATTCCACAAGAACTGTCTTAGCGAAAGGCTTCTTGAGGGGAAAGCTGTAACTCTGTGAGATGATTTCACAGAACACAAAGAAGTTTCTCAGAAAGCTTCTTTCTCTTTGTTATCGGAGGATATTTCCTTTGGCCCTATAATCTTCCAAGGGATCCGAAATATCTGTTCTCAGATTCCACAGAAATAAGGCTAGCAAAGAGATCCACGAAATACAGATGTAACTCGGTGAGATGAATTAACGGAACACTAAGCAGTTTCTCAGAAAGCTTCTTTCCAGATTTCATCTGAGGATATTTCCTTTTTTACCATAGCCCTCTTTGGGCTTCCAAATATCACTTTGCCAATTCCACAAGAAATGTCTTAGTGAAAGGCTTCTTGAAGGGAAAGCTGTAACTCTGTGAGATGATTTCAAAGAACACAAAGATGGTTCTCAGAAAGCTTCTTTCTCTTTGTTATCGGAGGATATTTCCTTTGGCCCTATAGTCTTCCAAGGGATCTGAAATATCTGTTCTCAGATTCCACAGAAATAAGGCTAGCAAAGAGATCGACGAAATACAGATGTAACTCTGTGAGATGAATTAACAGAACACTAAGCAGTTTCTCAGAAAGCTTCTTTCCAGATTTCATCGGAGGATATTTCCTTTTTCACCATAGCCCTCTATGGGCTTCCAAATATCACTTTGCCAATTCCACAAGAACTGTCTTGGCGAAAGGCTTCTTGTGGGGAAAGCTGTAACTCTGTGAGATGATTTCACAGAACACAAAGAAGTTTCTCAAAAAGCTTCTTTCTCTTTGTTATCGGAGGATATTTCCTTTGGCCTGATAGTCTTCCAAGGGATCCGAAATATCTGTTCTCAGATTCCACAGAAATAAAGCTAGCAAAGAGATCCACGAAATACACATGTAACTCTGTGAAATGAATTAACAGAACACTAAGCAGTTTCTCAGAAAGCTTCTTTCCAGATTTCATCTGAGGATATTTCCTTTTTCACCATAGCCCTCTATGGGCTTCCAAATATCACTTTGCCAATTCCACAAGAACTGTCCTGGCGAATGGCTTCTTGAGGGGAAAGCTGTAACTCTGTGAGATGATTTCACAGAACACAAAGAAGTTTCTCAGAAAGCTTCTTTCTCTTTGTTATCGGAGGATATTTCCTTCGGCCCTATAGTCTTCCAAGGGATCCGAAATATCTGTTCTCAGATTCCACAGAAATAAGGCTAGCAAACAGATCCACGAAATACAGATGTAACTCTGTGAGATGAATTAACAGAACACTAAGCAGTTTCTCAGAAAGCTTCTTTCCAGATTTCATCTGAGGATATTTCCTTTTTCACCATAGCCCTCTATGGGCTTCCAAATGTCACTTTGCCAATTCCACAAGAACTGTCTTGGCGAAAGGCTTCTTGTGGGGAAAGCTGTAACTCTGTGAGATGATTTCACAGAACACAAAGAAGTTTCTCAAAAAGCTTCTTTCTCTTTGTTATCGGAGGATATTTCCTTTGGCCGTATAGTCTTCCAAGGGATCCGAAATATCTGTTCTCAGATTCCACAGAAATAAAACTAGCAAAGAGATCCACGAAATACACATGTAACTCTGTGAAATGAATTAACAGAACACTAAGCAGTTTCTCAGAAAGCTTCTTTCCAGATTTCATCTGAGGATATTTCCTTTTTCATCATATCCCTCTATGGGCTTCCAAATATCACTTTGCCAATTCCACAAGAACTGCCTTAGCGAAAGGCTTCTTGAGGGGAAAGCTGTAACTCTGTGAGATGATTTCAAAGAACACAAAGAAATTTCTCAGAAAGCTTCTTTCTCTTTTTTATCGGAGGATATTTCCTTTGGCCCTATAGTCTTCCAAGGGATCCGAAATATCTGTTCTCAGATTCCACAGAAATAAGGCTAGCAAAGAGATCCACGAAATACAGATGTAACTCTGTGAGATGAATTAACAGAACACTAAGCATTTTCTCAGAAAGCTTCTTTCCAGATTTCATTTGAGGATATTTCCTTTTTCACCATAGCCCTCTATGGGCTACCAAATATCACTCTGCCAATTCCAGAAGAACTGTCTTGGCGAAAGGCTTCTTGAGGGGAAAGCTGTAACTCTGTGAGATGAGTTCACAGAACACAAAGAAGTTTCTCAGAAAGCTTCTTTCTCTTTGTTATCGGAGGATATTTCCTTTGGACCTATAGTCTTCCAAGGGATCCGAAATATCTGTTCTCAGATTCCACAGAAATAAGGCTAGCAAAGAGATCCACGAAATACAGATGTAACTCTGTGAGATGAATTAACATAACACTAAGCAGTTTCTCAGAAAGCTTCTTTCCAGATTTCATCTGAGGATATTTCCTTTTTCACCATAGCCCTCTATGGGCTTCCAAATATCACTCTGCCAATTCCACAAGAACTGTCTTGGCGAAAGGCTTCTTGAGGGGAAAGCTGTAACTCTGTGAGATGATTTCAAAGAACACAAAGAAGTTTCTCAGAAAGCTTCTTTCTCTTTGTTATCGGAGGATATTTCCTTTGGCCCTATAGTCTTCCAAAGGATCCGAAATATCTGTTATCAGATTCCACAGAAATAAGGCTAGCAAAGAGATCCACAAAATACAGATGTAACTCTGTGAGACGAATTAACAGAACACTAAGCAGTTTCTCAGAAAGCTTCTTTCCAGATTTCATCTGAGGATATTTCCTTTTTCACCATAGCCCTCTATGGGCTTCCAAATATCACTTTGCCAATTCCACAAGAACTGTCTTAGCGAAAGGCTTCTTCATGGAAAGCTGTAACTCTGTGAGATGATTTCAAAGAACACAAAGAAGTTTCTCAGAAAGCTTCTTTCTCTTTGTTATCGGAGGATATTTCCTTTGGCCCTATAGTCTTCCAAGGAATCCGAAATATCTCTTCTCAGATTCCACAGAAATAAGGCTGGCAAAGAGATCCACGAAATACAGGTGTAACTCTGTGAGTGGAAGTTCCACATCACAGAGCAGTTTCTCAGAAAGCCTCTTTCCAGATTTCATCTGAGGATATTTCCTTTTTCACCATAGCCCTCTATGGGCTTCCAAGTGTCACTTTGGCAATTCCACAAGAACTGTCTTGGCGAAAGGGTTCTTGAGGGGAAGCTGTAACTCTGTGAGATGATTTCACAGAACACAAAGAAGTTTCTCAGAATGCTTCTTTCTCTTTGTTATCGGAGGATATTTCCTTTAGCCCTATAGTCTTCCAAGGGTTCCGAAATATCTGTTCTCAGATTCCACAGAAATAAGGCTAGCAAAGAGATCCACTAAATACAGATGTAACTCTGTGAGATGAATTAACAGAACACTAAGCAGTTTCTCAGAAAGCTTCTTTCCATTTTTAATCGGAGGATATTTCCTTTTTCACCCTAGCCCTCTATGGGCTCCCAAATATCACTTTGCCAATTCCACAAGAACTGTCTTGGCGAAAGGCTTCTTGAGGGGAAAGCTGTAACTCTGTGAGATGATTTCACAGAACACAAAGAAGTTTCTCAGAAAGCTTCTTTCTCTTTGTTATCGGAGGATATTTCCTTTGGCCCTATAGTCTTCCAAGGGATCCGAAATATCTGTTCTCAGATTCCACAGAAATAAGGCTAGCAAAGAGATCCACGAAATACAGATGTAACTCTGTGAGATGAATTAACAGAACAATAAGCAGTTTCTCAGAAAGCTTCTTTCCAGATTTCATCGGAGGATATTTCCTTTTTCACCATAGCCCTCTATGGGCTTCCAAATATCACTTTGCCAATTCCACAAGAACTGTCTTAGCGAAAGGCTTCTTGAGGGGAAAGCTGTAACTCTGTGAGATGATTTCAAAGAACACAAAGAAGTTTCTCAGAAAGCTTCTTTTTCTTTGTTATCGGAGGATATTTCCTTTGGCCCTATAGTCTTCCAAGGGATCCGAAATATCTGTTCTCAGATTCCACAGAAATAAGGCTAGCAAAGAGATCGACGAAATACAGATGTAACTCTGTGAGATGAATTAACAGAACACTAAGCAGTTTCTCAGAAAGCTTCTTTCCAGATTTCATCTGAGGATATTTCCTTTTTCACCGTAGCCCTCTATGGGCTACCAAATATCACTCTGCCAATTCCAGAAGAACTGTCTTGGCGAAAGGCTTCTTGAGGGGAAAGCTGTAACTCTGTGAGATGATTTCACAGAACACAAAGAAGTTTCTCAGAAAGCTTCTTTCTCTCTGTTATCGGAGGATATTTCCTTTGGCCCTATAGTCTTCCAAGGGATGCGAAATATCTGTTCTCAGATTCCACAGAAATAAGGCTAGCAAGGAGATCGACGAAATACAGATGTAACTCTGTGAGATGAATTAACAGAACACTAAGCAGTTTCTCAGAAAGCTTCTTTCCAGATTTCATCTGAGGATATTTCCTTTTTCACCATAGCCCTCTATGGGCTTCCAAATATCACTTTGCCAATTCCACAAGAACTGTCTTGGCGAAAGGCTTCTTGAGGGGAAAGCTGTAACTCTGTGAGATGATTTCACAGAACACAAAGAAGTTTCTCAGAAAGCTTCTTTCTCTTTGTAATCGGAGGATATTTCCTTTGGCCCAATAGTCTTCCAAGGGATCCGAAATATCTGTTCTCAGATTCCACAGAAATAAGGCTAGCAAAGAGATCCACGAAATACAGATGTAACTCGGTGAGATGAATTAACAGAACACTAAGCAGTTTCTCAGAAAGCTTCTGTCCAGATTTCATCTGAGGATATTTCCTTTTTCAAAATAGCCCTCTATGGCATTCCAAATATCACTTTGCCAATTCCACAAGAACTGTCTTAACGAAAGGCTTCTTGAAGGGAAAGCTGTAACTCTGTGAGATGATTTCAAAGAACACAAAGAAGTTTCTCAGAAAGCTTCTTTCTCTTTGTTATCTGAGGATATTTCCTTTGGCCCTATAGTCTTCAAAGGGATCTGAAATATCTCTTCTCAGATTCCACATAAATAAGGCTAGAAAAGAGATCCACGAAATACAGATGTAACTCTGTGAGTGGAAGTCACACATCACAGAGCAGTTTCCCTGAAAGCTTCTTTCCAGATTTCATCTGAGGATATTTCCTTTTTCACCATTGCCCTCTAGGGGCTTCCAAATATCACTTTGCCAATTCCACAAGAACTGTCTTAGCGAAAGGCTTCTTGAGGGGAAAGCAGTAACTCTGTGAGATAATTTCACAGAACACAAAGAAGTTTCTCAGAAAGCTTCTTTCTCTTTGTTATCGGAGGATATTTCCTTTGGCCCTATAGTCTTCCAAGGGATCCGAAATATCTGTTCTCAGATTCCACAGAAATAAGGTTGGCAAAGAGATCCACGAAATACAGATGTAACTCTGTGAGATGAATTAACAGAACACTAAGCAGTTTCTCAGAAAGCTTCTTGCCAGATTTCATCTGAGGATATTTCCTTTTTCACCATAGCCCTCTATGGGCTTCCAAATATCACTTTGCCAATTTCACAAGAACTGTCTTAGCGAAAGGCTTCTTGAGGGGAAAGCTGTAACTCTGTGAGATGATTTCACAGAACACAAAGAAGTTTCTCAGAAAGCTTCTTTCTCTTTGTTATCGGAGGATATTTCCTTTGGCCCTATAGTCTTCCAAGGGATCCGAAATATCTGTTCTCAGATTCCACAGAAATAAGTCTACAAAGAGATCCACGAAATACAGATGTAACTCTATGAGATGAATTAACAGAACACTAAGCAGTTTCTCAGAAAGCTTCTTTCCAGATTTCATCTAAGGATATTTCCTTTTTCACCATAGCCCTCTATGGGCTTCCAAATATCACTTTGCCAATTCCACAAGAACTGACTTAGCGAAAGGCTTCTTGAGGGGAAAGCTGTAACTCTGAGAGATGATTTCAAAGAACACAAAGAAGTTTCTCAGAAAGCTTCTTTCTCTTTGTTATCGGAGGATATTTCCCCTGGCCCTATAGTCTTCCAAGGGATCCGAAATATCTGTTCTCATATTCCACAGAAATAAGGCTAGCAAAGAGATCCACGAAATACAGATGTAACTCTGTGAGGTGAATTAAAAGAACACTAAGCAGTTTCTCAGAAAGCTTCTTTCCAGATTTCATCTGAGGATATTTCCCTTTTCACCACAGCCCTCTATGGGCTTCCAAATATCACTTTGCCAATTCCACAAGAACTGTCTTGGCGAAAGGCTTCTTGAGGGGAAAGCTGTAACTCTGTGAGATGATTTCAAAGAACACAAAGAAGTTTCTCAGAAAGCTTCTTTTTCTTTGTTATCGGAGGATATTTCCTTTGGCCCTATAGTCTTCCAAGGAATCCGAAATATCTCTTCTCAGATTCCACAGAAATAAGGCTGGCAAAGAGATCCACGAAATACAGGTGTAACTCTGTGAGTGGAAGTTCCACATCACAGAGCAGTTTCTCAGAAAGCCTCTTTCCAGATTTCATCTGAGGATATTTCCTTTTTCACCATAGCCCTCTATGGGCTTCCAAGTGTCACTTTGGCAATTCCACAAGAACTGTCTTGGCGAAAGGGTTCTTGAGGGGAAGCTGTAACTCTGTGAGATGATTTCACAGAACACAAAGAAGTTTCTCAGAATGCTTCTTTCTCTTTGTTATCGGAGGATATTTCCTTTAGCCCTATAGTCTTCCAAGGGTTCCGAAATATCTGTTCTCAGATTCCACAGAAATAAGGCTAGCAAAGAGATCCACTAAATACAGATGTAACTCTGTGAGATGAATTAACAGAACACTAAGCAGTTTCTCAGAAAGCTTCTTACCATTTTTAATCGGAGGATATTTCCTTTTTCACCCTAGCCCTCTATGGGCTCCCAAATATCACTTTGCCAATTCCACAAGAACTGTCTTGGCGAAAGGCTTCTTGAGGGGAAAGCTGTAACTCTGTGAGATGATTTCACAGAACACAAAGAAGTTTCTCAAACAGCTTCTTTCTCTTTGTTATCGGAGGATATTTCCTTTGGCCCTATAGTCTTCTAAGGGATCCGAAATATCTGATCTCAGATTCCACAGAAATAAGTCTAGCTAAGAGATCCACGAAATACAGATGTAACTCTGTGAGATGAATTAACAGAACACTAAGCAGTTTCTATGAAAGCTTCTTTGAGATTTCATCTGAGGATATTTCCTTTTTCACCATAGCCCTCTATGGGCTTCCAAATATCACTTTGCCAATTCCACAAAAACTGTCTTAACGAAAGACTTCTTGAGGGGAAATCTGTGACTCTGTGAGATGATTTCAAAGAACACAAAGAGGTTTCTCAGAAAGTTTCTTTCTCTTTGTTATCGGAGGATGTTTCCTTTGGCCCTATAGTCTTCCAAGGGATCCGAAATATCTGTTCTCAGATTCCACAGAAATAAGGCTAGCAAAGAGATCCACGAAATACAGATGTAACTCTGTGAGATGAATTAACAGAACACTAAGCAGTTTCTCAGAAAGCTTCTTTCCAGATTTCATCGGAGGATATTTCCTTTTTCACCATAGCCCTCTATGGGCTTCCAAATATCACTTTGCCAATTCCACAAGAATTGTCTTGGCGAAAGGCTTCTTGAGGGGAAAGCTGTAACTCTGTTAGATGATTTCACAGAACACAAAGAAGTTTCTCAGAAAGCTTCTTTCTCTTTGTTATCGGAGATTATTTCCTTTGGCCCTATAGTCTTCCAAGGGATCCGAAATATCTGTTCTCAGATTCCACAGAAATAAGGCTAGCAAAGAGATACACGAAATACAGATGTCACTCTGTGAGATGAATTAACAGAACACTAAGCAGTTTCTCAGAAAGCTTCTTTCCAGATTTCATCTGAGGATATTTCCTTTTTCACCATTGCCCTCTATGGGCTTCCAAATATCACTTTGCCAATTCCACAAGAACTGTCTTAGCGAAAGGCTTCTTGAGGGGAAAGCTGTAACTCTGTGAGATGATTTCACAGAACACAAACAAGTTTCTCGGAAAGATTCTTTCTCTTTGTTATCGGAGGATATTTCCTTTGGCCCTATAGTCTTCCAGGGGATCCGAAATATCTGTTCTCAGATTCTACAGAAATAAGGCTAGCAGAGAGATCGACGAAATACAGATGTAACTCTGTGAGATGAATTAACAGAACACTAAGCAGTTTCTCAGAAAGCTTCTTTCCAGATTTCATCTGAGGATATTTCCTTTTTCTTTCTCTTTGTTATCGGAGGATATTTCCTTTGGCCCTATAGCCTTCCAAGGGATCCGAAATATCTGTTCTCAGATTCCACAGAAATAAGGCTAGCAAAGAGATCCACGAAATACAGATGTAACTCTGTGAGATGAATTAACAGAACACTAAGCAGTTTCTCAGAAAGCTTCTTTCCAGATTTCATCTGAGGATATTTCCTTTTTCACCATAGCCCTCTATAGGCTTCCAAATATCACTCTGCCAATTCCAGAAGAACTGTCTTGGCGAAAGGCTTCTTGAGGGGAAAGCTGTAACTCTGTGAGATGATTTCACAGAACACAAAGAACTTTCTCAGAAAGCTTCTTTCTCTCTGTTATCGGAGGATATTTCCTTTGGCCCTATTGTCTTCCAAGGGATGCGAAATATCTGTTCTCAGATTCCACAGAAATAAGGCTAGCAAACAGATCGACCAAATACAGATGTAACTCTGTGTGATGAATTAACAGAACACTAAGCAGTTTCTCAGAAAGCTTCTTTCCAGATTTCATCTGAGGATATTTCCTTTTTCAACATAGCCCTCTATGGGCTTCCAAATATCACTTTGCCAATTCCACCAGAGCTGTCTTAGCGAAAGGCTTCTTGAGGGGAAAGCTGTAACTCTGTGAGATGATTTCACAGAACACAAAGAAGTTTCTCAGAAAGCTTCTTTCTCTTTGTTATCGGAGGATATTTCCTTGGCCCTATAGCCTTCCAAGGGATCCGAAATATCTGTTCTCAGATTCCACAGAAATAAGGCTAGCAAAGAGATCCACGAAATACAGATGTAACTCTGTGAGATGAATTAACAGAACACTAAGCAGTTTCTCAGGAAGCTTCTTTCCAGATTTCATCGGAGGATATTTCCTTTTTCACCGAAGCCCTATATGGGCTTCCAAATATCACTTTGCCAATTCCACAAGAACTGTCTTAGCGAAAGGCTTCTTGAGGGGAAAGCTGTAACTCTGTGAGAAGATTTCAAAGAACACAAAGAAGTTTCTCAGAAAGCTTCTTTCTCTTTGTTATCGGAGTATATTTCCTTTGGCCCTATAGTCTTCCAAGGGAACAGAAACATCTGTTCTCAGATTCCACAGAAATAAGGCTGGAAAAGAGATCCACGAAATACAGATGTAACTCTGTGAGATGAATTAACAGAACACTAAGCATTTTCTCAGTAAGCTTCTTTCCAGATTTCATCTGAGGATATTTCCTTTTTCACCATAGCCCTCTATGGCATTCCAAATATCACTTTGTCAATTCCACAAGAACTGTCTTAGCGAAAGGCTTCTTGAAGGGAAAGCTGTAACTCTGTGAGATGATTTCAAAGAACACAAAGAAGTTTCTCAGAAAGCTTCTTTCTCTTTGTTATCTGAGGATATTTCCTTTGGCCCTATAGTCTTCAAAGGGATCTGAAATATCTCTTCTCAGATTCCACATAAATAAGGCTAGAAAAGAGATCCACGAAATACAGATGTAACTCTGTGAGTGGAAGTCACACATCACAGAGCAGTTTCCCTGAAAGCTTCTTTCCAGATTTCATCTGAGGATATTTCCTTTTTCACCATTGCCCTCTAGGGGCTTCCAAATATCACTTTGCCAATTCCACAAGAACTGTCTTAGCGAAAGGCTTCTTGAGGGGAAAGCAGTAACTCTGTGAGATAATTTCACAGAACACAAAGAAGTTTCTCAGAAAGCTTCTTTCTCTTTGTAATCGGAGGATATTTCCTTTGGCCCTATAGTCTTCCAAGGGATCCGAAATATCTGTTCTCAGATTCCACAGAAATAAGGTTGGCAAAGAGATCCACGAAATACAGATGTAACTCTGTGAGATGAATTAACAGAACACTAAGCAGTTTCTCAGAAAGCTTCTTGCCAGATTTCATCTGAGGATATTTCCTTTTTCACCATAGCCCTCTATGGGCTTCCAAATATCACTTTGCCAATTTCACAAGAACTGTCTTAGCGAAAGGCTTCTTGAGGGGAAAGCTGTAACTCTGTGAGATGATTTCACAGAACACAAAGAAGTTTCTCAGAAAGCTTCTTTCTCTTTGTTATCGGAGGATATTTCCTTTGGCCCTATAGTCTTCCAAGGGATCCGAAATATCTGTTCTCAGATTCCACAGAAATAAGTCTACAAAGAGATCCACGAAATACAGATGTAACTCTATGAGATGAATTAACAGAACACGAAGCAGTTTCTCAGAAAGCTTCTTTCCAGATTTCATCTAAGGATATTTCCTTTTTCACCATAGCCCTCTATGGGCTTCCAAATATCACTTTTCCAATTCCACAAGAACTGACTTAGCGAAAGGCTTCTTGAGGGGAAAGCTGTAACTCTGAGAGATGATTTCAAAGAACACAAAGAAGTTTCTCAGAAAGCTTCTTTCTCTTTGTTATCGGAGGATATTTCCCCTGGCCCTATAGTCTTCCAAGGGATCCGAAATATCTGTTCTCATATTCCACAGAAATAAGGCTAGCAAAGAGATCCACGAAATACAGATGTAACTCTGTGAGATGAATTAACAGAACACTAACAAGTTTCTCAGAAAGCT
Organism: Macaca fascicularis; assembly: GCF_037993035.2. Lineage (NCBI taxonomy): Eukaryota > Metazoa > Chordata > Mammalia > Primates > Cercopithecidae > Macaca > Macaca fascicularis. Next base: position 68,569,667 of record NC_088376.1, on the reverse strand, counting down.
TCTTTCCAGATTTCATCTGAGGATATTTCCCTTTTCACCACAGCCCTCTATGGGCTTCCAAATATCACTTTGCCAATTCCACAAGAACTGTCTTAGCGAAAGGCTTCTTGAGGGGAAAGCTGTAACTCTGTGAGATGATTTCACAGAACACAAAGAAGTTTCTCAGAAAGCTTCTTTCTCTTTGTTATCGGAGGATATTTCCTTTGGCCCTATAGTCTTCCAAGGGATCCGAAATATCTGTTCTCAGATTCCACAGAAATAAGGCTGGCAAAGAGATCCACGAAATACAGATGTAACTCTGTGAGTGGAAGTTCCACATCACAGAGCAGTTTCTCAGAAAGCCTCTTTCCAGATTTCATCTGAGGATATTTCCTTTTTCACCATAGCCCTCTATGGGCTTCCAAGGGTCACTTTGGCAATTCCACAAGAACTGTCTTGGCGAAAGGGTTCTTGAGGGGAAAGCTGTAACTCTGTGAGATGATTTCACAGAACACAAAGAAGTTTCTCAGAATGCTTCTTTCTCTTTGTTATCGGAGGATATTTCCTTTAGCCCAATAGTCTTCCAAGGGTTCCGAAATATCTGTTCTCAGATTCCACAGAAATAAGGCTAGCAAAGAGATCCACTAAATACAGATGTAACTCTGTGAGATGAATTAACAGAACACTAAGCAGTTTCTCAGAAAGCTTCTTTCCATTTTTAATCGGAGGATATTTCCTTTTTCACCCTAGCCCTCTATGGGCTCCCAAATATCACTTTGCCAATTCCACAAGAACTGTCTTGGCGAAAGGCTTCTTGAGGGGAAAGCTGTAACTCTGTGAGATGATTTCACAGAACACAAAGAAGTTTCTCAGAAAGCTTCTTTCTCTTTGTTATCGGAGGATATTTCCTTTGGCCCTATAGTCTTCCAAGGGATCCGAAATATCTGTTCTCAGATTCCACAGAAATAAGGCTAGCAAAGAGATCCACGAAATACAGATGTAACTCTGTGAGATGAATTAACAGAACAATAAGCAGTTTCTCAGAAAGCTTCTTTCCAGATTTCATCGGAGGATATTTCCTTTTTCACCATAGCCCTCTATGGGCTTCCAAATATCACTTTGCAAATTCCACAAGAACTGTCTTAGCGAAAGGCTTCTTGAGGGGAAAGCTGTAACTCTGTGAGATGATTTCAAAGAACACAAAGAAGTTTCTCAGAAAGCTTCTTTCTCTTTGTTATCGGAGGATATTTCCTTTGGCCCTATAGTCTTCCAAGGGATGCGAAATATCTGTTCTCAGATTCCACAGAATAAGGCTAGCAAAGAGATCCACGAAATACAGATGTAACTCTGTGAGATGAATTAACAGAACACTAAGCAGTTTCTCAGAAAGCTTCTTTCCAGATTTCATCTGAGGATATTTCCTTTTTCACCATAGCCCTCTATGGGCTTCCAAATATCTCTTTGCCAATTCCACAAGAACTGTCTTAGCGAAAGGCTTCTTGAGGGGAAAGCTGTAACTCTGTGAGATGATTTCAAAGAACACAAATAAGTTTCTCAGAAAGCTTCTTCCTCTTTGTTATCGGAGGATATTTCTTTTGGCCCTATAGTCTTCAAAGGGATCCGAAATATCTGTTCTCAGATTCCACAGAAATAAGGCTAGCAAAGAGATCCACAAAATACACGTGTAATTCTGTGAGATGAATTAACAGAACCCTAAGCAGTTTCTCAGAAAGTTTCTTTCCAGATTTCTTCTGAGGACACTTCCTTTTTCACCATAGCCCTCTATGGGCTTCCAAATATCACTTTGCCATTTCCACAAGAACTGTCTTGGCGAAAGGCTTCCTGAGGGGAAAGCTGTAACTCTGTGAGATGATTTCACAGAACACAAAGAAGTTTCTCAGAAAGCTTCTTTCTCTTTGTTATCGGAGGATATTTCCTTTGGCCCTATAGTCTTCCAAGGGATCCGAAATATCTGTTCTCAGATTCCACAGAAATAAGGCTAGCAAAGAGATCCACGAAATACAGATGTAACTCTGTGAGATGAATTAACAGAACACTAAGCAGTTTCTCAGAAAGCTTCTTTCCAGATTTCATCTGAGGATATTTCCTTTTTCACCATAGCCCTCTATGGGCTTCGAAATATCACTTTGCCAATTCCACAAGAACTGACTTGACGATAGGCTTCTTGAGGGGTAAGCTGTAACTCTGTGAGATGATTTCACAGAACACAAAGAAGTTTCTCAGAAAGCTTCTTTCTCTTTGTTATCGGAGGATATTTCCTTTGGCCCTATAGTCTTCCAAGGGATCCGAAATATCTGTTCTCAGATTCCACAGAAATAAGGCTAGCAAGGAGATCCACGAAATACAGATGTAACTCTGTGAGATGAATTAACAGAACACTAAGCAGTTTCTCAGAAAGCTTCTTTCCAGATTTCATCTGAGGATATTTCCTTTTTCACCATAGCCCTCTATGGGCTTCGAAATATCACTTTGCCAATTCCACAAGAACTGTCTTAGCGAAAGGCTTCTTGAGGGGAAAGCTGTAACTCTGTGAGATGATTTCACAGAACACAAAGAAGTTTCTCAGAAAGCTTCTTTCTCTTTGTTATCGGAGGATATTTCCTTTGGCCCTATAGTCTTCCAAGGGATCCGAAATATCTGTTCTCAGATTCCACAGAAATAAAGCTAGCAAAGAGATCCACGAAATACAGATGTAACTCGGTGAGATGAATTAACGGAACACTAAGCAGTTTCTCAGAAAGCTTCTTTCCAGATTTCATCGGAGGATATTTCCTTTTTTACCATAGCCCTCTTTGGGCTTCCAAATATCACTTTGCCAATTCCACAAGAAATGTCTTAGTGAAAGGCTTCTTGAAGGGAAAGCTGTAACTCTGTGAGATGATTTCAAAGAACACAAAGAAGTTTCTCAGAAAGCTTCTTTCTCTTTGTTATCGCAGGATATTTCCTTTGGCCCTATAGTCTTCCAAGGGTTCCGAAATATCTGTTCTCAGATTCCACAGAAATAAGGCTAGCAAAGAGATCGACGAAATACAGATGTAACTCTGTGAGATGAATTAACAGAACACTAAGCAGTTTCTCAGAAAGCTTCTTTCCAGATTTCATCTGAGGATATTTCCTTTTTCACCATAGCCCTCTATGGGCTTCCAAATATCACTTTGCCAATTCCACAAGAACTGTCTTGGTGAAAGGCTTCTTGTGGGGAAAGCTGTAACTCTGTGAGATGATTTCACAGAACACAAAGAAGTTTCTCAAAAAGCTTCTTTCTCTTTGTTATCGGAGGATATTTCCTTTGGCCGTATAGTCTTCCAAGGGATCCGAAATATCTGTTCTCAGATTCCACAGAAATAAAGCTAGCAAAGAGATCCACGAAATACACATGTAACTCTGTGAAATGAATTAACAGAACACTAAGCAGTTTCTCAGAAAGCTTCTTTCCAGATTTCATCTGAGGATATTTCCTTTTTCACCATAGCCCTCTATGGGCTTCCAAATATCACTTTGTCAATTCCACAAGAACTGTCTTGGCGAATGGCTTCTTGAGGGGAAAGCTGTAACTCTGTGAGATGATTTCACAGAACACAAAGAAGTTTCACAGAAAGCTTCTTTCTCTTTGTTATCGGAGGATATTTCCTTCGGCCCTATAGTCTTCCAAGGGATCCGAAATATCTGTTCTCAGATTCCACAGAAATAAGGCTAGCAAAGAGATCGACGAAATACAGATGTAACTCTGTGAGTTGAATTAACAGAACACTAAGCAGTTTCTCAGGAAGCTTCTTTCCAGATTTCACCTGAGGATATTTCCTTTTTCACCATAGCCCTCTATGGGCTTCCAAATATCACTTTGTCAATTCCACAAGAACTGTCTTGCCAAAGGCTTCTTGAGGGGAAAGCTGTAACTCTGTGAGATGATTTCACAGAACACAAAGAAGTTTCTCAGAAAGCTTCTTTCTCTTTGTTATCGGAGGATATTTCCTTTGGCCCTATAATCTTCCAAGGGATCCGAAATATCTGTTATCAGATTCCACAGAAATAAGGCTAGCAAAGAGATCCACGAAATACAGATGTAACTCTGTGAGATGAATTAACAGAACACTAAACAGTTTCTCAGAAAGCTTCTTTCCAGATTTCGTCGGAGGATATTTCCTTTTTCAACATAGCCCTCTATGGGCTTCCAAATATCACTTTGCCAATTCCACAAGAACTGTCTTGCCGAAAGACTTCTTGAGGGGAAAGCTGTAACTCTGTGAGATGATTTCACAGAACACAAAGATGTTTCTCAGAAAGCTTCTTTCTCTTTGTTATCGGAGGATATTTCCTTTGGCCCTATAGTCTTCCAAGGGATCCGAAATATCTGTTCTCAGATTCCACAGAAATAAGGCTAGCAAAGAGATCCACGAAATACAGATGTAACTCTGTGAGATGAATTAACAGAACACTAAGCAGTTTCTCAGAAAGCTTCTTTCCAGATTTCATCGGAGGATATTTCCTTTTTCACCATAGCCCTCTTTGGGCTTCCAAATATCACTTTGCCAATTCCTCAAGAAATGTCTTAGCGAAAGGCTTCTTGAAGGGAAAGCTGTAACTCTGTGAGATGATTTCAAAGAACACAAAGAAGTTTCTCAGGAAGCTCCTTTCTCTTTGTTATCGGAGGATATTTCCTTTGGCCCTATAGGCTTCCAAAGGATCTGAAATATCTGTTCTCAGATTCCACAGAAATAAGGCTAGCAAAGAGATCGACGAAATACAGATGTAACTCTGTGAGATGAATTAACAGAACACTAAGCAGTTTCTCAGAAAGCTTCTTTCCAGATTTCATCTGAGGATATTTCCTTTTTCACCATAGCCCTCTATGGGCTTCCAAATATCACTTTGCCAATTCCACAAGAACTGTCTTGGCGAAAGGCTTCTTGTGGGGAAAGCTGTAACTCTGTGAGATGATTTCACAGAACACAAAGAAGTTTCTCAAAAAGCTTCTTTCTCTTTGTTATCGGAGGATATTTCCTTTGGCCGTATAGTCTTCCAGGGATCCGAAATATCTGTTCTCAGATTCCACAGAAATAAAGCTAGCAAAGAGATCCACGAAATACACATGTAACTCTGTGAAATGAATTAACAGAACACTAAGCAGTTTCTCAGAAAGCTTCTTTCCAGATTTCATCTGAGGATATTTCCTTTTTCATCATATCCCTCTATGGGCTTCCAAATATCACTTTGCCAATTCCACAAGAACTGCCTTAGCGAAAGGCTTCTTGAGGGGAAAGCTGTAGCTCTGTGAGATGATTTCACAGAACACAAAGAAATTTCTCAGAAAGCTTCTTTCTCTTTTTTATCGGAGGATATTTCCTTTGGCCCTATAGTCTTCCAAGGGATCCGAAATATCTGTTCTCAGATTCCACAGAAATAAGGCTAGCAAAGAGATCCACGAAATACAGATGTAACTCTGTGAGATGAATTAACAGAACACTAAGCATTTTCTCAGAAAGCTTCTTTCCAGATTTCATCTGAGGATATTTCCTTTTTCACCATAGCCCTCTATGGGCTACCAAATATCACTCTGCCAATTCCAGAAGAACTGTCTTGGCGAAAGGCTTCTTGAGGGGAAAGCTGTAACTCTGTGAGATGAGTTCACAGAACACAAAGAAGTTTCTCAGAAAGCTTCTTTCTCTTTGTTATCGGAGGATATTTCCTTTGGACCTATAGTCTTCCAAGGGATCCGAAATATCTGTTCTCAGATTCCACAGAAATAAGGCTAGCAAAGAGATCCACGAAATACAGATGTAACTCTGTGAGATGAATTAACATAACACTAAGCAGTTTCTCAGAAAGCTTCTTTCCAGATTTCATCTGAGGATATTTCCTTTTTCACCATAGCCCTCTATGGGCTTCGAAATATCACTTTGCCAATACCACAAGAACTGCCTTAGCGAAAGGCTTCTTGAGGGGAAAGCTGTAACTCTGTGAGAGGATTTCACAGAACACAAAGAAATTTCTCAGAAAGCGTCTTTCTCTTTTTTATCGGAGGATATTTCCTTTGGCCCTATAGTCTTCCAAGGGATCCGAAATATCTGTTCTCAGATTCCACAGAAATAAGGCTAGCAAAGAGATCCACGAAATACAGATGTAACTCTGTGAGATGAATTAACAGAACACTAAGCAGTGTCTCAGAAAGCTTCTTTCCAGATTTCATCTGAGGATATTTCCTTTTTCACCATAGCCCTCTATGGGCTTCCAAATATCACTCTGCCAATTCCAGAAGAACTGTCTTGGCGAAAGGCTTCTTGAGGGGAATGCTGTAACTCTGTGAGATGATTTCACAGAACACAAAGAAGTTTCTCAGAAAGCTTCTTTCTCTTTGTTATCGGAGGATATTTCATTTGGACCTATAGTCTTCCAAGGGATCCGAAATATCTGTTCTCAGATTCCACAGAAATAAGGCTAGCAAAGAGATCCACGAAATACAGATGTATCTCTGTGAGATGAATTAACAGAACACTAAGCAGTTTCTCAGAAAGCTTCTTTCCAGATTTCATCTGAGGATATTTCCTTTTTCACCATAGCCCTCTATGGGCTACCAAATATCACTCTGCCAATTCCAGAAGAACTGTCTTGGCGAAAGGCTTCTTGAGGGGAAAGCTGTAACTCTGGGAGATGATTTCACAGAACACAAAGAAGTTTCTCAGAAAGCTTCTTTCTCTCTGTTATCGGAGGATATTTCCTTTGGCCCTATAGTCTTCCAAGGGATGCGAAATATCTGTTCTCAGATTCCACAGAAATAAGGCTAGCAAGGAGATCGACGAAATACAGATGTAACTCTGTGAGATGAATTAACAGAACACTAAGCAGTTTCTCAGAAAGCTTCCTTCCAGATTTCATCTGAGTATATTTCCTTTTTCACCATAGCCCTCTATGGGCTTCCAAATATCACTTTGCCAATTCCACAAGAACTGTCTTGGCGAAAGGCTTCTTGAGGGGAAAGCTGTAACTCTGTGAGATGATTTCACAGAACACAAAGAAGTTTCTCAGAAAGCTTCTTTCTCTTTGTTATCGGAGGATATTTCCTTTGGCCCTATAGTCTTCCAAGGGATCCGAAATATCTGTTCTCAGATTCCACAGAAATAAGGCTAGCAAAGAGATCCACGAAATACAGATGTAACTCGGTGAGATGAATTAACAGAACACTAAGCAGTTTCTCAGAAAGCTTCTTTCCAGATTTCATCTGAGGATATTTCCCTTTTCACCACAGCCCTCTATGGGCTTCCAAATATCACTTTGCCAATTCCACAAGAACTGTCTTAGCGAAAGGCTTCTTGAGGGGAAAGCTGTAACTCTGTGAGATGATTTCAAAGAACACAAAGAAGTTTCTCAGAAAGCTTCTTTTTCTTTGTTATCGGAGGATATTTCCTTTGGCCCTATAGTCTTCCAAGGGATCCGAAATATCTGTTCTCAGATTCCACAGAAATAAGGCTGGCAAAGAGATCCACGAAATACAGATGTAACTCTGTGAGTGGAAGTTCCACATCACAGAGCAGTTTCTCAGAAAGCCTCTTTCCAGATTTCATCTGAGGATATTTCCTTTTTCACCATAGCCCTCTATGGGCTTCCAAGTGTCACTTTGGCAATTCCACAAGAACTGTCTTGGCGAAAGGGTTCTTGAGGGGAAAGTTGTAACTCTGTGAGATGATTTCACAGAACACAAAGAAGTTTCTCAGAATGCTTCTTTCTCTTTGTTATCGGAGGATATTTCCTTTAGCCCTATAGTCTTCCAAGGGTTCCGAAATATCTGTTCTCAGATTCCACAGAAATAAGGCTAGCAAAGAGATCCACTAAATACAGATGTAACTCTGTGAGATGAATTAACAGAACACTAAGCAGTTTCTCAGAAAGCTTCTTTCCATTTTTAATCGGAGGATATTTCCTTTTTCACCCTAGCCCTCTATGGGCTCCCAAATATCACTTTGCCAATTCCACAAGAACTGTCTTGGCGAAAGGCTTCTTGAGGGGAAAGCTGTAACTCTGTGAGATGATTTCACAGAACACAAAGAAGTTTCTCAGAAAGCGTCTTTCTCTTTGTTATCAGAGGATATTTCCTTTGGCCCTATAGTCTTCCAAGGGATCCGAAATATCTGTTCTCAGATTCCACAGAAATAAGGCTAGCAAAGAGATCCACGAAATACAGATGTAACTCTGTGAGATGAATTAACAGAACAATAAGCAGTTTCTCAGAAAGCTTCTTTCCAGATTACATCGGAGGATATTTCCTTTTTCACCATAGCCCTCTATTGGCTTCCAAATATCACTTTGCAAATTCCACAAGAACTGTCTTAGCGAAAGGCTTCTTGAGGGGAAAGCTGTAACTCTGTGAGATGATTTCAAAGAACACAAAGAAGTTTCTCAGAAAGCTTCTTTCTCTTTGTTATCGGAGGATATTTCCTTTGGCCCTATAGTCTTCCAAGGGATGCGAAATATCTGTTCTCAGATTCCACAGAATAAGGCTAGCAAAGAGATCCACGAAATACATATGTAACTCTGTGAGATGAATTAACAGAACACTAAGCAGTTTCTCAGAAAGCTTCTTTCCAGATTTCATCATAAGATATTTCCTTTTTCACCATAGCCCTCTATGGGCTTCCAAATATCTCTTTGCCAATTCCACAAGAACTGTCTTAGCGAAAGGCTTCTTGAGGGGAAAGCTGTAACTCTGTGAGATGATTTCAAAGAACACAAATAAGTTTCTCAGAAAGCTTCTTCCTCTTTGTTATCGGAGGATATTTCTTTTGGCCCTATAGTCTTCCAAGGGATCCGAAATATCTGTTCTCAGATTCCACAGAATTAAGGCTAGCAAAGAGATCCACAAAATACACGTGTAACTCTGTGAGATGAATTAACAGAACCCTAAGCAGTTTCTCAGAAAGCTTCTTTCCAGATTTCATCTGAGGATATTTCCCTTTTCACCACAGCCCTCTATGGGCTTCCAAATATCACTTTGCCAATTCCACAAGAACTGTCTTAGCGAAAGGCTTCTTGAGGGGAAAGCTGTAACTCTGTGAGATGATTTCAAAGAACACAAAGGAGTTTCTCAGAAAGCTTCTTTTTCTTTGTTATCGGAGGATATTTCCTTTGGCCCTATAGTCTTCCAAGGGATCCGAAATATCTGTTCTCAGATTCCACAGAAATAAGGCTGGCAAAGAGATCCACGAAATACAGATGTAACTCTGTGAGTGGAAGTTCCACATCACAGAGCAGTTTCTCAGAAAGCCTCTTTCCAGATTTCATCTGAGGATATTTCCTTTTTCACCATAGCCCTCTATGGGCTTCCAAGTGTCACTTTGGCAATTCCACAAGAACTGTCTTGGCGAAAGGGTTCTTGAGGGGAAAGTTGTAACTCTGTGAGATGATTTCACAGAACACAAAGAAGTTTCTCAGAATGCTTCTTTCTCTTTGTTATCGGAGGATATTTCCTTTAGCCCTATAGTCTTCCAAGGGTTCCGAAATATCTGTTCTCAGATTCCACAGAAATAAGGCTAGCAAAGAGATCCACGAAATACAGATGTAACTCTGTGAGATGAATTAACAGAACACTAAGCAGTTTCTCAGAAAGCTTCTTTCCATTTTTAATCGGAGGATATTTCCTTTTTCACCCTAGCCCTCTATGGGCTCCCAAATATCACTTTGCCAATTCCACAAGAACTGTCTTGGCGAAAGGCTTCTTGAGGGGAAAGCTGTAACCCTGTGAGATGATTTCACAGAACACAAAGAAGTTTCTCAGAAAGCGTCTTTCTCTTTGTTATCAGAGGATATTTCCTTTGGCCCTATAGTCTTCCAAGGGATCCGAAATATCTGTTCTCAGATTCCACAGAAATAAGGCTAGCAAAGAGATCCACGAAATACAGATGTAACTCTGTGAGATGAATTAACAGAACAATAAGCAGTTTCTCAGAAAGCTTCTTTCCAGATTACATCGGAGGATATTTCCTTTTTCACCATAGCCCTCTATTGGCTTCCAAATATCACTTTGCAAATTCCACAAGAACTGTCTTAGCGAAAGGCTTCTTGAGGGGAAAGCTGTAACTCTGTGAGATGATTTCAAAGAACACAAAGAAGTTTCTCAGAAAGCTTCTTTCTCTTTGTTATCGGAGGATATTTCCTTTGGCCCTATAGTCTTCCAAGGGATGCGAAATATCTGTTCTCAGATTCCACAGAATAAGGCTAGCAAAGAGATCCACGAAATACATATGTAACTCTGTGAGATGAATTAACAGAACACTAAGCAGTTTCTCAGAAAGCTTCTTTCCAGATTTCATCATAGGATATTTCCTTTTTCACCATAGCCCTCTATGGGCTTCCAAATATCTCTTTGCCAATTCCACAAGAACTGTCTTAGAGAAAGGCTTCTTGAGGGGAAAGCTGTAACTCTGTGAGATGATTTCAAAGAACACAAATAAGTTTCTCAGAAAGCTTCTTCCTCTTTGTTATCGGAGGATATTTCTTTTGGCCCTATAGTCTTCCAAGGGATCCGAAATATCTGTTCTCAGATTCCACAGAAATAAGGCTAGCAAAGAGATCCACAAAATACACGTGTAACTCTGTGAGATGAATTAACAGAACCCTAAGCAGTTTCTCAGAAAGTTTCTTTCCAGATTTCATCTGAGGACACTTCCTTTTTCACCATAGCCCTCTATGGGCTTCCAAATATCACTTTGCCAATTCCACAAGAACTGTCTTAGCGAAAGGCTTCTTGAGGGGAAAGCTGTAACTCTGTGAGATGATTTCACAGAACACAAAGAAGTTTCTCAGAAAGCTTCTTCCTCTTTTTTATCGGAGGATATTTCCTTTGGCCCTATAGTCTTCCAAGGGATCCGAAATATCTGTTCTCAGATTCCACAGAAATAAGGCTAGCAAAGAGATCCACGAAATACAGATGTAACTCTATGAGATGAATTAACAGAACACTAAGCAGTTTCTCAGAAAGCTTCTTTCCGGATTTCATCTGAGGATAATTCCTTTTTCACCATAGCCCTCTATGGGCTTCCAAATATCACTTTGCCAATTCCACAAGAACTGTCTTAGCGAAAGGCTTCTCCAGGGGGAAGCTGTAACTCTGTGAGATGATTTCACAGAACAAAAAGAAGTTTCTCAGAAAGCTTCTTCTCTCTGTTATCGGAGGATATTTCCTTTGGCCCTATAGTCTTCCAAGGGTTCCGAAATATCTGTTCTCAGATTCCACAGAAATAAGGCTAGCAAAGAGATCCACGAAACACAGATGTAACTCTGTGAGATGAATTAACAGAACACTAAGCAGTTTCTCAGAATGCTTCTTTCCAGATTTCATCGGAGGATATTTCCTTTTTCAACATAGCCCTCTATGGGCTTCCAAATATCACTTTGCCAATTCCACAAGAACTGTCTTAGCGAAAGGCTTCTTGAGGGGAAAGCTGTAACTCTGTGAGATGATTTCAAAGAACACAAAGAAGTTTCTCAGAAAGCTTCTTTCTCTTTGTTATCGGAGGATATTTCCTTTGGCCCTATAGTCTTCCAAGGGATGCGAAATATCTGATCTCAGATTGAACAGAAATAAGGCTAGCAAAGAGATCGACGAAATAGAGATGTAACTCTGTGAGATGAATTAACAGAACACTAAGCAGTTTCTCAGGAAGCTTCTTTCCAGATTTCATCTGAGGATATTTCATTTTTCACCATAGCCCTCTATGGGCTTCCAAATATCACTTTGCCAATTCCACAAGAACTGTCTTAACGAAAGGCTTCTTGAGGGGAAAGCTGTAACTCTGTGAGATGATTTCAAAGAACACAAAGAAGTTTCTCAGAAAGCTTCTTTCTCTTTGTTATCGGAGGATATTTCCTTTGGCCCTATAGTCTTCCAAGGGATCCGAAATATCTGTTCTCAGATTCCACAGAAATATGGCTAGCAAAGAGATCCACGAAATACACATGTAACTCTGTGAGATGAATTAACAGAACACTAAGCAGTGTCTCAGAAAGCTTCTTTCCAGATTTCATCTGAGGATATTTCCTTTTTCACCATAGCCCTCTATGGGCTTCCAAATATCACTTTGCCAATTCCACAAGAACTGTCTTGGCGAAAGGCTTCTTGAGGGGAAGCTGTAACTCTGTGAGATGATTTCACAGAACACAAAGAAGTTTCTCAGAAAGTTTCTTTCTCTTTTTTATCGGAGGATATTTCCTTTGGCCCTATAGGCTTCCAAGGCATCCGAAATATCTGTTCTCAGATTCCACAGAAATAAGGCTAGCAAAGAGATCCACGAAATACAGATGTCACTCTGTGAGATGAATTAACAGAACACTAAGCAGTTTCTCAGAAAGCTTCTTTCCAGATTTCATCTTAGGATATTTCCTTTTTCACCATAGCCCTATATGGGATTCCAAATATCACTTTGCCAATTCCACAAGAACTGTCTTGGCGAAAGGCTTCTTGAGGGGAAAGCTGTAACTCTGTGAGATGATTTCACAGAACACAAAGAAGTTTCTCAAACAGCTTCTTTCTCTTTGTTATCGGAGGATATTTCCTTTGGCCCTATAGTCTTCTAAGGGATCCGAAATATCTGATCTCAGATTCCACAGAAATAAGTCTAGCAAAGAGATCCACGAAATACAGATGTAACTCTGTGAGATGAATTAACAGAACACTAAGCAGTTTCTAAGAAAGCTTCTTTGAGATTTCATCTGAGGATATTTCCTTTTTCACCATAGCCCTCTATGGGCTTCCAAATATCACTTTGCTAATTCCACAAAAGCTGTCTTAACGAAAGACTTCTTGAGGGGAAATCTGTGACTCTGTGAGATGATTTCAAAGAACACAAAGAGGTTTCTCAGAAAGTTTCTTTCTCTTTGTTATCGGAGGATATTTCCTTTGGCCCTATAGTCTTCCAAGGGATCCGAAATATCTGTTCTCAGATTCCACAGAAATAAGGCTAGCAAAGAGATCGACGAAATACAGATGTAACTCTGTGAGATGAATTAACAGAACACTAAGCAGTTTCTCAGAAAGCTTCTTTCCAGATTTCATCGGAGGATATTTCCTTTTTCACCATAGCCCTCTATGGGCTTCCAAATATCACTTTGCCAATTCCACAAGAATTGTCTTGGCGAAAGGCTTCTTGAGGGGAAAGCTGTAACTCTGTTAGATGATTTCACAGAACACAAAGAAGTTTCTCAGAAAGCTTCTTTCTCTTTGTTATCGGAGATTATTTCCTTTGGCCCTATAGTCTTCCAAGGGATCCGAAATATCTGTTCTCAGATTCCACAGAAATAAGGCTAGCAAAGAGATTGACGAAATACAGATGTCACTCTGTGAGATGAATTAACAGAACACTAAGCAGTTTCTCAGAAAGCTTCTTTCCAGATTTCATCTGAGGATATTTCCTTTTTCACCATTGCCCTCTATGGGCTTCCAAATATCACTTTGCCAATTCCACAAGAACTGTCTTAGCGTAAGGCTTCTTGAGGGGAAAGCTGTAACCCTGTGAGATGATTTCACAGAACACAAAGAAGTTTCTCGGAAAGATTCTTTCTCTTTGTTATCGGAGGATATTTCCTTTGGCCCTATAGTCTTCCAGGGGATCCGAAATATCTGTTCTCAGATTCTACAGAAATAAGGCTAGCAGAGAGATCGACGAAATACAGATGTAACTCTGTGAGATGAATTAACAGAACACTAAGCAGTTTCTCAGAAAGCTTCTTTCCAGATTTCATCTGAGGATATTATTTTTTCAACATAGCCCTCTATGGGCTTCCAAATATCACTTTGCCAATTCCACCAGAGCTGTCTTAGCGAAAGGCTTCTTGAGGGGAAAGCTGTAACTCTGTGAGATGATTTCACAGAACACAAAGAAGTTTCTCAGAAAGCTTCTTTCTCTTTGTTATCGGAGGATATTTCCTTGGCCCTATAGCCTTCCAAGGGATCCGAAATATCTGTTCTCAGATTCCACAGAAATAAGGCTAGCAAAGAGATCCACGAAATACAGATGTAACTCTGTGAGATGAATTAACAGAACACTAAGCAGTTTCTCAGGAAGCTTCTTTCCAGATTTCATCGGAGGATATTTCCTTTTTCACCGAAGCCCTATATGGGCTTCCAAATACACTTTGCCAATTCCACAAGAACTGTCTTAGCGAAAGGCTTCTTGAAGGGAAAGCTGTAACTCTGTGAGATGATTTCAAAGAACACAAAGAAGTTTCTCAGAAAGCTTCTTTCTCTTTGTTATCGGAGTATATTTCCTTTGGCCGTATAGTCTTCCAAGGGAACAGAAACATCTGTTCTCAGATTCCACAGAAATAAGGCTGGAAAAGAGATCCACGAAATACAGTTGTAACTCTGTGAGATGAATTAACAGAACACTAAGCATTTTCTCAGAAAGCTTCTTTCCAGATTTCATCTGAGGATATTTCCTTTTTCACCATAGCCCTCTATGGGCTTCCAAATATCACTCTGCCAATTCCAGAAGAACTGTCTTGGCGAAAGGCTTCTTGAGGGGAAAGCTGTAACTCTGTGAGATGATTTCACAGAACACAAAGAAGTTTCTCAGAAAGCTTCTTTATCTCTGTTATCGGAGGATATTTCCTTTGGCCGTATAGTCTTCCAAGGGATGCGAAATATCTGTTCTCAGATTCCACAGAAATAAGGCTAGCAAACAGATCGACGAAATACAGATGTAACTCTGTGAGATGAATTAACAGAACACTAAGCAGTTTCTCAGAAAGCTTCCTTCCAGATTTCATCTGAGGATATTTCCTTTTTCAACATAGCCCTCTATGGGCTTCCAAATATCACTTTTCCAATTCCACAAGAACTGTCTTGGCGAAAGGCTTCTTGAGGGGAAAGCTGTAACTCTGTGATATGATTTCACAGAACACAAAGAAGTTTCTCAGAAAGCTTCTTTCACTTTGTTAACGGAGGATATTTCCTTTGGCCCTATAGTCTTCCAAGGGATCCGAAATATCTGTTCTCAGTTTCCACAGAAATAAGGCTAGCAAAGAGATCCACGAAATACAGATGTAACTCTGTGAGATGAATTAACAGAACACTAAGCAGTTTCTCAGAAAGCTTCTTTCCAGATTTCATCGGAGGATATTTCCTTTTTCACCGTAGCCCTCTATGGGCTTCCAAATATCACTTTGCCAATTCCACAAGAACTGTCTTAGCGAAAGGCTTCTTGAGGGGAAAGCTGTAACTCTGTGAGATGATTTCAAAGAAAACAGAGAAGTTTCTCAGAAAGCTTCTTTCTCTTTGTTATCGGAGGATATTTCCTTTGGACCTATAGTCTTCCAAGGGATCCGAAATATCTGTTCTCAGATTCCACAGAAATAAGGCTAGCAAAGAGATCGACGAAATACAGATGTAACTCTGTGAGATCAATTAACAGAACACTAAGCAGTTTCTCAGAAAGCTTCTTTCCAGATTTCATCTGAGGATATTTCCTTTTTCACCTTAGCCCTCTATGGGCTTGCAAATATCACTTTGCCAATTCCACAAGAACTGTCTTGGCGAAAGGCTTCTTGAGGGGAAAGCTGTAACTCTGTGAGATGATTTCACAGAACACAAAAAAGTATCTCAAAAAGCTTCTTTCTCTTTGTTATCGTAGGATTTTTCCTTTGGCCGTATAGTCTTCCAAGGGATCCGAAATATCTGTTCTCAGATTCCACAGAAATAAGTCTAGCAAAGAGATCCACGAAATACAGATGTAACTCTGTGAGATGAATTAACAGAACACTAAGCAGTTTCTCAGAAAGCTTCTTTCCAGATTTCATCTGAGGATATATCCTTTTTCTCCATAGCCCTCTATGGGCTTCCAAATATCACTTTGCCAATTCCACAAGAACTGTCTTAGCGAAAGGCTTCTTGAGGGGAAAGCTGTAACTCTGTGAGATGATTTCACAGAACACAAAGAAGTTTCTCAGAAAGCTTCTTTCTCTCTGTTATCGGAGGATATTTCCTTTGGCCCTATAGTCTTCCAAGGGATCCGAAGTATCTGTTCTCAGATTCCACAGAAATAAGGCTAGCAAAGAGATCCACGAAATACAGATGAAACTCTGTGAGTTGAGTTAACAGAACACTAAGCAGTGTCTCAGAAAGCTTCTTTCCAGATTTCATCTGAGGATATTTCCTTTTTCACCATAGCCCTCTATGGGCTTCCAAATATCACTCTGCCAATTCCACAAGAACTGTCTTAACGAAAGGCTTCTTGAGGGGAAAGCTGTAACTCTGTGAGATGATTTCAAAGAACACAAAGAAGTTTCTCAGAAACCTTCTTTCTCTTTGTTATCGGAGGATACTTCCTTTGGACCTATAGTCTTCCAAAGGATCCGAAATATCTGTTCTCAGAACCCACAGAAATAAGGCTAGCAAACAAATCAACGAAATACACATGTAACTCTGTGAGATGAATTAACAGAACACTAAGCAGTATCTCAGATAGCTTCTTTCCAGATTTCATCTGAGGATATTTCCTTTTTCACCATAGCCCTCTATGGGCTTCCAAATATCACTCTGCCAATTCCAGAAGAACTGTCTTGGCGAAAGGCTTCTTGAGGGGAAAGCTGTAACTCTGTGAGATGATTTCACAGAACACAAAGAAGTTTCTCAGAAAGCTTCTTTCTCTCTGTTATCGGAGGATATTTCCTTTGGCCCTAGAGTCTTCCAAGGGATGCGAAATATCTGTTCTCAGATTCCACAGAAATAAGGCTAGCAAAGAGATCGACGAAATACAGATGTAACTCTTTGAGATGAATTAACAGAACACTAAGCAGTTTCTCAGAAAGCTTCTTTCCAGATTTCATCGGAGGATATTTCCATTTTCACCGTAGCCCTCTATGGGCTTCCAAATATCACTTTGCCAATTCCACAAGAACTGACTTAGCGAAAGGCTTCTTGAGGGGAAAGCTGTAACTCTGTGAGATGATTTCAAAGAACACAAAGAAGTTTCTCAGAAAGCTTCTTTCTCTCTGTTATCGGAGGATATTTCCTTTGGCCCTATAGTCTTCCAAGGGATGCGAAATATCTGTTCTCAGATTCCACAGAAATAAGGCTAGCAAAGAGATCGACGAAATACATATGTAACTCAGTGAGATGAATTAACAGAACACTAAGCAGTTTCTCAGAAAGCTTCTTTCCAGATTTCATCTGAGGATATTTCCTTTTTCACCATAGCCCTCTATCGGCTTCCAAATATCACTCTGCCAATTCCAGAAGAACTGTCTTGGCGAAAGGCTTCTTGAGGGGAAAGCTGTAACTCTGTGAGATGATTTCACAGAACACAAAGAAGTTTCTCAGAAAGCTTCTTTATCTCTGTTATCGGAGGATATTTCCTTTGGCCGTATAGTCTTCCAAGGGATGCGAAATATCTGTTCTCAGATTCCACAGAAATAAGACTAGCAAACAGATCGACGAAATACAGATGTAACTCTGTGAGATGAATTAACAGAACACTAAGCAGTTTCTCAGAAAGCTTCCTTCCAGATTTCATCTGAGGATATTTCCTTTTTCAACATAGCCCTCTATGGGCTTCCAAATATCACTTTTCCAATTCCACAAGAACTGTCTTGGCGAAAGGCTTCTTGAGGGGAAAGCTGTAACTCTGTGATATGATTTCACAGAACACAAAGAAGTTTCTCAGAAAGCTTCTTTCACTTTGTTATCGGAGGATATTTCCTTTGGCCCTATAGTCTTCCAAGGGATCCGAAATATCTGTTCTCAGATTCCACAGAAATAAGGCTAGCAAAGAGATCCACGAAATACAGATGTTGCTCTGTGAGATGAATTAACAGAACACTAAGCAGTTTCTCAGGAAGCTTCTTTCCAGATTTCATCGGAGGATATTTCCTTTTCCACCGTAGCCCTCTATGGGCTTCCAAATATCACTTTGCCAATTCCACAAGAACTGTCTTAGCGAAAGGCTTCTTGAGGGGAAAGCTGTAACTCTGTGAGATGATTTCAAAGAAAACAGAGAAGTTTCTCAGAAAGCTTCTTTCTCTTTGTTATCGGAGGATATTTCCTTTGGACCTATAGTCTTCCAAGGGATCCGAAATATCTGTTCTCAGATTCCACAGAAATAAGGCTAGCAAAGAGATCGACGAAATACAGATGTAACTCTGTGAGATGAATTAACAGAACACTAAGCAGTTTCTCAGAAACCTTCTTTCCAGATTTCATCTGAGGATATTTCCTTTTTCACCATAGCCCTCTATGGGCTTCCAAATATCACTTTGCCAATTCCACAAGAACTGTCTTAACGAAAGGCTTCTTGAGGGGAAAGTTGTAACTCTGTGAGATGATTTCAAGGAACACAAAGAAGTTTCTCAGAAAGCTTCTTTCTCTTTGTTATCGGAGGATATTTCCTTTGGCCCTATAGACTTCCAAGGGATCCGAAATATCTGTTCTGAGATTCCACAGAAATAAGGCTAGCAAAGAGATCGACGAAATACAGATGTAACTCTGTGAGATGAATTAACAGAACACTAAGCAGTTTCTCAGAAAGCTTCTTTCCAGATTTCATCTGAGGATATTTCCTTTTTCACCTTAGCCCTCTATGGGCTTGCAAATATCACTTTGCCAATTCCACAAGAACTGTCTTGGCGAAAGGCTTCTTGAGGGGAAAGCTGTAACTCTGTGAGATGATTTCACAGAACACAAAAAAGTATCTCAAAAAGCTTCTTTCTCTTTGTTATCGTAGGATATTTCCTTTGGCCGTATAGTCTTCCAAGGGATCCGAAATATCTGTTCTCAGATTCCACAGAAATAAGTCTAGCAAAGAGATCCACGAAATACAGATGTAACTCTGTGAGATGAATTAACAGAACACTAAGCAGTTTCTCAGAAAGCTTCTTTCCAGATTTCATCTGAGGATATATCCTTTTTCTCCATAGCCCTCTATGGGCTTCCAAATATCACTTTGCCAATTCCACAAGAACTGTCTTAGCGAAAGGCTTCTTGAGGGGAAAGCTGTAACTGTGTGAGATGATTTCACAGAACACAAAGAAGTTTCTCAGAAAGCTTCTTTCTCTTTGTTATCGGAGGATATTTCCTTTGGCCCTATATTCTTCCAAGGGATCCGAAATATCTGTTCTCAGATTCCACAGAAATAAGGCTAGCAAAGAGATCCACGAAATACAGATGTATCTCTGTGAGATGAGTTAACAGAACACTAAGCAGTGTCTCAGAAAGCTTCTTTCCAGATTTCATCTGAGGATATTTCCTTTTTCACCATAGCCCTCTATGGGCTTCCAAATATCACTCTGCCAATTCCACAAGAACTGTCTTAACGAAAGGCTTCTTGAGGGGAAAGCTGTAACTCTGTGAGATGATTTCAAAGAACACAAAGAAGTTTCTCAGAAACCTTCTTTCTCTTTGTTATCGTAGGATATTTTCTTTGGCAATATAGACTTCCAAGGGATGCGAAATATCTGTTCTCAGATTCCACAGAAATAAGGATAGCAAAGAGATCCACGAAATGCAGATGTAACTCTGTGAGATGAATTAACAGAACACGAATCAGTGTCTCAGAAAGCTTCTTTCCAGATTTCATCTGAGGATATTTCCTTTTTCACCATAGCCCTCTATGGGATTCCAAATATCACTTTGCCAATTCCACAAGAACTGTCTTAGCGAAAGGCTTCTTGAGGGGAAAGCTGTAACTCTGTGAGATGATTTCACAGAACACAAAGAAGTTTCTCAGAAAGCTTCTTTCTCTCTGTTATCGGAGGATATTTCCTTTGGCCCTATTGTCTTCCAAGGGATGCGAAATATCTGTTCTCAGATTCCACAGAAATAAGGCTAGCAAACAGATCGACCAAATACAGATGTAACTCTGTGGGATGAATTAACAAACACTAAGCAGTTTCTCAGAAAGCTTCTTTCCAGATTTCATCTGAGGATATTTCCTTTTTCAACATAGCCCTCTATGGGCTTCCAAATATCACTTTGCCAATTCCACCAGAGCTGTCTTAGCGAAAGGCTTCTTGAGGGGAAAGCTGTAAGTCTGTGAGATGATTTCACAGAACACAAAGAAGTTTCTCAGAAAGCTTCTTTCTCTTTGTTATCGGAGGATATTTCCTTTGGCCCTATAGCCTTCCAAGGGATCCGAAATATCTGTTCTCAGATTCCACAGAAATAAGGCTAGCAAAGAGATCCACGAAATACAGATGTAACTCTGTGAGATGAATTAACAGAACACTAAGCAGTTTCTCAGGAAGCTTCTTTCCAGATTTCATCGGAGGATATTTCCTTTTTCACCGAAGCCCTATATGGGCTTCCAAATATCCCTTTGCCAATTCCACAAGAAATGTCTTAGCGAAAGGCTTCTTGAGGGGAAAGCTGTAACTCTGTGAGATGATTTCAAAGAACACAAAGAAGTTTCTCAGAAAGCTTCTTTCTCTTTGTTATCGGAGTATATTTCCTTTGGCCCTATAGTCTTCCAAGGGATCCGAAATATCTGTTCTCAGATTCCACAGAAATAAGGCTAGCAAAAGATCCACGAAATACAGATGTAACTCTGTGAGATGAATAAACAGAACACTAAGCATTTTCTCAGAAAGCTTCTTTCCAGATTTCATCGGAGGATATTTCCTTTTTCACCATAGCCCTCTATGGGCTTCCAAATATCACTTTGCCAATTTCACAAGAACTGTCTTAGCGAAAGGCTTCTTGAGGGGAATGCTGTAACTCTGTGAGATGATTTCACAGAACACAAAGAAGTTTCTCAGAAAGCTTCTTTCTCTTTGTTATCGGAGGATATTTCCTTTGGTCCTATAGTCTTCCAAGGGATCCGAAATATCTGTTCTGAGATTCCACAGAAATAAGGCTAGCAAAGAGATCGACGAAATACAGATCTAACTCTGTGAGATGAATTAACAGAACACTAAGCAGTTTCTCAGAAAGCTTCTTTCCAGATTTCATCTGAGGATATTTCCTTTTTCACCATAGCCCTCTATGGGCTTCCAAATATCACTTTGCCAATTCCACAAGAACTGTCTTAGCGAAAGGCTTCTTGAGGGGAAAGCGGTAACTCTGTGAGATGATTTCACAGAACACAAAGATGTTTCTCAGAAAGCTTCTTTCTCTTTGTTATCGGAGGATATTTCCTTTAGCCCTATAGTCTTCCAAGGGATCCGAAATATCTGTTCTCAGATTCCACAGAAATAAGGCTAGCAAAGAGATCCACGAAATGCAGATGTAACTCTGTGAGATGAATTAACAGAACACTAAGCAGTTTCTCAGAAAGCTTCTTTCCGGATTTCATCTGAGGATATTTCCTTTTCACCATAGCCCTATATGGGATTCCAAATATCACTTTGCCAATTCCACAAGAACTGCCTTAGCGAAAGCCTTCTTGAGGGGAAAGCGGTAACTCTGTGAGATGATTTCACAGAACACAAAGAAGTTTCTCAGAAAGCTTCTTTATCTCTGTTATCGGAGGATATTTCCTTTGGCCGTATAGTCTTCCAAGGGATGCGAAATATCTGTTCTCAGATTCCACAGAAATAAGGCTAGCAAACAGATCGACGAAATACAGATGTAACTCTGTGAGATGAATTAACAGAACACTAAGCAGTTTCTCAGAAAGCTTCCTTCCAGATTTCATCTGAGGATATTTCCTTTTTCAACATAGCCCTCTATGGGCTTCCAAATATCACTTTTCCAATTCCACAAGAACTGTCTTGGCGAAAGGCTTCTTGAGGGGAAAGCTGTAACTCTGTGATATGATTTCACAGAACACAAAGAAGTTTCTCAGAAAGCTTCTTTCACTTTGTTAACGGAGGATATTTCCTTTGGCCCTATAGTCTTCCAAGGGATCCGAAATATCTGTTCTCAGTTTCCACAGAAATAAGGCTAGCAAAGAGATCCACGAAATACAGATGTAACTCTGTGAGATGAATTAACAGAACACTAAGCAGTTTCTCAGAAACCTTCTTTCCAGATTTCATCTGAGGATATTTCCTTTTTCACCATAGCCCTCTATGGGCTTCCAAATATCACTTTGCCAATTCCACAAGAACTGTCTTAACGAAAGGCTTCTTGAGGGGAAAGTTGTAACTCTGTGAGATGATTTCAAGGAACACAAAGAAGTTTCTCAGAAAGCTTCTTTCTCTTTGTTATCGGAGGATATTTCCTTTGGCCCTATAGACTTCCAAGGGATCCGAAATATCTGTTCTGAGATTCCACAGAAATAAGGCTAGCAAAGAGATCGACGAAATACAGATGTAACTCTGTGAGATGAATTAACAGAACACTAAGCAGTTTCTCAGAAAGCTTCTTTCCAGATTTCATCTGAGGATATTTCCTTTTTCACCTTAGCCCTCTATGGGCTTGCAAATATCACTTTGCCAATTCCACAAGAACTGTCTTGGCGAAAGGCTTCTTGAGGGGAAAGCTGTAACTCTGTGAGATGATTTCACAGAACACAAAAAAGTATCTCAAAAAGCTTCTTTCTCTTTGTTATCGTAGGATATTTCCTTTGGCCGTATAGTCTTCCAAGGGATCCGAAATATCTGTTCTCAGATTCCACAGAAATAAGTCTAGCAAAGAGATCCACGAAATACAGATGTAACTCTGTGAGATGAATTAACAGAACACTAAGCAGTTTCTCAGAAAGCTTCTTTCCAGATTTCATCTGAGGATATATCCTTTTTCTCCATAGCCCTCTATGGGCTTCCAAATATCACTTTGCCAATTCCACAAGAACTGTCTTAGCGAAAGGCTTCTTGAGGGGAAAGCTGTAACTGTGTGAGATGATTTCACAGAACACAAAGAAGTTTCTCAGAAAGCTTCTTTCTCTTTGTTATCGGAGGATATTTCCTTTGGCCCTATATTCTTCCAAGGGATCCGAAATATCTGTTCTCAGATTCCACAGAAATAAGGCTAGCAAAGAGATCCACGAAATACAGATGTATCTCTGTGAGATGAGTTAACAGAACACTAAGCAGTGTCTCAGAAAGCTTCTTTCCAGATTTCATCTGAGGATATTTCCTTTTTCACCATAGCCCTCTATGGGCTTCCAAATATCACTCTGCCAATTCCACAAGAACTGTCTTAACGAAAGGCTTCTTGAGGGGAAAGCTGTAACTCTGTGAGATGATTTCAAAGAACACAAAGAAGTTTCTCAGAAACCTTCTTTCTCTTTGTTATCGTAGGATATTTTCTTTGGCAATATAGACTTCCAAGGGATGCGAAATATCTGTTCTCAGATTCCACAGAAATAAGGATAGCAAAGAGATCCACGAAATGCAGATGTAACTCTGTGAGATGAATTAACAGAACACGAATCAGTGTCTCAGAAAGCTTCTTTCCAGATTTCATCTGAGGATATTTCCTTTTTCACCATAGCCCTCTATGGGATTCCAAATATCACTTTGCCAATTCCACAAGAACTGTCTTAGCGAAAGGCTTCTTGAGGGGAAAGCTGTAACTCTGTGAGATGATTTCACAGAACACAAAGAAGTTTCTCAGAAAGCTTCTTTCTCTCTGTTATCGGAGGATATTTCCTTTGGCCCTATTGTCTTCCAAGGGATGCGAAATATCTGTTCTCAGATTCCACAGAAATAAGGCTAGCAAACAGATCGACCAAATACAGATGTAACTCTGTGGGATGAATTAACAAACACTAAGCAGTTTCTCAGAAAGCTTCTTTCCAGATTTCATCTGAGGATATTTCCTTTTTCAACATAGCCCTCTATGGGCTTCCAAATATCACTTTGCCAATTCCACCAGAGCTGTCTTAGCGAAAGGCTTCTTGAGGGGAAAGCTGTAAGTCTGTGAGATGATTTCACAGAACACAAAGAAGTTTCTCAGAAAGCTTCTTTCTCTTTGTTATCGGAGGATATTTCCTTTGGCCCTATAGCCTTCCAAGGGATCCGAAATATCTGTTCTCAGATTCCACAGAAATAAGGCTAGCAAAGAGATCCACGAAATACAGATGTAACTCTGTGAGATGAATTAACAGAACACTAAGCAGTTTCTCAGGAAGCTTCTTTCCAGATTTCATCGGAGGATATTTCCTTTTTCACCGAAGCCCTATATGGGCTTCCAAATATCACTTTGCCAATTCCACAAGAAATGTCTTAGCGAAAGGCTTCTTGAGGGGAAAGCTGTAACTCTGTGAGATGATTTCAAAGAACACAAAGAAGTTTCTCAGAAAGCTTCTTTCTCTTTGTTATCGGAGTATATTTCCTTTGGCCCTATAGTCTTCCAAGGGATCCGAAATATCTGTTCTCAGATTCCACAGAAATAAGGCTAGCAAAAGATCCACGAAATACAGATGTAACTCTGTGAGATGAATAAACAGAACACTAAGCATTTTCTCAGAAAGCTTCTTTCCAGATTTCATCGGAGGATATTTCCTTTTTCACCATAGCCCTCTATGGGCTTCCAAATATCACTTTGCCAATTTCACAAGAACTGTCTTAGCGAAAGGCTTCTTGAGGGGAATGCTGTAACTCTGTGAGATGATTTCACAGAACACAAAGAAGTTTCTCAGAAAGCTTCTTTCTCTTTGTTATCGGAGGATATTTCCTTTGGTCCTATAGTCTTCCAAGGGATCCGAAATATCTGTTCTGAGATTCCACAGAAATAAGGCTAGCAAAGAGATCGACGAAATACAGATCTAACTCTGTGAGATGAATTAACAGAACACTAAGCAGTTTCTCAGAAAGCTTCTTTCCAGATTTCATCTGAGGATATTTCCTTTTTCACCATAGCCCTCTATGGGCTTCCAAATATCACTTTGCCAATTCCACAAGAACTGTCTTAGCGAAAGGCTTCTTGAGGGGAAAGCGGTAACTCTGTGAGATGATTTCACAGAACACAAAGATGTTTCTCAGAAAGCTTCTTTCTCTTTGTTATCGGAGGATATTTCCTTTAGCCCTATAGTCTTCCAAGGGATCCGAAATATCTGTTCTCAGATTCCACAGAAATAAGGCTAGCAAAGAGATCCACGAAATGCAGATGTAACTCTGTGAGATGAATTAACAGAACACTAAGCAGTTTCTCAGAAAGCTTCTTTCCGGATTTCATCTGAGGATATTTCCTTTTCACCATAGCCCTATATGGGATTCCAAATATCACTTTGCCAATTCCACAAGAACTGCCTTAGCGAAAGCCTTCTTGAGGGGAAAGCGGTAACTCTGTGAGATGATTTCACAGAACACAAAGAAGTTTCTCAGAAAGCTTCTTTATCTCTGTTATCGGAGGATATTTCCTTTGGCCGTATAGTCTTCCAAGGGATGCGAAATATCTGTTCTCAGATTCCACAGAAATAAGGCTAGCAAACAGATCGACGAAATACAGATGTAACTCTGTGAGATGAATTAACAGAACACTAAGCAGTTTCTCAGAAAGCTTCCTTCCAGATTTCATCTGAGGATATTTCCTTTTTCAACATAGCCCTCTATGGGCTTCCAAATATCACTTTTCCAATTCCACAAGAACTGTCTTGGCGAAAGGCTTCTTGAGGGGAATGCTGTAACTCTGTGATATGATTTCACAGAACACAAAGAAGTTTCTCAGAAAGCTTCTTTCACTTTGTTAACGGAGGATATTTCCTTTGGCCCTATAGTCTTCCAAGGGATCCGAAATATCTGTTCTCAGTTTCCACAGAAATAAGGCTAGCAAAGAGATCCACGAAATACAGATGTAACTCTGTGAGATGAATTAACAGAACACTAAGCAGTTTCTCAGGAAGCTTCTTTCCAGATTTCATCGGAGGATATTTCCTTTTTCACCGTAGCCCTCTATGGGCTTCCAAATATCACTTTGCCAATTCCACAAGAACTGTCTTAGCGAAAGGCTTCTTGAGGGGAAAGCTGTAACTCTGTGAGGTGATTTCAAAGAAAACAGAGAAGTTTCTCAGAAAGCTTCTTTCTCTTTGTTATCGGAGGATATTTCCTTTGGACCTATAGTCTTCCAAGGGATCCGAAATATCTGTTCTCAGATTCCACAAAAATAAGGCCAGCAAAGAGATCGACGAAATACAGATGTAACTCTGTGAGATGAATTAACAGAACACTAAGCAGTTTCTCAGAAAGCTTCTTTCCAGATTTCATCTGAGGATATTTCCTTTTTCACCTTAGCCCTCTATGGGCTTGCAAATAACACTTTGCCAATTCCACAAGAACTGTCTTGGCGAAAGTCTTCTTGAGGGGAAAGCTGTAACTCTGTGAGATGATTTCACAGAACACAAAAAAGTATCTCAAAAAGCTTCTTTCTCTTTGTTATCGTAGGATATTTCCTTTGGCCGTATAGTCTTCCAAGGGATCCGAAATATCTGTTCTCAGATTCCACAGAAATAAGTCTAGCAAAGAGATCCACGAAATACAGATGTAACTCTGTGAGATGAATTAACAGAACACTAAGCAGTTTCTCAGAAAGCTTCTTTCCAGATTTCATCTGAGGATATATCCTTTTTCTCCATAGCCCTCTATGGGCTTACAAATATCACTTTGCCAATTCCACAAGAACTGTCTTAGCGAAAGGCTTCTTGAGGGGAAAGCTGTAACTCTGTGAGATGATTTCACAGAACACAAAGAAGTTTCTCAGAAAGCTTCTTTCTCTCTGTTATCGGAGGATATTTCCTTTGGCCCTATAGTCTTCCAAGGGATCCGAAGTATCTGTTCTCAGATTCCACAGAAATAAGGCTAGCAAAGAGATCCACGAAATACAGATGAAACTCTGTGAGATGAGTTAACAGAACACTAAGCAGTGTCTCAGAAAGCTTCTTTCCAGATTTCATCTGAGGATATTTCCTTTTTCACCATAGCCCTCTATGGGCTTCCAAATATCACTCTGCCAATTCCACAAGAACTGTCTTAACGAAAGGCTTCTTGAGGGGAAAGCTGTAACTCTGTGAGATGATTTCACAGAACACAAAGAAGTTTCTCAGAAACCTTCTTTCTCTTTGTTATCGTAGGATATTTTCTTTGGCAATATAGTCTTCCAAGGGATGCGAAATATCTGTTCTCAGATTCCACAGAAATAAGGATAGCAAGGAGATCCACGAAATACAGATGTAACTCTGTGAGATGAATTAACAGAACACTAAGCAGTTTCTCAGAAAGCTTCCTTCCAGATTTCATCTGAGGATATTTCCTTTTTCAACATAGCCCTCTATGGGCTTCCAAATATCACTTTTCCAATTCCACAAGAACTGTCTTGGCGAAAGGCTTCTTGAGGGGAAAGCTGTAACTCTGTGATATGATTTCACAGAACACAAAGAAGTTTCTCAGAAAGCTTCTTTCACTTTGTTAACGGAGGATATTTCCTTTGGCCCTATAGTCTTCCAAGGGATCCGAAATATCTGTTCTCAGTTTCCACAGAAATAAGGCTAGCAAAGAGATCCACGAAATACAGATGTAACTCTGTGAGATGAATTAACAGAACACTAAGCAGTTTCTCAGGAAGCTTCTTTCCAGATTTCATCGGAGGATATTTCCTTTTTCACCGTAGCCCTCTATGGGCTTCCAAATATCACTTTGCCAATTCCACAAGAACTGTCTTAGCGAAAGGCTTCTTGAGGGGAAAGCTGTAACTCTGTGAGATGATTTCAAAGAAAACAGAGAAGTTTCTCAGAAAGCTTCTTTCTCTTTGTTATCGGAGGATATTTCCTTTGGACCTATAGTCTTCCAAGGGATCCGAAATATCTGTTCTCGGATTCCACAGAAATAAGGCTAGCAAAGAGATCGACGAAATACAGATGTAACTCTGTGAGATGAATTAACAGAACACTAAGCAGTTTCTCAGAAAGCTTCTTTCCAGATTTCATCTGAGGATATTTCCTTTTTCACCTTAGCCCTCTATGGGCTTGCAAATATCACTTTGCCAATTCCACAAGAACTGTCTTGGCGAAAGGCTTCTTGAGGGGAAAGCTGTAACTCTGTGAGATGATTTCACAGAACACAAAAAAGTATCTCAAAAAGCTTCTTTCTCTTTGTTATCGTAGGATATTTCCTTTGGCCGTATAGTCTTCCAAGGGATCCGAAATATCTGTTCTCAGATTCCACAGAAATAAGTCTAGCAAAGAGATCCACGAAATACAGATGTAACTCTGTGAGATGAATTAACAGAACACTAAGCAGTTTCTCAGAAAGCTTCTTTCCAGATTTCATCTGAGGATATATCCTTTTTCTCCATAGCCCTCTATGGGCTTCCAAATATCACTTTGCCAATTCCACAAGAACTGTCTTAGCGAAAGGCTTCTTGAGGGGAAAGCTGTAACTCTGTGAGATGATTTCACAGAACACAAAGAAGTTTCTCAGAAAGCTTCTTTCTCTCTGTTATCGGAGGATATTTCCTTTGGCCCTATAGTCTTCCAAGGGATCCGAAGTATCTGTTCTCAGATTCCACAGAAATAAGGCTAGCAAAGAGATCCACGAAATACAGATGAAACTCTGTGAGATGAGTTAACAGAGCACTAAGCAGTGTCTCAGAAAGCTTCTTTCCAGATTTCATCTGAGGATATTTCCTTTTTCACCATAGCCCTCTATGGGCTTCCAAATATCACTCTGCCAATTCCACAAGAACTGTCTTAACGAAAGGCTTCTTGAGGGGAAAGCTGTAACTTTGTGAGATGATTTCACAGAACACAAAGAAGTTTCTCAGAAACCTTCTTTCTCTTTGTTATCGTAGGATATTTTCTTTGGCAATATAGTCTTCCAAGGGATGCGAAATATCTGTTCTCAGATTCCACAGAAATAAGGATAGCAAGGAGATCCACGAAATACAGATGTAACTCTGTGAGATGAATTAACAGAACACTAATCAGTGTCTCAGAAAGCTTCTTTCCAGATTTCATCTGAGGATATTTCCTTTTTCACCATAGCCCTCTATGGGATTCCAAATATCACTTTGCCAATTCCACAAGAACTGTCTTGGCGAAAGGCTTCTTGAGGGGAAAGCTGTAACTCTGTGAGATGATTTCACAGAACACAAAGAAGTTTCTCAAAAAGCTTCTAACTCTTTGTTATCGGAGGATATTTCCTTTGGCCCTATAGTCTTCCAAGGGATCCGAATTATCTGTTCTCAGATTCCACAGAAATAAGTCTAGCAAAGAGATCGACGAAATACAGATGTAACTCTGTGAGATGAATTAACAGAACACTAAGCAGTTTCTCAGAAAGCTTCTTTCCAGATTTCATCTGAGGATATTTCCTTTTTCACCATAGCCCTCTATGGGCTTCCAAATATCACTTTGCCAATTCCACAAGAACTGACTTAGCGAAAGGCTTCTTGATGGGAAGGCTGTAACTCTGTGAGATGATTTCAAAGAACACAAAGAAGTTTCTCAGAAAGCTTCTTTCTCTTTGTTATCGGAGGATACTTCCTTTGGCCCTATAGTCTTCCAAGGGATCCGAAATATCTGTTCTCAGATTCCACAGAAATAAGGCTACCAAAGAGATCCACGAAATACACATGTAACTCTGTGAGATGAATTCACAGAACACTAAGCAGTTTCTCAGAAAGCTTGTTTCCAGATTTCATCTGAGGATATTTCCTTTTTCACCATAGCCCTCTATGGGCTTCCAAATATCACTCTGCCAATTCCAGAAGAACGGTCTTGGCGAAAGGCTTCTTGAGGGGAAAGCTGTATCTCTGTGAGATGATTTCAGAGAACACAAAGAAGTTTCTCAGAAAGCTTCTTTCTCTTTGTTATCGGAGGATATTTCCTTTGGCCCTATAGTCTTCCAAGGGATAAGAAATATCTGTTCTCAGATTCCACAGAAATAAGGCTAGCAATGAGATCCACGAAATACAGATGTAACTCTGTGAGATGAATTAACAGAACACTAAGCAGTTTCTCCGAAAGCTTCTTTCCAGATTTCATCTGAGGATATTTCCTTTTTCACCATAGCCCTCTATGGGCTTCCAAATATCACTTTGCCATTTCCACAAGAACTGTCTTAGCGAAAGGCTTCTTGAGGGGAAAGCTGTAACTCTGTGAGATGATTTCAAAGAACACAAAGAAGTTTCTCAGAAAGCTTCTTTCTCTTTGTTATCGGAGGATACTTCCTTTGGACCTATAGTCTTCCAAAGGATCCGAAATATCTGTTCTCAGATTCCACAGAAATAAGGCTAGCAAAAAAATCAACGAAATACACATGTAACTCTGTGAGATGAATTAACAGAACACTAAGCAGTATCTCAGATAGCTTCTTTCCAGATTTCATCTGAGGATATTTCCTTTTTCACCATAGCCCTCTAAGGGCTTCCAAATATCACTCTGCCAATTCCAGAAGAACTGTCTTGGCGAAAGGCTTCTTGAGGGGAAAGCTGTAACTCTGTGAGATGATTTCACAGAACACAAAGAAGTTTCTCAGAAAGCTTCTTTCTCTCTGTTATCGGAGGATATTTCCTTTGGCCCTATAGTCTTCCAAGGGATGCGAAATATCTGTTCTCAGATTCCACAGAAATAAGGCTAGCAAAGAGATCGACGAAATACAGATGTAACTCTTTGAGATGAATTAACATAACACTAAGCAGTTTCTCAGAAAGCTTCTTTCCAGATTTCATCGGAGGATATTTCCATTTTCACCGTAGCCCTCTATGGGCTTCCAAATATCACTTTGCCAATTCCACAAGAACTGACTTAGCGAAAGGCTTCTTGAGGGGAAAGCTGTAACTCTGTGAGATGATTTCAAAGAACACAAAGAAGTTTCTCAGAAAGCTTCTTTCTCTCTGTTATCGGAGGATATTTCCTTTGGCCCTATAGTCTTCCAAGGGATGCGAAATATCTGTTCTCAGATTCCACAGAAATAAGGCTAGCAAAGAGATCGACGAAATACATATGTAACTCTGTGAGATGAATTAACAGAACACTAAGCAGTTTCTCAGAAAGCTTCTTTCCAGATTTCATCTGAGGATATTTCCTTTTTCACCATAGCCCTCTATGGGCTTCCAAATATCACTCTGCCAATTCCAGAAGAACTGTCTTGGCGAAAGGCTTCTTGAGGGGAAAGCTGTAACTCTGTGAGATGATTTCACAGAACACAAAGAAGTTTCTCAGAAAGCTTCTTTCTCTCTGTTATCGGAGGATATTTCCTTTGGCCCTATAGTCTTCCAAGGGATCCGAAATATCTGTTCTCAGATTCCACAGAAATAAGGCTAGCAAAGAGATCGACGAAATACAGATGTAACTCTTTGAGATGAATTAACATAACACTAAGCAGTTTCTCAGAAAGCTTCTTTCCAGATTTCATCGGAGGATATTTCCATTTTCACCGTAGCCCTCTATGGGCTTCCAAATATCACTTTGCCAATTCCACAAGAACTGACTTAGCGAAAGGCTTCTTGAGGGGAAAGCTGTAACTCTGTGAGATGATTTCAAAGAACACAAAGAAGTTTCTCAGAAAGCTTCTTTCTCTCTGTTATCGGAGGATATTTTCTTTGGCCCTATAGTCTTCCAAGGGATGCGAAATATCTGTTCTCAGATTCCACAGAAATAAGGCTAGCAAAGAGATCGACGAAATACATATGTAACTCTGTGAGATGAATTAACAGAACACTAAGCAGTTTCTCAGAAAGCTTCTTTCCAGATTTCATCTGAGGATATTTCCTTTTTCACCATAGCCCTCTATGGGCTTCCAAATATCACTCTGCCAATTCCAGAAGAACTGTCTTGGCGAAAGGCTTCTTGAGGGGAAAGCTGTAACTCTGTGAGATGATTTCACAGAACACAAAGAAGTTTCTCAGAAAGCTTCTTTATCTCTGTTATCGGAGGATATTTCCTTTGGCCGTATAGTCTTCCAAGGGATGCGAAATATCTGTTCTCAGATTCCACAGAAATAAGACTAGCAAACAGATCGACGAAATACAGATGTAACTCTGTGAGATGAATTAACAGAACACTAAGCAGTTTCTCAGAAAGCTTCCTTCCAGATTTCATCTGAGGATATTTCCTTTTTCAACATAGCCCTCTATGGGCTTCCAAATATCACTTTTCCAATTCCACAAGAACTGTCTTGGCGAAAGGCTTCTTGAGGGGAAAGCTGTAACTCTGTGATATGATTTCACAGAACACAAAGAAGTTTCTCAGAAAGCTTCTTTCACTTTGTTATCGGAGGATATTTCCTTTGGCCCTATAGTCTTCCAAGGGATCCGAAATATCTGTTCTCAGATTCCACAGAAATAAGGCTAGCAAAGAGATCCACGAAATACAGATGTAACTCTGTGAGATGAATTAACAGAACACTAAGCAGTTTCTCAGGAAGCTTCTTTCCAGATTTCATCGGAGGATATTTCCTTTTTCACCGTAGCCCTCTATGGGCTTCCAAATATCACTTTGCCAATTCCACAAGAACTGTCTTAATGAAAGGCTTCTTGAGGGGAAAGCTGTAACTCTGTGAGATGATTTCACAGAACACAAAGAAGTTTCTCAGAAAGCTTCTTTCTCTTTGTTATCGGAGGATATTTCCTTTGACCCTATAGTCTTCCAAGGGATCCGAAATATCTGTTCTCAGATTCCACAGAAATAAGGCTAGCAAAGAGATCCACGAAATACAGATGTAACTATGTGAGATGAATTAACAGAACACTAAGCAGTTTCTCAGAAAGCTTCTTTCCAGATTTCATCGGAGGATATTTCCTTTTTCACCATAGCCCTCTATGGGCTTCCAAATATCACTTTGCCAATTCCACAAGAACTGTCTTAGCGAAAGGCTTCTTGAGGGGAAAGCTGTAACTCTGTGAGACGATTTCAAAGAACACAAAGAAGTTTCTCAGAAAGCTTCTTTCTCTTTGTTATCGGAGGATATTTCTTTGGCCCTATAGTCTTCCAAGGGATCCGAAATATCTGTTCTCAGATTCCACAGAAATAAGGCTAGCAAAGAGATCCACGAAATACAGATGTAACTCTGTGAGATGAATTAACAGAACACTAAGCAGTTTCTCAGAAAGCTTCTTTCCAGATTTCATCTGAGGATATTTCCTTTTTCACCATAGCCCTCTATGGGCTTCCAAATATCACTCTGCCAATTCCACAAGAACTGTCTTGGCGAAAGGCTTCTTGAGGGGAAACCTGTAACTCTGTGAGATGATTTCACAGAACACAAAGAAGTTTCTCAGAAAGCTTCTTTCTCGTTGTTATCGGAGGATATTTCCTTTGGCCCTATAGTCTTCCAAGGGATCCGAAATATCTGTTCTCAGATTCCACAGAAATAAGGCTAGCAAAGAGATCCACGAAATACAGATGTAACTCTGTGAGATGAATTAACAGAACACTAAGAAGTTTCTCAGAAAGCTTCTTTCCAGATTTCATCGGAGAATATTTCCTTTTTCACCATAGCCCTCTATGGGCTTCCAAATATCACTTTGCCAATTCCACAAGAACTGTCTTAACGAAAGGCTTCTTGAGGGGAAAGCTGTAACTCTGTGAGATGATTTCAAAGAACACAAAGAAGTTTCTCAGAAAGCTTCTTTCTCTTTGTTATCGGAGGATATTTCCTTTGGCCCTATAGTCTTCCAAGGGATCCGAAATATCTGTTCTCAGATTCCACAGAAATAAGGCTAGAAAAGAGATCGACGAAATACAGATGTAACTCTGTGAGATGAATTAACAGAACACTAAGCAGTTTCTCAGAAAGCTTCTTTCCAGATTTCATCGGAGGATATTTCCTTTTTCAACATAGCCCTATATGGGCTTCCAAATATCACTTTTCCAATTCCACAAGAACTGTCTTGGCGAAAGGCTTCTTGAGGGGAAAGCTGTAACTCTGTGAGATGATTTCACAGAACACAAAGAAGTTTCTCAAAAAGCTTCTTTCTCTTTGTTTTCAGAGGATATTTCCTTTGGCCCTATAGTCTTCCAAGGGATCCGAAATATCTGTTCACAGATTCCGCAGAAATAAGGCTACCAAAGAGATCCACGAAATACACATGTAACTCTGTGAGATGAATTAACAGAATACTAAGCAGTTTCTCAGAAAGCTTCTTTCCAGATTTCATCTGAGGATATTTCCTTTTTCACCATAGCCCTCTATGGGCTTCCAAATATCACTTTGCCAATTCCACAAGAACTGTCTTGGCGAAAGGCTTCTTGAGGGGAAAGCTGTAACTCTGTGAGATGATTTCACAGAACACAAAGAAGTTTCACAGAAATCTTCTTTCTCTTTGTTATCGGAGGATATTTCCTTTGGCCCTATAGTCTTCCAAGGGATGCGAAATATCTGTTCTCAGATTCCACAGAAATAAGGCTAGCAAAGAGATCGACGAAATACAGATGTAACTCTGTGAGATGAATTAACAGAACACTAAGCAGTTTCTCAGAAATCTTCTTTCCAGATTTCAACGGAGGATATTTCCTTTTTCACCATAGCCATCTATGGGCTTCCAAATACCACTTTGCCAATTCCACAAGAACTGTCTTGGCGAAAGGCTTCTTGAGGGGAAAGCTGTAACTCTGTGAGATGATTTCTCAGAACACAAAGAAGTTTCTCAAAAAGCTTCTTTCTCTTTGTTATTGGAGGATATTTCCTTTGGCCCTATAGTCTTTCAAGGGATCCGAAATATCTGTTCTCAGATTCCACAGAAATAAGGCTAGCAAAGAGATCCACGAAATACAGATGTAACTCTGTGAGATGAGTTAACAGAACACTAAGCAGTGTCTCAGAAAGCTTCTTTCCAGATTTCATCTGAGGATATTTCCTTTTTCACCATAGCCCTCTATGGGCTTCCAAATATCACTCTGCCAATTCCACAAGAACTGTATTAACGAAAGGCTTCTTGAGGGGAAAGCTGTAACTCTGTGAGATGATTTCAAGGAACACAAAGAAGTTTCTCAGAAAGCTTCTTTCTCTTTGTTATCGGAGGTTATTTCCTTTGGCCCTATAGACTTCCAAGGGATCCGAAATATCTGTTCTCAGATTCCACAGAAATAAGGATAGCAAAGAGATCCACGAAATACAGATGTAACTCTGTGAGATGAATTAACAGAACACTAAGCAGTTTCTCAGAAAGCTTCTTTCCAGATTTCATCTGAGGATATTTCCTTTTTCACCATAGCCCTGTATGGGATTCCAAATATCACTTTGCCAATTCCACAAGAACTGTCTTGGCGAAAGGCTTCTTGAGGGGAAAGCTGTAACTCTGTGAGATGATTTCACAGAACACAAAGAAGTTTCTCAAAAAGCTTCTTTCTCTTTGTTATCGGAGGATATTTCCTTTGGCCCTATAGTCTTCCAAGGGATCCGAATTATCTGTTCTCAGATTCCACAGAAATAAGTCTAGCAAAGAGATCGA
The DNA here is from genome assembly GCF_037993035.2 of Macaca fascicularis. Taxonomy (NCBI): domain Eukaryota; kingdom Metazoa; phylum Chordata; class Mammalia; order Primates; family Cercopithecidae; genus Macaca; species Macaca fascicularis. The sequence goes on along the minus strand of NC_088376.1, from coordinate 68,534,419 downwards.
CGAAATACAGATGTAACTCTGTGAGATGAATTAACAGAACACTAAGCAGTTTCTCCGAAAGCTTCTTTCCAGATTTCATCTGAGGATATTTCCTTTTTCACCATAGCCCTCTATGGGCTTCCAAATATCACTTTGCCAATTCCACAAGAACTGACTTAGCGAAAGGCTTCTTGAGGGGAAGGCTGTAACTCTGTGAGATGATTTCAAAGGACACAAAGAAGTTTCTCAGAAAGCTTCTTCCTCTTTTTTATCGGAGGATATTTCCTTTGGACCTATAGTCTTCCAAGGGATCCGAAATATCTGTTCTCAGATAACACAGAAATAAGGCTAGCAAAGAGATCGACGAAATACAGATGTAACTCTGTGAGATGAATTAACAGAACACTAAGCAGTGTCTCAGAAAGCTTCTTTCCAGATTTCAACGGAGGATATTTCCTTTTTCACCATAGCCCTCTATGGGCTTCCAAATATCACTTTGCCAATTCCACAAGAACTGTCTTGGCGAAAGGCTTCTTGAGGGGAAAGCTGTAACTCTGTGAGATGATTTCACAGAACACAAAGAAGTTTCTCAGAAAGCTTCTTTCTCGTTGTTATCGGAGGATATTTCCTTTGGCCCTATAGTCTTCCAAGGGATCCGAAATATCTGTTCTCAGATTCCACAGAAATAAGGCTAGCAAAGAGATCCACGAAATACAGATGTAACTCTGTGAGATGAATTAACAGAACACTAAGAAGTTTCTCAGAAAGCTTCTTTCCAGATTTCATCGGAGAATATTTCCTTGTTCACCATAGCCCTCTATGGGCTTCCAAATATCACTTTGCCAATTCCACAAGAACTGTCTTAACGAAAGGCTTCTTGAGGGGAAAGCTGTAACTCTGTGAGATGATTTCAAAGAACACAAAGAAGTTTCTCAGAAAGCTTCTTTCTCTTTGTTATCGGAGGATATTTCCTTTGGCCCTATAGTCTTCCAAGGGATCCGAAATATCTGTTCTCAGATTCCACAGAAATAAGGCTAGAAAAGAGATCGACGAAATACAGATGTAACTCTGTGAGATGAATTAACAGAACACTAAGCAGTTTCTCAGAAAGCTTCTTTCCAGATTTCATCGGAGGATATTTCCTTTTTCACCATAGCCCTCTATGGGCTTCCAAATATCACTTTTCCAATTCCACAAGAACTGTCTTGGCGAAAGGCTTCTTGAGGGGAAAGCTGTAACTCTGTGAGATGATTTCACAGAACACAATGAAGTTTCTCAAAAAGCTTCTTTCTCTTTGTTATCAGGGAATATTTCCTTTGGCCCTATAGTCTTCCAAGGGATCCGAAATATCTGTTCACAGATTCCGCAGAAATAAGGCTACCAAAGAGATCCACGAAATACACATGTAACTCTGTGAGATGAATTAACAGAATACTAAGCAGTTTCTCAGAAAGCTTCTTTCCAGATTTCATCTGAGGATATTTACTTTTTCACCATAGCCCTCTATGGGCTTCCAAATATCACTTTGCCAATTCCACAAGAACTGTCTTGGCGAAAGGCTTCTTGAGGGGAAAGCTGTAACTCTGTGAGATGATTTCACAGAACACAAAGAAGTTTCACAGAAATCTTCTTTCTCTTTGTTATCGGAGGATATTTCCTTTGGCCCTATAGTCTTCCAAGGGATCTGAAATATCTGTTCTCAGATTCCACAGAAATAAAGCTAGCAAAGAGATCGACGAAATACAGATGTAACTCTATGAGATGAATTAACAGAACACTAAGCAGTTTCTCAGGAAGCTTCTTTCAAGATTTCATCTGAGGATATTTCCTTTTTCACCATAGCCCTCTATGGGCTTCCAAATATCACTTTGCCAATTCCACAAGAACTGTCTTGCGAAAGGCTTCTTGAGGGGAAAGCTGTAACTCTGTGAGATGATTTCACAGAACACAAAAAGTTTCTCAGAAAGCTTTTTTCTCTTTGTTATCGGAGGATATTTCCTTTGGCCCTATAGTCTTCCAAGGGATGCGAAATATCTGTTCTCAGATTCCACAGAAATAAGGCTAGCAAAGAGATCGACGAAATACAGATGTAACTCTGTGAGATGAATTAACAGAACACTAAGCAGTTTCTCAGAAATCTTCTTTCCAGATTTCATCGGAGGATATTTCCTTTTTCACCATAGCCATCTATGGGCTTCCAAATACCACTTTGCCAATTCCACAAGAACTGTCTTGGCGAAAGGCTTCTTGAGGGGAAAGCTGTAACTCTGTGAGATGATTTCTCAGAACACAAAGAAGTTTCTCAAAAAGCTTCTTTCTCTTTGTTATTGGAGGATATTTCCTTTGGCCCTATAGTCTTCCAAGGGATCCGAAATATCTGTTCTCAGATTCCACAGAAATAAGGCTAGCAAAGAGATCCACGAAATACAGATGTAACTCTGTGAGATGAGTTAACAGAACACTAAGCAGTGTCTCAGAAAGCTTCTTTCCAGATTTCATCTGAGGATATTTCCTTTTTCACCATAGCCCTCTATGGGCTTCCAAATATCACTCTGCCAATTCCACAAGAACTGTATTAACGAAAGGCTTCTTGAGGGGAAAGCTGTAACTCTGTGAGATGATTTCAAAGAACCCAAAGAAGTTTCTCAGAAACCTTCTTTCTCTTTGTTATCGTAGGATATTTTCTTTGGCAATATAGTCTTCCAAGGGATGCGAAATATCTGTTCTCAGATTCCACAGAAATAAGGATAGCAAAGAGATCCACGAAATACAGATGTAACTCTGTGAGATGAATTAACAGAACACTAAGCAGTGTCTCAGAAAGCTTCTTTCCACATTTCATCTGAGGATATTTCCTTTTTCACCATAGCCCTCTATGGGATTCCAAATATCACTTTGCCAATTCCACAAGAACTATCTTGGCGAAAGGCTTCTTGAGGGGAAAGCTGTAACTCTGTGAGATGATTTCACAGAACACAAAGAAGTTTCTCAAAAAGCTTCTTTCTCTTTGTTATCGGAGGATATTTCCTTTGGCCCTATAGTCTTCCAAGGGATCCGAATTATCTGTTCTCAGATTCCACAGAAATAAGTCTAGCAAAGACATCGACGAAATACAGATGTAACTCTGTGAAATGAATTAACAGAACACTGAGCAGTTTCTCAGAAAGCTTCTTTCCAGATTTCATCTGAGGATATTTCCTTTTTCACCATAGCCCTCTATGGGCTTCCAAATATCACTTTGCCAATTCCACAAGAACTGACTTAGCGAAAGGCTTCTTGAGGGGAAGGCTGTAACTCTGTGAGATGATTTCAAAGGACACAAAGAAGTTTCTCAGAAAGCTTCTTTCTCTTTGTTATTGGAGGATATATCCTTTGGACCTATAGTCTTCCAAGGGATCCGAAATATCTGTTCTCAGATTCCACAGAAATAAGGCTAGCAAAGAGATCGACGAAATACAGATGTAACTCTGTGAGATGAATTAACAGAACACTAAGCAGTTTCTCAGAAAGCTTCTTTCCAGATTTCATCTGAGGATATTTCCTTTTTCACCATAGCCCTCTATGGGCTTCCAAATATCACTTTGCCAATTCCACAAGAACTGTCTTGGCGAAAGGCTTCTTGAGGTGAAAGCTGTAACTCTGTGAGATGATTTCACAGAACACAAGGAAGTTTCACAGAAAGCTTCTTTCTCTTTGTTATCGGAGGATATTTAATTTGGCCCTATAGACTTCCAAGGGATCCGAAATATCTGTTCTCAGATTCCACAGAAATAAGGCTAGCAAAGGGATCGACGAAATACAGATATAACACTGTGAGATGAATTAACAGAACACTAAGCAGTTTCTCAGGAAGCTTCTTTCCAGATTTCATCTGAGGATATTTCCTTTTTCACCATAGCCCTCTATGGGCTTCCAAATATCACTTTGCAAATTCCACAAGAACTGTCTTGCGAAAGGCTTCTTGAGGGGAAAGCTGTAACTCTGTGAGATGATTTCACAGAACACAAAGAAGTTTCTCAGAAAGCTTCTTTCTCTTTGTTATCGGAGGATATTTCCTTTGGCCCTATAGACTTCCAAGGGATGCGAAATATCTGTTCTCAGATTCCACAGAAATAAGGCGACCAAAGAGATCGACGAAATACAGATGTAACTCTGTGAGATGAATTAACAGAACACTAAGCAGTTTCTCAGAAAGCTTCTTTCCAGATTTCATTGGGGGATATTTCCTTTTTCACCTTATCCCTCTATGGGCTTCCAAATATCACTTTGCCATTTCCACAAGAACTGTCTTAGCGAAAGGCTTCTTGAGGGGAATGCTGTAACTCTGTGAGGTGATTTCACAGAACACAAAGAAGTTTCTCAGAAAGCTTCTTTCTCTTTGTTATCGGAGGATATTTCCTTTTGCCCTATAGTCTTCCAAAGGATCCGAAATATCTGTTCTCAGATTCCACAGAAATAAGGCTAGGATAGAGATCGACGAAATACAGATGTAACTCGGTGAGATGAATTAACAGAACACTAAGCAGTTTCTCAGAAAGCTTCTTTCCAGATTTCATCTGAGGATATTTCCTTTTTCACCATAGCCCTCTATGGGCTTCCAAATATCACTTTGCCAATTCCACAAGAACTGTCTTAGCGAAAGGCTTCTTGAGGGGAAAGCTGTAACTCTGTGAGATGATTTCACAGAACACAAAGAAGTTTCTCAAAAAGCTTCTTTCTCTTTGTTTTCAGAGGATATTTCCTTTGGCCCTATAGTCTTCCAAGGGATCCGAAATATCTGTTCACAGATTCCGCAGAAATAAGGCTACCAAAGAGATCCACGAAATACACATGTAACTCTGTGAGATGAATTAACAGAATACTAAGCAGTTTCTCAGAAAGCTTCTTTCCAGATTTCATCTGAGGATATTTCCTTTTTCACCATAGCCCTCTATGGGCTTCCAAATATCACTTTGCCAATTCCACAAGAACTGTCTTGGCGAAAGGCTTCTTGAGGGGAAAGCTGTAACTCTGTGAGATGATTTCACAGAACACAAAGAAGTTTCACAGAAATCTTCTTTCTCTTTGTTATCGGAGGATATTTCCTTTGGCCCTATAGTCTTCCAAGGGATCTGAAATATCTGTTCTCAGATTCCACAGAAATAAAGCTAGCAAAGAGATCGACGAAATACAGATGTAACTCTATGAGATGAATTAACAGAACACTAAGCAGTTTCTCAGGAAGCTTCTTTCCAGATTTCATCTGAGGATATTTCCTTTTTCACCAAAGCCCTCTATGGGCTTCCAAATATCACTTTGCCAATTCCACAAGAACTGTCTTGCGAAAGGCTTCTTGAGGGGAAAGCTGTAACTCTGTGAGATGATTTCACAGAACACAAAAAGTTTCTCAGAAAGCTTTTTTCTCTTTGTTATCGGAGGATATTTCCTTTGGCCCTATAGTCTTCCAAGGGATGCGAAATATCTGTTCTCAGATTCCACAGAAATAAGGCTAGCAAAGAGATCGACGAAATACAGATGTAACTCTGTGAGATGAATTAACAGAACACTAAGCAGTTTCTCAGAAATCTTCTTTCCAGATTTCATCGGAGGATATTTCCTTTTTCACCATAGCCATCTATGGGCTTCCAAATACCACTTTGCCAATTCCACAAGAACTGTCTTGGCGAAAGGCTTCTTGAGGGGAAAGCTGTAACTCTGTGAGATGATTTCTCAGAACACAAAGAAGTTTCTCAAAAAGCTTCTTTCTCTTTGTTATTGGAGGATATTTCCTTTGGCCCTATAGTCTTCCAAGGGATCCGAAATATCTGTTCTCAGATTCCACAGAAATAAGGCTAGCAAAGAGATCCACGAAATACAGATGTAACTCTGTGAGATGAGTTAACAGAACACTAAGCAGTGTCTCAGAAAGCTTCTTTCCAGATTTCATCTGAGGATATTTCCTTTTTCACCATAGCCCTCTATGGGCTTCCAAATATCACTCTGCCAATTCCACAAGAACTGTATTAACGAAAGGCTTCTTGAGGGGAAAGCTGTAACTCTGTGAGATGATTTCAAGGAACACAAAGAAGTTTCTCAGAAAGCTTCTTTCTCTTTGTTATCGGAGGATATTTCCTTTGGCCCTATAGACTTCCAAGGGATCCGAAATATCTGTTCTCAGATTCCACAGAAATAAGGATAGCAAAGAGATCCACGAAATACAGATGTAACTCTGTGAGATGAATTAACAGAACACTAAGCAGTTTCTCAGAAAGCTTCTTTCCAGATTTCATCTGAGGATATTTCCTTTTTCACCATAGCCCTCTATGGGATTCCAAATATCACTTTGCCAATTCCACAAGAACTGTCTTTGCGAAAGGCTTCTTGAGGGGAAAGCTGTAACTCTGTGAGATGATTTCACAGAACACAAAGAAGTTTCTCAAAAAGCTTCTTTCTCTTTGTTATCGGAGGATATTTCCTTTGGCCCTATAGTCTTCCAAGGGATCCGAATTATCTGTTCTCAGATTCCACAGAAATAAGTCTAGCAAAGAGATCGACGAAATACAGATGTAACTCTGTGAGATGAATTAACAGAACACTAAGCAGTTTCTCAGAAAGCTTCTTTCCAGATTTCATCTGAGGATATTTCCTTTTTCACCATAGCCCTCTATGGGCTTCCAAATATCACTTTGCCAATTCCACAAGAACTGACTTAGCGAAAGGCTTCTTGAGGGGAAGGCTGTAACTCTGTGAGATGATTTCAAAGGACACAAAGAAGTTTCTCAGAAAGCTTCTTTCTCTTTGTTATCGGAGGATATTTCCTTTGGACCTATAGTCTTCCAAGGGATCCGAAATATCTGTTCTCAGATTCCACAGAAATAAGGCTAGCAAAGAGATCGACGAAATACAGATGTAACTCTGTGAGATGAATTAACAGAACACTAAGCAGTGTCTCAGAAAGCTTCTTTCCAGATTTCAACGGAGGATATTTCCTTTTTCACCATAGCCCTCTATGGGCTTCCAAATATCACTTTGCCAATTCCACAAGAACTGTCTTGGCGAAAGGCTTCTTGAGGGGAAAGCTGTAACTCTGTGAGATGATTTCACAGAACACAAAGAAGTTTCTCAGAAAGCTTCTTTCTCGTTGTTATCGGAGGATATTTCCTTTGGCCCTATAGTCTTCCAAGGTATCCGAAATATCTGTTCTCAGATTCCACAGAAATAAGGCTAGCAAAGAGATCCACGAAATACAGATGTAACTCTGTGAGATGAATTAACAGAACACTAAGAAGTTTCTCAGAAAGCTTCTTTCCAGATTTCATCGGAGAATATTTCCTTGTTCACCATAGCCCTCTATGGGCTTCCAAATATCACTTTGCCAATTCCACAAGAACTGTCTTAACGAAAGGCTTCTTGAGGGGAAAGCTGTAACTCTGTGAGATGATTTCAAAGAACACAAAGAAGTTTCTCAGAAAGCTTCTTTCTCTTTGTTATCGGAGGATATTTCCTTTGGCCCTATAGTCTTCCAAGGGATCCGAAATATCTGTTCTCAGATTCCACAGAAATAAGGCGAGAAAAGAGATCGACGAAATACAGATGTAACTCTGTGAGATGAATTAACAGAACACTAAGCAGTTTCTCAGAAAGCTTCTTTCCAGATTTCATCGGAGGATATTTCCTTTTTCAACATAGCCCTATATGGGCTTCCAAATATCACTTTGCCAATTCCACAAGAACTGTCTTGGCGAAAGGCTTCTTGAGGGGAAAGCTGTAACTCTGTGAGATGATTTCACAGAACACAATGAAGTTTCTCAAAAAGCTTCTTTCTCTTTGTTATCAGAGGATATTTCCTTTGGCCCTATAGTCTTCCAAGGGATCCGAAATATCTGTTCACAGATTCCGCAGAAATAAGGCTACCAAAGAGATCCACGAAATACACATGTAACTCTGTGAGATGAATTAACAGAATACTAAGCAGTTTCTCAGAAAGCTTCTTTCCAGATTTCATCTGAGGATATTTCCTTTTTCACCATAGCCCTCTATGGGCTTCCAAATATCACTTTGCCAATTCCACAAGAACTGTCTTGGCGAAAGGCTTCTTGAGGGGAAAGCTGTAACTCTGTGAGATGATTTCACAGAACACAAAGAAGTTTCACAGAAATCTTCTTTCTCTTTGTTATCGGAGGATATTTCCTTTGGCCCTATAGTCTTCCAAGGGATCTGAAATATCTGTTCTCAGATTCCACAGAAATAAAGCTAGCAAAGAGATCGACGAAATACAGATGTAACTCTATGAGATGAATTAACAGAACACTAAGCAGTTTCTCAGGAAGCTTCTTTCCAGATTTCATCTGAGGATATTTCCTTTTTCACCATAGCCCTCTATGGGCTTCCAAATATCACTTTGCCAATTCCACAAGAACTGTCTTGCGAAAGGCTTCTTGAGGGGAAAGCTGTAACTCTGTGAGATGATTTCACAGAACACAAAAAGTTTCTCAGAAAGCTTTTTTCTCTTTGTTATCGGAGGATATTTCCTTTGGCCCTATAGTCTTCCAAGGGATGCGAAATATCTGTTCTCAGATTCCACAGAAATAAGGCTAGCAAAGAGATCGACGAAATACAGATGTAACTCTGTGAGATGAATTAACAGAACACTAAGCAGTTTCTCAGAAATCTTCTTTCCAGATTTCATCGGAGGATATTTCCTTTTTCACCATAGCCATCTATGGGCTTCCAAATACCACTTTGCCAATTCCACAAGAACTGTCTTGGCGAAAGGCTTCTTGAGGGGAAAGCTGTAACTCTGTGAGATGATTTCTCAGAACACAAAGAAGTTTCTCAAAAAGCTTCTTTCTCTTTGTTATTGGAGGATATTTCCTTTGGCCCTATAGTCTTCCAAGGGATCCGAAATATCTGTTCTCAGATTCCACAGAAATAAGGCTAGCAAAGAGATCCACGAAATACAGATGTAACTCTGTGAGATGAGTTAACAGAAAACTAAGCAGTGTCTCAGAAAGCTTCTTTCCAGATTTCATCTGAGGATATTTCCTTTTTCACCATAGCCCTCTATGGGCTTCCAAATATCACTCTGCCAATTCCACAAGAACTGTATTAACGAAAGGCTTCTTGAGGGGAAAGCTGTAACTCTGTGAGATGATTTCAAAGAACACAAAGAAGTTTCTCAGAAACCTTCTTTCTCTTTGTTATCGTAGGATATTTTCTTTGGCAATATAGTCTTCCAAGGGATGCGAAATATCTGTTCTCAGATTCCACAGAAATAAGGATAGCAAAGAGATCCACGAAATACAGATGTAACTCTGTGAGATGAATTAACAGAACACTAAGCAGTGTCTCAGAAAGCTTCTTTCCAGATTTCATCTGAGGATATTTCCTTTTTCACCATAGCCCTCTATGGGATTCCAAATATCACTTTGCCAATTCCACAAGAACTATCTTGGCGAAAGGCTTCTTGAGGGGAAAGCTGTAACTCTGTGAGATGATTTCACAGAACACAAAGAAGTTTCTCAAAAAGCTTCTTTCTCTTTGTTATCGGAGGATATTTCCTTTGGCCCTATAGTCTTCCAAGGTATCCGAATTATCTGTTCTCAGATTCCACAGAAATAAGTCTAGCAAAGACATCGACGAAATACAGATGTAACTCTGTGAAATGAATTAACAGAACACTGAGTAGTTTCTCAGAAAGCTTCTTTCCAGATTTCATCTGAGGATATTTCCTTTTTCACCATAGCCCTCTATGGGCTTCCAAATATCACTTTGCCAATTCCACAAGAACTGACTTAGCGAAAGGCTTCTTGAGGGGAAGGCTGTAACTCTGTGAGATGATTTCAAAGGACACAAAGAAGTTTCTCAGAAAGCTTCTTTCTCTTTGTTATCGGAGGATATTTCCTTTGGCCCTATAGACTTCCAAGGGATCCGAAATATCTGTTCTCAGATTCCACAGAAATAAGGCGACCAAAGAGATCGACGAAATACAGATGTAACTCTGTGAGATGAATTAACAGAACACTAAGCAGTTTCTCAGAAAGCTTCTTTCCAGATTTCATTGGGGGATATTTCCTTTTTCACCTTATCCCTCTATGGGCTTCCAAATATCACTTTGCCATTTCCACAAGAACTGTCTTAGCGAAAGTCTTCTTGAGGGGAATGCTGTAACTCTGTGAGGTGATTTCACAGAACACAAAGAAGTTTCTCAGAAAGCTTCTTTCTCTTTGTTATCGGAGGATATTTCCTTTGGCCCTATAGTCTTCCAAGGGATCCGAAATATCTGTTCTCAGATTCCACAGAAATAAGGCTAGCATAGAGATCGACGAAATACAGATGTAACTCGGTGAGATGAATTAACAGAACACTAAGCAGTTTCTCAGAAAGCTTCTTTCCAGATTTCATCTGAGGATATTTCCTTTTTCACCATAGCCCTCTATGGGCTTCCAAATATCACTTAGCCAATTCCACAAGAACTGTCTTAACGAAAGGCTTCTTGAGGGGAAAGCTGTAACTCTGTGAGACGATTTCAAAGAACACAAAGAAGTTTCTCAGAAAGATTCTTTCTCTTTGTTATCGGAGGATATTTCCTTTGGCCCTATAGTCTTCCAAGGGATCCGAAATATCTGTTCTCAGATTCCACAGAAATAAGGCTAGCAAAGAGATCGACGAAATACAGATGTAACTCTGTGAGATGAATTAACAGAACACTAAGCAGTTTCTCAGAAAGCTTCTTTCCACATTTCATCCGAGGATATTTCCTTTTTCACCTTAGCCCTCTATTGGCTTCCAAATATCACTTTGCCAATTCCACAAGAACTGTCTTAGCGAAAGTCTTCTTGAGGGGAAAGCTGTAACTCTGTGAGATGATTTCACAGAACACAAAGAAGTTTCTCAGAAAGCTTCTTTCTCTCTGTTATCGGAGGATATTTCCTTTGGCCCTATAGTCTTCCAAGGGATGCGAAATATCCGTTCTCAGATTCCACAGAAATAATTCTAGCAAAGAGATCGACGAAATACAGATGTAACACTGTGAGATGAATTAACAGAACACTAAGCAGTTTCTCAGAAAGCTTCTTTCCAGATTTCATCTGAGGATATTTCCTTTATCACCATAGCCCTCTATGGGCTTCCAAATATCACTTTGCCAATTCCACAAGAACTGTCTTAGCGAAAGCCTTCTTGAGGGGAAAGCTGTAACTCTGTGAGATGATTTCACAGAACACAAAGAAGTTTCTCAGAAAGCTTCTTTCTCTTTTTATCGGAGGATATTTCCTTTGGCCCTATAGACTTCCAAGGGATCCGAAATATCTGTTCTCAGATTCCACAGAAATAAGGCTAACAAAGAGATCCACGAAATACAGATGTAACTCTGTGAGATGAATTAACAGAACACTAAGCAGTTTCTCAGAAAGCTTCTTTCCAGATTTCATCTCAGGATATTTCCTTTTTCACCATAGCCCTCTATGGGCTTCCAAATATCACTCTGCCAATTCCAGAAGAACTGGCTTGGCGAAAGTCTTCTTGAGGGGAAAGCTGTAACTCTGTGAGATGATTTCACAGAACACAAAGAAGTTTCTCAGAAAGCTTCTTTCTCTCTGTTATCGGAGGATATTTCCTTTGGCCCTATAGTCTTCCAAGGGATGCGAAATATCTGTTCTCAGATTCCACAGAAATAAGTCTAGCAAGGAGATCGACGAAATACAGATGTAACTCTGTGAGATGAATTAACAGAACACTAAGCAGTTTCTCAGAAAGCTTCTTTCCAGATTTCATCTGAGGATATTTCCTTTTTCACCATAGCCCTCTATGGGCTACCAAATATCACTCTGCCAATTCCAGAAGAACTGTCTTGGGGAAAGGCTTCTTGAGGGGAAAGCTGTAACTCTGTGAGATGATTTCACAGAACACAAAGAAGTTTCTCAGAAAGATTCTTTCTCTCTGATATCGGAGGATATTTCCTTTGGCCCTATAGCCTTCCAAGGGATCCGAAATATCTGTTCTCAGATTCCACAGAAATAAGGCTAGCAAAGAGATCGACGAAATACAGATGTAACTCTGTGAAATGAATTAACAGAACACTAAGCAGTTTCTCAGAAAGCTTCTTTCCAGATTTCATCTGAAGATATTTCCTTTTTCACCATAGCCCTCTATGGGCTTCCAAATATCACTTTGCCAATTCCACAAGAACTGTCTTAACGAAAGGCTTCTTGAGGGGAAAGCTGTAACTCTGTGAGATGATTTCAAAGAACACAAAGAAGTTTCTCAGAAAGATTCTTTCTCTCTGATATCGGAGGATATTTCCTTTGGCCCTATAGTCTTCCAAGGGATCCGAAATATCTGTTCTCAGATTCCACAGAAATAAGGCTAGAAAAGAGATCGACGAAATACAGATGTAACTCTGTGAGATGAATTAACAGAACACTAAGCAGTTTCTCAGAAAGCTTCTTTCCAGATTTCATCGGAGGATATTTCCTTTTTCAACATAGCCCTATATGGGCTTCCAAATATCACTTTTCCAATTCCACAAGAACTGTCTTGGCGAAAGGCTTCTTGAGGGGAAAGCTGTAACTCTGTGAGATGATTTCACAGAACACAAAGAAGTTTCTCAAAAAGCTTCTTTCTCTTTGTTATCAGAGGATATTTCCTTTGGCCCTATAGTCTTCCAAGGGATCCGCAATATCTGTTCACAGATTCCGCAGAAATAAGGCTACCAAAGAGATCCACGAAATACACATGTAACTCTGTGAGATGAATTAACAGAATACTAAGCAGTTTCTCAGAAAGCTTCTTTCCAGATTTCATCTGAGGATATTTCCTTTTTCACCATTGCCCTCTATGGGCTTCCAAATATCACTTTGCCAATTCCACAAGAACTGTCTTGGCGAAAGGCTTCTTGATGGGAAAGCTGTAACTCTGTGAGATGATTTCACAGAACACAAAGACGTTTCACAGAAATCTTCTTTCTCTTTGTTATCGGAGGATATTTCCTTTGGCCCTATAGTCTTCCAAGGGATCTGAAATATCTGTTCTCAGATTCCACAGAAATAAAGCTAGCAAAGAGATCGACGAAATACAGATGTAACTCTATGAGATGAATTAACAGAACACTAAGCAGTTTCTCAGAAAGCTTCTTTCCAGATTTCATCTGAGGATATTTCCTTTTTCACCATAGCCCTCTATGGGCTTCCAAATATCACTTTGCCAATTCCACAAGAACTGTCTTGCGAAAGGCTTCTTGAGGGGAAAGCTGTAACTCTGTGAGATGATTTCACAGAACACAAAAAGTTTCTCAGAAAGCTTTTTTCTCTTTGTTATCGGAGGATATTTCCTTTGGCCCTATAGTCTTCCAAGGGATGCGAAATATCTGTTCTCAGATTCCACAGAAATAAGGCTAGCAAAGAGATCGACGACATACAGATGTAACTCTGTGAGATGAATTAACAGAACACTAAGCAGATTCTCAGAAATCTTCTTTCCAGATTTCATCGGAGGATATTTCCTTTTTCACCATAGCCATCTATGGGCTTCCAAATACCACTTTGCCAATTCCACAAGAACTGTCTTGGCGAAAGGCTTCTTGAGGGGAAAGCTGTAACTCTGTGAGATGATTTCTCAGAACACAAAGAAGTTTCTCAAAAAGCTTCTTTCTCTTTGTTATTGGAGGATATTTCCTTTGGCCCTATAGTCTTCCAAGGGATCCGAAATATCTGTTCTCAGATTCCACAGAAATAAGGCTAGCAAAGAGATCCACGAAATACAGATGTAACTCTGTGAGATGAGTTAACAGAACACTAAGCAGTGTCTCAGAAAGCCTCTTTCCAGATTTCATCTGAGGATATTTCCTTTTTCACCATAGCCCTCTATGGGCTTCCAAATATCACTCTGCCAATTCCACAAGAACTGTATTAATGAAAGGCTTCTTGAGGGGAAAGCTGTAACTCTGTGAGATGATTTCAAAGAACACAAAGAAGTTTCTCAGAAACCTTCTTTCTCTTTGTTATCGTAGGATATTTTCTTTGGCAATATAGTCTTCCAAGGGATGCGAAATATCTGTTCTCAGATTCCACAGAAATAAGGATAGCAAAGAGATCCACGAAATACAGATGTAACTCTGTGAGATGAATTAACAGAACACTAAGCAGTGTCTCAGAAAGCTTCTTTCCAGATTTCATCTGAGGATATTTCCTTTTTCACCATAGCCCTCTATGGGATTCCAAATATCACTTTGCCAATTCCACAAGAACTATCTTGGCGAAAGGCTTCTTGAGGGGAAAGCTGTAACTCTGTGAGATGATTTCACAGAACACAAAGAAGTTTCTCAAAAAGCTTCTTTCTCTTTGTTATCGGAGGATATTTCCTTTGGCCCTATAGTCTTCCAAGGGATCCGAATTATCTGTTCTCAGATTCCACAGAAATAAGTCTATCAAAGACATCGACGAAATACAGATGTAACTCTGTGAAATGAATTAACAGAACACTGAGCAGTTTCTCAGAAAGCTTCTTCCAGATTTCATCTGAGGATATTTCCTTTTTCACCATAGCCCTCTATGGGCTTCCAAATATCACTTTGCCAATTCCACAAGAACTGACTTAGCGAAAGGCTTCTTGAGGGGAAGGCTGTAACTCTGTGAGATGATTTCAAAGGACACAAAGAAGTTTCTCAGAAAGCTTCTTTCTCTTTGTTATCGGAGGATATTTCCTTTGGACCTATAGTCTTCCAAGGGATCCGAAATATCTGTTCTCAGATTCCACAGAAATAAGGCTAGCAAAGAGATCGACGAAATACAGATGTAACTCTGTGAGATGAATTAACAGAACACTAAGCAGTTTCTCAGAAAGCTTCTTTCCAGATTTCATCTGAGGATATTTCCTTTTTCACCATAGCCCTCTATGGGCTTCCAAATATCACTTTGCCAATTCCCCAAGAACTGTCTTGGCGAAAGGCTTCTTGAGGGGAAAGCTGTAACTCTGTGAGATGATTTCACAGAACACAAAGAAGTTTCTCAGAAAGCTTCTTTCTCGTTGTTATCGTAGGATATTTCCTTTGGCCCTATAATCTTCCAAGGGATCCGAAATATCTGTTCTCAGATTCCACAGAAATAAGGCTAGCAAAGAGATCCACGAAATACAGATGTAACTCTGTGAGATGAATTAACAGAACACTAAGAAGTTTCTCAGAAAGCTTCTTTCCAGATTTCATCGGAGAATATTTCCTTGTTCACCATAGCCCTCTATGGGCTTCCAAATATCACTTTGCCAATTCCACAAGAACTGTCTTAACGAAATTCTTCTTGAGGGGAAAGCTGTAACTCTGTGAGATGATTTCAAAGAACACAAAGAAGTTTCTCAGAAAGCTTCTTTCTCTTTGTTATCGGAGGATATTTCCTTTGGCCCTATAGTTTTCCAAGGGATCCGAAATATCTGTTCTCAGATTCCACAGAAATAGGGCTAGCAAAGAGATCGACGAAATACAGATGTAACTCTGTGAGATGAATTAACAGAACACTAAGCAGTTTCTCAGAAAGCTTCTTTCCAGATTTCATCGGAGGATATTTCCTTTTTCAACATAGCCCTCTATGGGCTTCCAAATATCACTTTTCCAATTCCACAAGAACTGTCTTGGCGAAAGGCTTCTTGAGGGGAAAGCTGTAACTCTGTGAGATGATTTCACAGAACACAAAGAAGTTTCTCAAAAAGCTTCTTTCTCTTTGTTATCAGAGGATATTTCCTTTGGCCCTATAGTCTTCCAAGGGATCCGAAATATCTGTTCACAGATTCCGCAGAAATAAGGCTACCAAAGAGATCCACGAAATACACATGTAACTCTGTGAGATGAATTAACAGAATACTAAGCAGTTTCTCAGAAAGTTTCTTTCCAGATTTCATCTGAGGATATTTCCTTTTTCACCATAGCCCTCTATGAGCTTCCAAATATCACTTTGCCAATTCCACAAGAACTGTCTTGGCGAAAGGCTTCTTGAGGGGAAAGCTGTAACTCTGTGAGATGATTTCACAGAACACAAAGAAGTTTCACAGAAAGCTTCTTTCTCTTTGTTATCGGAGGATATTTCCTGTGGCCCTATAGTCTTCCAAGGGATCTGAAATATCTGTTCTCAGATTCCACAGAAATAAAGCTAGCAAAGAGATCGACGAAATACAGATGTAACTCTATGAGATGAATTAACAGAACACTAAGAAGTTTCTCAGGAAGCTTCTTTCCAGATTTCATCTGAGGATATTTCCTTTTTCACCATAGCCCTCTATGGGCTTCCAAATATCACTTTGCCAATTCCACAAGAACTGTCTTGCGAAAGGCTTCTTGAGGGGAAAGCTGTAACTCTGTGAGATGATTTCACAGAACACAAAAAGTTTCTCAGAAAGCTTCTTTCTCTTTGTTATCGGAGGATATTTCCTTTGGCCCTCTAGTCTTCCAAGGGATCCGAAATATCTGTTCTCACATTCCACAGAAATAAGGCTAGCAAAGAGATCCACGAAATACAGATGTAACTCTGTGAGATGAATTAACAGAACACTAAGCAGTTTCTCAGAAACCTTCTTTCCAGATTTCATCTGAGGATATTTCCTTTTTCACCATAGCTCTCTATGGGCTTCCAAATATCACTTTTCCAATTCCACAAGAACTGTCTTGGCGAAAGGCTTCTTGAGGTGAAAGCTGTACGTCTGTGAGATGATTTCACAGAACACAAGGAAGTTTCACAGAAAGCTTCTTTCTCTTTGTTATCGGAGGATATTTAATTTGGCCCTATAGACTTCCAAGGGATCCGAAATATCTGTTCTCAGATTCCACAGAAATAAGGCTAGCAAAGGGATCGACGAAATACAGATATAACACTGTGAGATGAATTAACAGAACACTAAGCAGTTTCTCAGGAAGCTTCTTTCCAGATTTCATCTGAGGATATTTCCTTTTTCACCATAGCCCTCTATGGGCTTCCAAATATCACTTTGCAAATTCCACAAGAACTGTCTTGCGAAAGGCTTCTTGAGGGGAAAGCTGTAACTCTGTGAGATGATTTCACAGAACACAAAGAAGTTTCTCAGAAAGCTTCTTTCTCTTTGTTATCGGAGGATATTTCCTTTGGCCCTATAGACTTCCAAGGGATCCGAAATATCTGTTCTCAGATTCCACAGAAATAAGGCGACCAAAGAGATCGACGAAATACAGATGTAACTCTGTGAGATGAATTAACAGAACACTAAGCAGTTTCTCAGAAAGCTTCTTTCCAGATTTCATTGGGGGATATTTCCTTTTTCACCTTATCCCTCTATGGGCTTCCAAATATCACTTTGCCAATTCCACAAGAACTGTCTTAGCGAAAGGCTTCTTGAGGGGAATGCTGTAACTCTGTGAGGTGATTTCTCAGAACACAAAGAAGTTTCTCAGAAAGCTTCTTTCTCTTTGTTATCGGAGGATATTTCCTTTGGCCCTATAGTCTTCCAAGGGATCCGAAATATCTGTTCTCAGATTCCACAGAAATAAGGCTAGCATAGAGATCGACGAAATACAGATGTAACTCGGTGAGATGAATTAACAGAACACTAAGCAGTTTCTCAGAAAGCTTCTTTCCAGATTTCATCGGAGGATATTTCCTTTTTCACCATAGCCCTCTATGGGCTTCCAAATATCACTTTGCCAATTCCACAAGAACTGTCTTAGCGAAAGGCTTCTTGAGGGGAAAGCTGTAATTCTGTGAAATGATTTCAGAGAACACAAAGAAGTTTCTCAGAAAGCTTCTTTCTCTTTGTTATCAGAGGATATTTCCTTTGGCCCTATAGTCTTCCAAGGGATCCGAAATATCTGTTCTCAGATTCCACAGAAATAAGGCTAGCAAAGAGATCCACGAAATACAGATGTAACTCTGTGAGATGAATTAACAGAACACTAAGCAGTTTCTCAGAAAGCTTCTTTCCAGATTTCATCGCAGGATATTTCCTTTTTCACCATAGCCCTCTATGGGCTTCCAAATATCACTTTGCCATTTCCACAGGAACTGTCTTAGCGAAAGGCTTCTTGAGGGGAAAGCTGTAACTCTGTGAGATGATTTCAAAGAACACAAAGAAGTTTCTCAGAAAGCTTCTTTCTCTTTGTTATCGGAGGATACTTCCTTTGGACCTATAGTCTTCCAAAGGATACGAAATATCTGTTCTCAGATTCCACAGAAATAAGGCTAGCAAAGAGATCCACGAAATACAGATGTAACTCTGTGAGATGAATTAACAGAACACTAAGCAGTTTCTCAGAAAGCTTCTTTCCAGATTTCATCTGAGGATATTTCCTTTTTTACCATAGCCCTCTATGGGATTCCAAATATCACTTTGCCAATTCCAGAAGAACTGTCTTAGCGAAAGGCTTCTTGTAGGGAAAGCTGTAACTCTGTGAGATGATTTCAAAGAACACAAAGAAGTTTCTCAGAAAGCTTCTTTCTCTTTGTTATCGGAGGATATTTCCTTTGGCCCTACAATCTTCCAAGGGATCCGAAATATCTGTTCTCAGACTCCACAGATATAAGGCCAGCAAAGAGATCGACGAAATACAGATGTAACACTGTGAGATGAATTAACAGAACACTAAGCAGTTTCTCAGAAAACTTCTTTCCAGATTTCATCTGAGGATATTTCCTTTTTCACCATAGCCCTCTATGGGCTTCCAAATATCACTTAGCCAATTCCACAAGAACTGTCTTAACGAAAGGCTTCTTGAGGGGAAAGCTGTAACTCTGTGAGACGATTTCAAAGAACACAAAGAAGTTTCTCAGAAAGATTCTTTCTCTTTGTTATCAGAGGATATTTCCTTTGGCCCTATAGTCTTCCAAGGGATCCGAAATATCTGTTCTCAGATTCCACAGAAATAAGGCTAGCAAAGAGATCGACGAAATACAGATGTAACTCTGTGAGATGAATTAACAGAACACTAAGCAGTTTCTCAGAAAGCTTCTTTCCACATTTCATCCGAGGATATTTCCTTTTTCACCTTAGCCCTCTATTGGCTTCCAAATATCACTTTGCCAATTCCACAAGAACTGTCTTAGCGAAAGTCTTCTTGAGGGGAAAGCTGTAACTCTGTGAGATGATTTCACAGAACACAAAGAAGTTTCTCAGAAAGCTTCTTTCTCTCTGTTATCGGAGGATATTTCCTTTGGCCCTATAGTCTTCCAAGGGATGCGAAATATCCGTTCTCAGATTCCACAGAAATAATTCTAGCAAAGAGATCGACGAAATACAGATGTAACACTGTGAGATGAATTAACAGAACACTAAGCAGTTTCTCAGAAAGCTTCTTTCCAGATTTCATCTGAGGATATTTCCTTTATCACCATAGCCCTCTATGGGCTTCCAAATATCACTTGGCCAATTCCACAAGAACTGTCTTAGCGAAAGCCTTCTTGAGGGGAAAGCTGTAACTCTGTGAGATGATTTCACAGAACACAAAGAAGTTTCTCAGAAAGCTTCTTTCTCTTTTTATCGGAGGATATTTCCTTTGGCCCTATAGACTTCCAAGGGATCCGAAATATCTGTTCTCAGATTCCACAGAAATAAGGCTAGCAAAGAGATCCACGAAATACAGATGTAACTCTGTGAGATGAATTAACAGAACACTAAGCAGTTTCTCAGAAAGCTTCTTTCCAGATTTCATCTGAGGATATTTCCTTTTTCACCATAGCCCTCTAAGGGCTTCCAAATATCACTCTGCCAATTCCAGAAGAACTGGCTTGGCGAAAGTCTTCTTGAGGGGAAAGCTGTAACTCTGTGAGATGATTTCACAGAACACAAAGAAGTTTCTCAGAAAGCTTCTTTCTCTCTGTTATCGGAGGATATTTCCTTTGGCCCTATAGTCTTCCAAGGGATGCGAAATATCTGTTCTCAGATTCCACAGAAATAAGGCTAGCAAGGAGATCGACGAAATACACATGTAACTCTGTGAGATGAATTAACAGAACACTAAGCAGTTTGTCAGAAAGCTTCTTTCCAGATTTCATCTGAGGATATTTCCTTTTTCACCATAGCCCTCTATGGGCTACCAAATATCACTCTGCCAATTCCAGAAGAACTGTCTTGGGGAAAGGCTTCTTGAGGGGAAAGCTGTAACTCTGTGAGATGATTTCACAGAACACAAAGAAGTTTCTCAGAAAGATTCTTTCTCTCTGATATCGGAGGATATTTCCTTTGGCCCTATAGCCTTCCAAGGGATCCGAAATATCTGTTCTCAGATTCCACAGAAATAAGGCTAGCAAAGAGATCGACGAAATACAGATGTAACTCTGTGAGATGAATTAACAGAACACTAAGCAGTTTCTCAGAAAGCTTCTTTCCAGATTTCATCTGAAGATATTTCCTTTTTCTCCATAGCCCTCTATGGGCTTCCAAATATCACTTTGCCAATTCCACAAGAACTGTCTTAACGAAAGGCTTCTTGAGGGGAAAGCAGTAACTCTGTGAGATGATTTCACAGAACACAAAGAAGTTTCTCAGAAAGCTTCTTTCTCTTTGTTATCGGAGGATATTTCCTTTGGCCCTGTAGTCTTCCAAGGGATCCGAAATATCTGTTCTCAGATTCCACAGGAATAAGGCAAGCAAAGAGATCGACGTAATACAGATGTAACTCTGTGAGATGAATTAACAGAACACTAAGCAGTTTCTCATAAAGCTTCTTTCCAGATTTCATCTGAGGATATTTCCTTTTTCACCATAGCCCTCTATGGGCTTCCAAATATCACTTTGCCAATTCCACAAGAACTGTCTTAACGAAAGGCTTCTTGAGGGGAAAGCTGTAACTCTGTGAGATGATTTCACAGAACACAAAGAAGTTTCTCAGAAAGATTCTTTCTGTTTGTTATCGGAGGATATTTCCTTTGGCCCTATAGTCTTCCAAGGGATCCGAAATATCTGTTCTCAGATTCCACAGAAATAAGGCTAGCAAAGAGATCCACGAAATACAGATGTAACTCTGTGAGATGAATTAACAGAACACTAAGCAGTTTCTCAGAAAGCTTCTTTCCAGATTTCATCGCAGGATATTTCCTTTTTCACCATAGCCCTCTATGGGCTTCCAAATATCACTTTGCCATTTCCACAGGAAATGTCTTAGCGAAAGGCTTCTTGAGGGGAAAGCTGTAACTCTGTGAGATGATTTCACAGAACACAAAGAAGTTTCTCAGAAAGCTTCTTTCTCTTTGTTATCGGAGGATACTTCCTTTGGACCTATAGTCTTCCAAAGGATCCGAAATATCTGTTCGCAGATTCCACAGAAATAAGGCTAGCAAAGAGATCATCGAAATACACATGTAACTCTGTGAGATGAATTAACAGAACACTAAGCAGTTTCTCAGAAAGCTTCTTTCCAGATTTCATCTGAGGATGTTTCCTTTTTCACCATAGCCCTCTATGGGCTTCCAAATATCACTTTGCCAATTCCACAAGAACTGTCTTAACGATAGGCTTCTTGAGGGGAAAGCTGTAACTCTGTGAGATGATTTCACACAACACAAAGAAGTTTCTCAGAAAGCTTCTTTCTCTTTGTTAACGGAGGATATTTCCTTTGGCCCCATAGTCTTCCAAGGGATCCGAAATATCTGTTCTCAGATTCCACAGAAATAAGGCTAGCAAAGATATCCACGAAATACACATGTAACTCTTTGAGATGAATTAACAGAACACTAAGCAGTTTCTCAGAAAGCTTCTTTCCAGATTTCATCTGAGGATATTTCCTTTTTCACCATCGCCCTCTATGGGCTTCCAAATATCACTTTGCCAATTCCACAAGAACTGTCTTAGCGAAAGGCTTCTTGAGGGGAAAGCTGTAACTCTGTGAGATGATTTCACAGAACACAAAGAAGTTTCTCAGAAAGCTTCTTTCTCTTTGTTATCGAAGGATATTTCCTTTGGCCCTATAGACTTCCAAGGGATCCGAAATATCTGTTCTCAGATTCCACAAAAATAAGGCTAGCAAAGAGATCCACGAAATACAGATGTAACTCTGTGACATGAATTAACAGAACACTAAGAAGTTTCTCAGAAAGCTTCTTTCCAGATTTCATCTGAGGATATTTCCTTTTTCACCGTAGCCCTCTATGGGCTTCCAAATATCACTCTGCCAATTCCAGAAGAACTGTCTTGGCGAAAGGCTTCTTGAGGGGAAAGCTGTAACTCTGTGAGATGATTTCACAGAACACAAAGAAGTTTCTCAGAAAGCTTCTTTCTCTCTGTTATCGGAGGATATTTCCTTTGGCCCTATAGTCTTCCAAGGGATGCGAAATATCTGTTCTCAGATTCCACAGAAATAAGGCTAGCAAGGAGATCGACGAAATACAGATGTAACTTTGTGAGATGAATTAACAGAACACTAAGCAGTTTCTCATAAAGCTTCTTTCCAGATTTCATCTGAGGATATTTCCTTTTTAACCATAGCCCTCTATGGGCTTCCAAATATCACTTTGCCAATTCCACAAGAACTGTCTTAACGAAAGGCTTCTTGAGGGGAAAGCTGTAACTCTGTGAGATGATTTCAAAGAACACAAAGAAGTTTCTCAGAAAGCTTCTTTCTCTTTGTTATCGGAGGATACTTCCTTTGGACCTATAGTCTTCCAAAGTATCCGAAATATCTGTTCTCAGATTCCACAGAAATAAGGCTAGCAAAGAGATCAACGAAATACACATGTAACTCTGTGAGATGAATTAACAGAACACTAAGCAGTTTCTCAGAAAGCTTCTTTCCAGATTTCATCTCAGGATATTTCCTTTTTCACCATCGCCCTCTATGGGCTTCCAAATATCACTTTGCCAATTCCACAAGAACTGTCTTAACGAAAGGCTTCTTGAGGGGAAAGCTGTAACTCTGTGAGATGATTTCACAGAACACAAAGTAGTTTCTCAGAAAGCTTCTTTCTCTTTGTTAACGGAGGATATTTCCTTTGGCCCTATAGTCTTCCAAGGGATCCGAAATATCTGTTCTCAGATTCCACAGAAATAAGGCTAGCAAAGAGATCCACGAAATACACATGTAACTCTGTGAGATGAATTAACAGAACACTAAGCAGTTTCTCAGAAAGCTTCTTTCCAGATTTCATCGGAGGATATTTCCTTTTTCACCATAGCCCTCTATGGGCTTCCATATATCACTTTGCCAATTCCACAAGAACTGTCTTAACGAAAGGCTTCTTGAGGGGAAAGCTGTAACTCTGTGAGACGATTTCAAAGAACACAAAGAAGTTTCTCAGAAAGATTCTTTCTCTTTGTTATCGGAGGATATTTCCTTTGGCCCTATAGTCTTCCAAGGGATCCGAAATATCTGTTCTCAGATTCCACAGAAATAAGGCTAGCAAAGAGATCGACGAAATACAGATGTAACTCTGTGAGATGAATTAACAGAACACTAAGCAGTTTCTCAGAAAGCTTCTTTCCACATTTCATCCGAGGATATTTCCTTTTTCACCTTAGCCCTCTATTGGCTTCCAAATATCACTTTGTCAATTCCACAAGAACTGTCTTAGCGAAAGTCTTCTTGAGGGGAAAGCTGTAACTCTGTGAGATGATTTCACAGAACACAAAGAAGTTTCTCAGAAAGCTTCTTTCTCTCTGTTATCGGAGGATATTTCCTTTGGCCCTATAGTCTTCCAAGGGATGCGAAATATCCGTTCTCAGATTCCACAGAAATAATTCTAGCAAAGAGATCGACGAAATACAGATGTAACTCTGTCAGATGAATTAACAGAACACTGAGCAGTTTCTCAGAAAGCTTCTTTCCAGATTTCATCTGAGGATATTTCCTTTATCACCATAGCCCTCTATGGGCTTCCAAATATCACTTTGCCAATTCCACAAGAACTGTCTTAGCGAAAGGCTTCTTGAGGGGAAAGCTGTAACTCTGTGAGATGATTTCACAGAACACAAAGAAGTTTCTCAGAAAGCTTCTTTCTCTTTTTATCGGAGGATATTTCCCTTGGCCCTATAGACTTCCAAGGGATCCGAAATATCTGTTCTCAGATTCCACAGAAATAAGGCTAGCAAAGAGATCAACGAAATACACATGTAACTCTGTGAGATGAATTTACAGAACACTAAGCAGTTTCTCAGAAAGCTTGTTTCCAGATTTCATCTGAGGATATTTTCTTTTTCACCATAGCCCTCTATGGGCTTCCAAATATCACTCTGCCAATTCCAGAAGAACGGTCTTGGTGAAAGGCTTCTTGAGGGGAAAGCTGTATCTCTGTGAGATGATTTCAGAGAACACAAAGAAGTTTCTCAGAAAGCTTCTTTCTCTTTGTTATCGGAGGATATTTCCTTTGGCCCTATAGTCTTCCAAGGGATCCGAAATATCTGTTCTCAGATTCCAAAGAAATAAGGCTAGCAAAGAGATCCACGAAATACAGATGTAACTCTGTGAGATTAATTAACAGAACACTAAGCAGTTTCTCAGAAAGCTTCTTTCCAGATTTCATCGCAGGATATTTCCTTTTTCACCATAGCCCTCTATGGGCTTCCAAATATCACTTTGCCATTTCCACAGGAAATGTCTTAGCGAAAGGCTTCTTGAGGGGAAAGCTGTAACTCTGTGAGATGATTTCACAGAACACAAAGAAGTTTCTCAGAAAGCTTCTTTCTCTTTGTTATCGGAGGATACTTCCTTTGGACCTATAGTCTTCCAAAGGATCCGAAATATCTGTTCGCAGATTCCACAGAAATAAGGCTAGCAAAGAGATCATCGAAATACACATGTAACTCTGTGAGATGAATTAACAGAACACTAAGCAGTTTCTCAGAAAGCTTCTTTCCAGATTTCATCTGAGGATATTTCCTTTTTCACCATAGCCCTCTATGGGCTTCCAAATATCACTTTGCCAATTCCACAAGAACTGTCTTAACGATAGGCTTCTTGAGGGGAAAGCTGTAACTCTGTGAGATGATTTCACACAACACAAAGAAGTTTCTCAGAAAGCTTCTTTCTCTTTGTTAACGGAGGATATTTCCTTTGGCCCTATAGTCTTCCAAGGGATCCGAAATATCTGTTCTCAGATTCCACAGAAATAAGGCTAGCAAAGAGATCCACGAAATACACATGTAACTCTTTGAGATGAATTAACAGAACACTAAGCAGTTTCTCAGAAAGCTTCTTTCCAGATTTCATCTGAGGATATTTCCTTTTTCACCATAGCCCTCTATGGGCTTCCAAATATCACTTTGCCAATTCCACAAGAACTGTCTTAACGAAAGGCTTCTTGAGGGGAAAGTTGTAACTCTGTGAGATGATTTCAAGGAACACAAAGAAGTTTCTCAGAAAGCTTCTTTCTCTTTGTTATCGGAGGATATTTCCTTTGGCCCTATAGACTTCCAAGGGATCCGAAATATCTGTTCTGAGATTCCACAGAAATAAGGCTAGCAAAGAGATCGACGAAATACAGATGTAACTCTGTGAGATGAATTAACAGAACACTAAGCAGTTTCTCAGAAAGCTTCTTTCCAGATTTCATCTGAGGATATTTCCTTTTTCACCTTAGCCCTCTATGGGCTTGCAAATATCACTTTGCCAATTCGACAAGAACTGTCTTGGCGAAAGGCTTCTTGAGGGGAAAGCTGTAACTCTGTGAGATGATTTCACAGAACACAAAAAAGTATCTCAAAAAGCTTCTTTCTCTTTGTTATCGTAGGATATTTCCTTTGGCCGTATAGTCTTCCAAGGGATCCGAAATATCTGTTCTCAGATTCCACAGAAATAAGTCTAGCAAAGAGATCCACGAAATACAGATGTAACTCTGTGAGATGAACTAACAGAACACTAAGCAGTTTCTCAGAAAGCTTCTTTCCAGATTTCATCTGAGGATATATCCTTTTTCTCCATAGCCCTCTATGGGCTTCCAAATATCACTTTGCCAATTCCACAAGAACTGTCTTAGCGAAAGGCTTCTTGAGGGGAAAGCTGTAACTGTGTGAGATGATTTCACAGAACACAAAGAAGTTTCCCAGAAAGCTTCTTTCTCTTTGTTATCGGAGGATATTTCCTTTGGCCCTATAGTCTTCCAAGGGATCCGAAATATCTGTTCTCAGATTCCACAGAAATAAGGCTAGCAAAGAGATCCACGAAATACAGATGTAACTCTGTGAGATGAGTTAACAGAACACTAAGCAGTGTCTCAGAAAGCTTCTTTCCAGATTTCATCTGAGGATATTTCCTTTTTCACCATAGCCCTCTATGGGCTTCCAAATATCACTCTGCCAATTCCACAAGAACTGTCTTAACGAAAGGCTTCTTGAGGGGAAAGCTGTAACTCTGTGAGATGATTTCAAAGAACACAAAGAAGTTTCTCAGAAACCTTCTTTCTCTTTGTTATCGGAGGATATTTCCTTTGGCCCTATAGTCTTCCAGGGGATCCGAAATATCTGTTCTCAGATTCTACAGAAATAAGGCTAGCAGAGAGATCGACGAAATACAGATGTAACTCTGTGAGATGAATTAACAGAACACTAAGCAGTTTCTCAGAAAGCTTCTTTCCAGATTTCATCTGAGGATATTTCCTTTTTCTTTCTCTTTGTTATCGGAGGATATTTCCTTTGGCCCTATAGCCTTCCAAGGGATCCAAAATATCTGTTCTCAGATTCCACAGAAATAAGGCTAGCAAAGAGATCCACGAAATACAGATGTAACTCTGTGAGATGAATTAACAGAACACTAAGCAGTTTCTCAGAAAGCTTCTTTCCAGATTTCATCTGAGGATATTTCCTTTTTCACCATAGCCCTCTAGGGGCTTCCAAATATCACTCTGCCAATTCCAGAAGAACTGTCTTGGCGACAGGCTTCTTGAGGGGAAAGCTGTAACTCTGTGAGATGATTTCACAGAACACAAAGAAGTTTCTCAGAAAGCTTCTTTCTCTCTGTTATCGGAGGATATTTCCTTTGGCCCTATTGTCTTCCAAGGGATGCGAAATATCTGTTCTCAGATTCCACAGAAATAAGGCTAGCAAACAGATCGACCAAATACAGATGTAACTCTGTGAGATGAATTAACAGAACACTAAGCAGTTTCTCAGAAAGCTTCTTTCCAGATTTCATCTGAGGATATTTCCTTTTTCACCATAGCCCTCTAAGGGCTTCCAAATATCACTCTGCCAATTCCAGAAGAACTGTCATGGCGAAAGGATTCTTGAGGGGAAAGCTGTAACTCTGTGAGATGATTTCACAGAACACAAAGAAGTTTCTCAGAAAGCTTCTTTCTCTCTGTTATCGAAGGATATTTCCTTTGGCTGTATAGTCTTCCAAGGGATGCGAAATATCTGTTCTCAGATTCCACAGAAATAAGGCTAGCAAACAGATCGACGAAATACAGATGTAACACTGTGGGATGAATTAACACAACACTAAGCAGTTTCTCAGAAAGCTTCTTTCCAGATTTCATCTGAGGATATTTCCTTTTTCAACATAGCCCTCTATGGGCTTCCAAATATCACTTTGCCAATTCCACCAGAGCTGTCTTAGCGAAAGGCTTCTTGAGGGGAAAGCTGTAACTCTGTACATGATTTCACAGAACACAAAGAAGTTTCTCAGAAAGCTTCTTTCTCTTTGTTATCGGAGGATATTTCCTTTGGCCTTATAGCCTTCCAAGGGATCCGAAATATCTGTTCTCAGATTCCACAGAAATAAGGCTAGCAAAGAGATCCACGAAATACAGATGTAACTCAGTGAGATGAATTAACAGAACACTAAGCAGTTTCTCAGGAAGCTTCTTTCCAGATTTCATCGGAGGATATTTCCTTTTTCACCGAAGCCCTATATGGGCTTCCAAATATCACTTTGCCAATTCCACAAGAAATGTCTTAGCGAAAGGCTTCTTGAGGGGAAACCTGTAACTCTGTGAGATGATTTCAAAGAACACAAAGAAGTTTCTCAGAAAGCTTCTTTCTCTTTGTTATCGGAGTATATTTCCTTTGGCCCTATAGTCTTCCAAGGGATCCGAAATATCTGTTCTCAGATTCCACAGAAATAAGGCTAGCAAAAGATCCACGAAATACAGATGTAACTCTGTGAGATGAATTAACAGAACACTAAGCAATTTCTCAGAAAGCTTCTTTCCAGATTTCATCGGAGGATATTTCCTTTTTCACCATAGCCCTCTATGGGCTTCCAAATATCACTTTGCCAATTTCACAAGAACTGTCTTAGCGAAAGGCTTCTTGAGGGGAATGCTGTAACTCTGTGAGATGATTTCAGAGAACACAAAGAAGTTTCTCAGAAAGCTTCTTTCTCTTTGTTATCGGAGGATATTTCCTTTGGCCCTATAGTCTTCCAAGGGATCCGAAATATCTGTTCTCAGATTCCACAGAAATAAGGCTAGCAAAGAGATCCACGAAATACAGATGTAACTCTGTGAGATGAATTAACAGAACACTAAGCAGTTTCTCAGAAAGCTTCTTTCCAGATTTCATCGCAGGATATTTCCTTTTTCACCATAGCCCTCTATGGGCTTCCAAATATCACTTTGCCATTTCCACAGGAACTGTCTTAGCGAAAGGCTTCTTGAGGGGAAAGCTGTAACTCTGTGAGATGATTTCTAAGAACACAAAGAAGTTTCTCAGAAAGCTTCTTTCTCTTTGTTATCGGAGGATTCTTCCTTTGGACCTATAGTCTTCCAAAGGATCCGAAATATCTGTTCTCAGATTCCACAGAAATAAGGCTAGCAAAGAGATCAACGAAATACACATGTAACTCTGTGAGATGAATTAACAGAACACTAAGCAGTATCTCAGAAAGCTTCTTTCCAGATTTCATCTGAGGATATTTCCTTTTTCACCATAGCCCTCTATGGGCTTCCAAATATCACTCTGCCAATTCCAGAAGAACTGTCTTGGCGAAAGGCTTCTTGAGGGGAAAGCTGTAACTCTGTGAGATGATTTCACAGAACACAAAGAAGTTTCTCAGAAAGCTTCTTTCTCGTTGTTATCGGAGGATATTTCCTTTGGCCCTATAGTCTTCCAAGGGATCCGAAATATCTGTTCTCAGATTCCACAGAAATAAGGCTAGCAAAGAGATCAACGAAATACACATGTAACTCTGTGAGATGAATTCACAGAACACTAAGCAGTTTCTCAGAAAGCTTGTTTCCAGATTTCATCTGAGGATATTTCCTTTTTCACCATAGCCCTCTATGGGCTTCCAAATATCACTCTGCCAATACCAGAAGAACGGTCTTGGCGAAAGGCTTCTTGAGGGGAAAGCTGTATCTCTGTGAGATGATTTCAGAGAACACAAAGAAGTTTCTCAGAAAGCTTCTTTCTCTTTGTTATCGGAGGATATTTCCTTTGGCCCTATAGTCTTCCAAGGGATCCGAAATATCTGTTCTCAGATTCCACAGAAATAAGGCTAGCAAAGAGATCCACGAAATACAGATGTAACTCTGTGAGATGAATTAACAGAACACTAAGCAGTTTCTCAGAAAGCTTCTTTCCAGATTTCATCGCAGGATATTTCCTTTTTCACCATAGCCCTCTATGGGCTTCCAAATATCACTTTGCCATTTCCACAGGAACTGTCTTAGCGAAAGGCTTCTTGAGGGGAAAGCTGTAACTCTGTGAGATGATTTCAAAGAACACAAAGAAGTTTCTCAGAAAGCTTCTTTCTCTTTGTTATCGGAGGATTCTTCCTTTGGACCTATAGTCTTCCAAAGGATCCGAAATATCTGTTCTCAGATTCCACAGAAATAAGGCTAGCAAAGAGATCAACGAAATACACATGTAACTCTGTGAGATGAATTAACAGAACACTAAGCAGTATCTCAGAAAGCTTCTTTCCAGATTTCATCTGAGGATATTTCCTTTTTCACCATAGCCCTCTATGGGCTTCCAAATATCACTCTGCCAATTCCAGAAGAACTGTCTTGGCGAAAGGCTTCTTGAGGGGAAAGCTGTAACTCTGTGAGATGATTTCACAGAACACAAAGAAGTTTCTCAGAAAGCTTCTTTCTCTCTGTTATCGGAGGATATTTCCTTTGGCCCTATAGTCTTCCAAGGGATGCGAAATATCTGTTCTCAGATTCCACAGAAATAAGGCTAGCAAAGAGATCGACGAAATACAGATGTAACTCTGTGAGATGAATTAACAGAACACTAAGCAGTTTCTCAGAAAGCTTCTTTCCAGATTTCATCGGAGGATATTTCCATTTTCACCGTAGCCCTCTATGGGCTTCCAAATATCACTTTGCCAATTCCACAAGAACTGACTTAGCGAAAGGCTTCTTGAGGGGAAAGCTGTAACTCTGTGAGATGATTTCAACGAACACAAAGAAGTTTCTCAGAAAGCTTCTTTCTCTCTGTTATCGGAGGATATTTCCTTTGGCCCTATAGTCTTCCAAGGGATGCGAAATATCTGTTCTCAGATTCCACAGAAATAAGGCTAGCAAAGAGATCGACGAAATACATATGTAACTCTGTGAGATGAATTAACAGAACACTAAGCAGTTTCTCAGAAAGCTTCTTTCCAGATTTCATCTGAGGATATTTCCTTTTTCACCATAGCCCTCTAAGGGCTTCCAAATATCACTCTGCCAATTCCAGAAGAACTGTCTTGGCGAAAGGCTTCTTGAGGGGAAAGCTGTAACTCTGTGAGATGATTTCACAGAACACAAAGAAGTTTCTCAGAAAGCTTCTTTATCTCTGTTATCGGAGGATATTTCCTTTGGCCGTATAGTCTTCCAAGGGATGCGAAATATCTGTTCTCAGATTCCACAGAAATAAGACTAGCAAACAGATCGACGAAATACAGATGTAACTCTGTGAGATGAATTAACAGAACACTAAGCAGTTTCTCAGAAAGCTTCCTTCCAGATTTCATCTGAGGATATTTCCTTTTTCAACATAGCCCTCTATGGGCTTCCAAATATCACTTTTCCAATTCCACAAGAACTGTCTTGGCGAAAGGCTTCTTGAGGGGAAAGCTGTAACTCTGTGATATGATTTCACAGAACACAAAGAAGTTTCTCAGAAAGCTTCTTTCACTTTGTTATCGGAGGATATTTCCTTTGGCCCTATAGTCTTCCAAGGGATCCGAAATATCTGTTCTCAGATTCCACAGAAATAAGGCTAGCAAAGAGATCCACGAAATACAGATGTAACTCTGTGAGATGAATTAACAGAACACTAAGCAGTTTCTCAGGAAGCTTCTTTCCAGATTTCATCGGAGGATATTTCCTTTTTCACCGTAGCCCTCTATGGGCTTCCAAATATTACTTTGCCAATTCCACAAGAACTGTCTTAGCGAAAGGCTTCTTGAGGGGAAAGCTGTAACTCTGTGAGATGATTTCAAAGAAAACAGAGAAGTTTCTCAGAAAGCTTCTTTCTCTTTGTTATCGGAGGATATTTCCTTTGACCCTATAGTCTTCCAAGGTATCCGAAATATCTGTTCTCAGATTCCACAGAAATAAGGCTAGCAAAGAGATCCACGAAATACAGATGTAACTCTGTGAGATGAATTAACAGAACACTAAGCAGTTTCTCAGAAAGCTTCTTTCCAGATTTCATCGGAGGATATTTCCTTTTTCACCATAGCCCTCTATGGGCTTCCAAATATCACTTTGCCAATTCCACAAGAACTGTCTTAGCGAAAGGCTTCTTGAGGGGAAAGCTGTAACTCTGTGAGACGATTTCAAAGAACACAAAGAAGTTTCTCAGAAAGCTTCTTTCTCTTTGTTATCGGAGGATATTTCTTTGGCCCTATAGTCTTCCAAGGGATCCGAAATATCTGTTCTCAGTTTCCACAGAAATAAGCCTAGCAAAGAGATCCACGAAATACAGATGTAACTCTGTGAGATGAATTAACAGAACACTAAGCAGTTTCTCAGAAAGCTTCTTTCCAGATTTCATCTGAGGATATTTCCTTTTTCACCATAGCCCTCTATGGGATTCCAAATATCACTTTGCCAATTCCACAAGAACTGTCTTGGCGAAAGGCTTCTTGAGGGGAAAGCTGTAACTCTGTGAGATGATTTCATAGAACACAAAGAAGTTTCTCAAAAAGCTTCTTTCTCTTTGTTATCGGAGGATATTTCCTTTGGCCCTATAGTCTTCCAAGGGATCCGAATTATCTGTTCTCAGATTCCACAGAAATAAGTCTAGCAAAGAGATCGACGAAATACAGATGTAACTCTGTGAGATGAATTAACAGAACACTAAGCAGTTTCTCCGAAAGCTTCTTTCCAGATTTCATCTGAGGATATTTCCTTTTTCACCATAGCCCTCTATGGGCTTCCAAATATCACTTTGCCAATTCCACAAGAACTGACTTAGCGAAAGGCTTCTTGAGGGGAAGGCTGTAACTCTGTGAGATGATTTCAAAGGACACAAAGAAGTTTCTCAGAAAGCTTCTTTCTCTTTGTTATCGGAGGATATTTCCTTTGGACCAATAGTCTTCCAAGGGATCCGAAATATCTGTTCTCAGATTCCACAGAAATAAGGCTAGCAAAGAGATCCACGAAATACAGATGTAACTCTGTGAGATGAATTAACAGAACACTAAGCAGTTTCTCAGAAAGCTTCTTTCCAGATTTCATCTGAGGATATTTCCTTTTTCACCATAGCCCTCTATGGGCTTCCAAATATCACTTTGCCAATTCCACAAGAACTGTCTTGGCGAAAGGCTTCTTGAGGGGAAAGCTGTAACTCTGTGAGATGATTTCACAGAACACAAAGAACTTTCTCAGAAAGCTTCTTTCTCGTTGTTATCGGAGGATATTTCCTTTGGCCCTATAGTCTTCCAAGGGATCCGAAATATCTGTTCTCAGATTCCACAGAAATAAGGCTAGCAAAGAGATCCACGAAATACAGATGTAACTCTGTGAGATGAATTAACAGAACACTAAGAAGTTTCTCAGAAAGCTTCTTTCCAGATTTCATCGGAGAATATTTCCTTTTTCACCATAGCCCTCTATGGGCTTCCAAATATCACTTTGCCAATTCCACAAGAACTGTCTTGGCGAAAGGCTTCTTGAGGGGAAAGCTGTAACTCTGTGAGATGATTTCACAGAACACAAAGAAGTTTCTCAAAAAGCTTCTTTCTCTTTGTTATCAGAGGATATTTCCTTTGGCCCTATAGTCTTCCAAGGGATCCGAAATATCTGTTCACAGATTCCGCAGAAATAAGGCTACCAAAGAGATCCACGAAATACACATGTAACTCTGTGAGATGAATTAACAGAATACTAAGCAGTTTCTCAGAAAGCTTCTTTCCAGATTTCATCTGAGGATATTTCCTTTTTCACCATAGCCCTCTATGGGCTTCCAAATATCACTTTGCCATTTCCACAAGAACTGTCTTGCAAAAGGCTTCTTGAGGGGAAAGCTGTAACTCTGTGAGATGATTTCACAGAACACAAAAAGTTTCTCAGAAAGCTTTTTTCTCTTTGTTATCGGAGGATATTTCCTTTGGCCCTATAGTCTTCCAAGGGATGCGAAATATCTGTTCTCAGATTCCACAGAAATAAGGCTAGCAAAGAGATCGACGAAATACAGATGTAACTCTGTGAGATGAATTAACAGAACACTAAGCAGTTTCTCAGAAATCTTCTTTCCAGATTTCATCGGAGGATATTTCCTTTTTCACCATAGCCATCTATGGGCTTCCAAATACCACTTTGCCAATTCCACAAGAACTGTCGTGGCGAAAGGCTTCTTGAGGGGAAAGCTGTAACTCTGTGAGATGATTTCTCAGAACACAAAGAAGTTTCTCAAAAAGCTTCTTTCTCTTTGTTATTGGAGGATATTTCCTTTGGCCCTATAGTCTTCCAAGGGATCCGAAATATCTGTTCTCAGATTCCACAGAAATAAGGCTAGCAAAGAGATCGACGAAATACAGATGTAACTCTGTGAGATGAATTAACAGAACACTAAGCAGTTTCTCAGAAAGCTTCTTTCCACATTTCATCCGAGGATATTTCCTTTTTCACCTTAGCCCTCTATTGGCTTCCAAATATCACTTTGCCAATTCCACAAGAACTGTCTTAGCGAAAGTCTTCTTGAGGGGAAAGCTGTAACTCTGTGAGATGATTTCACAGAACACAAAGAAGTTTCTCAGAAAGCTTCTTTCTCTCTGTTATCGGAGGATATTTCCTTTGGCCCTATAGTCTTCCAAGGGATGCGAAATATCCGTTCTCAGATTCCACAGAAATAATTCTAGCAAAGAGATCGACGAAATACAGATGTAACACTGTGAGATGAATTAACAGAACACTAAGCAGTTTCTCAGAAAGCTTCTTTCCAGATTTCATCTGAGGATATTTCCTTTATCACCATAGCCCTCTATGGGCTTCCAAATATCACTTTGCCAATTTCACAAGAACTGTCTTAGCGAAAGCCTTCTTGAGGGGAAAGCTGTAACTCTGTGAGATGATTTCACAGAACACAAAGAAGTTTCTCAGAAAGCTTCTTTCTCTTTTTATCGGAGGATATTTCCTTTGGCCCTATAGACTTCCAAGGGATCCGAAATATCTGTTCTCAGATTCCACAGAAATAAGGCTAGCAAAGAGATCCACGAAATACAGATGTAACTCTGTGAGATGAATTAACAGAACACTAAGCAGTTTCTCAGAAAGCTTCTTTCCAGATTTCATCTGAGGATATTTCCTTTTTCACCATAGCCCTCTATGGGCTTCCAAATATCACTCTGCCAATTCCAGAAGAACTGGCTTGGCGAAAGTCTTCTTGAGGGGAAAGCTGTAACTCTGTGAGATGATTTCACAGAACACAAAGAAGTTTCTCAGAAAGCTTCTTTCTCTCTGTTATCGGAGGATATTTCCTTTGGCCCTATAGTCTTCCAAGGGATGCGAAATATCTGTTCTCAGATTCCACAGAAATAAGGCTAGCAAGGAGATCGACGAAATACAGATGTAACTCTGTGAGATGAATTAACAGAACACTAAGCAGTTTCTCAGAAAGCTTCTTTCCAGATTTCATCTGAGGATATTTCCTTTTTCACCATAGCCCTCTATGGGTTACCAAATATCACTCTGCCAATTCCAGAAGAACTGTCTTGGGGAAAGGCTTCTTGAGGGGAAAGCTGTAACTCTGTGAGATGATTTCACAGAACACAAAGAAGTTTCTCAGAAAGATTCTTTCTCTCTGATATCGGAGGATATTTCCTTTGGCCCTATAGCCTTCCAAGGGATCCGAAATATCTGTTCTCAGATTCCACAGAAATAAGGCTAGCAAAGAGATCGACGAAATACAGATGTAACTCTGTGAGATGAATTAACAGAACACTAAGCAGTTTCTCAGAAAGCTTCTTTCCAGATTTCATCTGAAGATATTTCCTTTTTCACCATAGCCCTCTATGGGCTTCCAAATATCACTTTGCCAATTCCACAAGAACTGTCTTAACGAAAGGCTTCTTGAGGGGAAAGCTGTAACTCTGTGAGATGATTTCACAGAACACAAAGAAGTTTCTCAGAAAGCTTCTTTCTCTTTGTTATCGGAGGATATTTCCTTTGGCCCTGTAGTCTTCCAAGGGATCCGAAATATCTGTTCGCAGATTCCACAGGAATAAGGCAAACAAAGAGATCGACGTAATACAGATGTAACTCTGTGAGATGAATTAACAGAACACTAAGCAGTTTCTCATAAAGCTTCTTTCCAGATTTCATCTGAGGATATTTCCTTTTTCACCATAGCCCTCTATGGGCTTCCAAATATCACTTTGCCAATTCCACAAGAACTGTCTTAACGAAAGGCTTCTTGAGGGGAAATCTGTAACTCTGTGAGATGATTTCACAGAACACAAAGAAGTTTCTCAGAAAGCTTCTTTCTGTTTGTTATCGGAGGATATTTCCTTTGGCCCTATAGTCTTCCAAGGGATCCGAAATATCTCTTCTCAGATTCCACAGAAATAAGGCTAGCAAAGAGATCGACGAAATACAGATGTAACTCTGTGAGATGAATTAACAGAACACTAAGCAGTTTCTCAGAAAGCTTCTTTCCAGATTTCATCTGAGGATATTTCCTTTTTCACCATAGCCCGCTATGGGCTTCCAAATATCACTCTGCCAATTCCAGAAGAACGGTCTTGGCGAAAGGCTTCTTGAGGGGAAAGCTGTATCTCTGTGAGATGATTTCAGAGAACACAAAGAAGTTTCTCAGAAAGATTCTTTCTCTTTGTTATCGGAGGATATTTCCTTTGGCCCTATAGTCTTCCAAGGGATCCGAAATATCTGTTCTCAGATTCCAAAGAAATAAGGCTAGCAAAGAGATCCACGAAATACAGATGTAACTCTGTGAGATGAATTAACAGAACACTAAGCAGTTTCTCAGAAAGCTTCTTTCCAGATTTCATCGCAGGATATTTCCTTTTTCACCATAGCCCTCTATGGGCTTCCAAATATCACTTTGCCATTTCCACAGGAACTGTCTTAGCGAAAGGCTTCTTGAGGGGAAAGCTGTAACTCTGTGAGATGATTTCAAAGAACACAAAGAAATTTCTCAGAAAGCTTCTTTCTCTTTGTTATCGGAGGATACTTCCTTTGGACCTATAGTCTTCCAAAGGATCCGAAATATCTGTTCTCAGATTCCACAGAAATAAGGCTAGCAAAGAGATCAACGAAATACACATGTAACTCTGTGAGATGAATTAACAGAACACTAAGCAGTTTCTCAGAAAGCTTCTTTCCAGATTTCATCTGAGGATATTTCCTTTTTCACCATAGCCCTCTATGGGCTTCCAAATATCACTTTGCCAATTCCACAAGAACTGTCTTAACGAAAGGCTTCTTGAGGGGAAAGCTGTAACTCTGTGAGATGATTTCACAGAACACAAAGAAGTTTCTCAGAAAGCTTCTTTCTCTCTGTTATCGGAGGATATTTCCTTTGGCCCTATAGCCTTCCAAGGGATCCGAAATATCTGTTCTCAGATTCCACAGAAATAAGGCTAGCAAAGAGATCCACGAAATACAGATGTAACTCTGTGAGATGAATTAACAGAACACTAAGCAGTTTCTCAGAAAGCTTCTTTCCAGATTTCATCTGAAGATATTTCCTTTTTCACCATAGCCCTCTATGGGCTTCCAAATATCACTTTGCCAATTCCACAAGAACTGTCTTAACGAAAGGCTTCTTGAGGGGAAAGCTGTAACTCTGTGAGATGATTTCACAGAACACAAAGAAGTTTCTCAGAAAGCTTCTTTCTCTTTGTTATCAGAGGATATTTCCTTTGGCCCTATAGTCTTCCAAGGGATCCGAAATATCTGTTCTCAGATTCCACAGGAATAAGGCTAGCAAAGAGATCGACGAAATACAGATGTAACTCTGTGAGATGAATTAACAGAACACTAAGCAGTTTCTCATAAAGCTTCTTTCCAGATTTCATCTGAGGATATTTCCTTTTTAACCATAGCCCTCTATGGGCTTCCAAATATCACTCTGCCAATTCCAGAAGAACGGTCTTGGCGAAAGGCTTCTTGAGGGGAAAGCTGTATCTCTGTGTGATGATTTCAGAGAACACAAAGAAGTTTCTCAGAAAGCTTCTTTCTCTTTGTTATCGGAGGATATTTCCTTTGGCCCTATAGTCTTCCAAGGGATCCGAAATATCTGTTCTCAGATTCCACAGAAATAAGGCTAGCAAAGAGATCCACGAAATACAGAGGTAACTCTGTGAGATGAATTAACAGAACACTAAGCAGTTTCTCAGAAAGCTTCTTTCCAGATTTCATCGGAGGATATTTCCTTTTTCACCATAGCCCTCTATGGGCTTCCAAATATCACTTTGCCATTTCCACAGGAACTGTCTTAGCGAAAGGCTTCTTGAGGGGAAAGCTGTAACTCTGTGAGATGATTTCAAAGAACACAAAGAAGTTTCTCAGAAAGCTTCTTTCTCTTTGTTATCGGAGGATACTTCCTTTGGACCTATAGTCTTCAAAGGATCCGAAATATCTGTTCTCAGATTCCACAGAAATAAGGCTAGCAAATAGATCAACGAAATACACATGTAACTCTGTGAGATGAATTAACAGAACACTAAGCAGTTTCTCAGAAAGCTTCTTTCCAGATTTCATCTGAGGATATTTCCTTTTTCACCATCGCCCTCTATGGGCTTCCAAATATCACTTTGCCAATTCCACAAGAACTGTCTTAACGAAAGGCTTCTTGAGGGGAAAGCTGAAACTCTGTGAGATGATTTCACAGAACACAGAGAAGTTTCTCAGAAAGCTTCTTTCTCTTTGTTAACGGAGGATATTTCCTTTGGCCCTATAGTCTTCCAAGGGATCCGAAATATCTGTTCTCAGATTCCACAGAAATAAGGCTAGCAAAGAGATCCACGAAATACACATGTAACTCTGTGAGATGAATTAACAGAACACTAAGCAGTTTCTCAGAAAGCTTCTTTCCAGATTTCATCGGAGGATATTTCCTTTTTCACCATAGCCCTCTATGGGCTTCCAAATATCACTTTGCCAATTCCACAAGAACTGTCTTAACGAAAGGCTTCTTGAGGGGAAAGCTGTAACTCTGTGAGACGATTTCAAAGAACACAAAGAAGTTTCTCAGAAAGATTCTTTCTCTTTGTTATCGGATGATATTTCCTTTGGCCCTATAGTCTTCCAAGGGATCCGAAATATCTGTTCTCAGATTCCACAGAAATAAGGCTAGCAAAGAGATCGACGAAATACAGATGTAACTCTGTGAGATGAATTAACAGAACACTAAGCAGTTTCTCAGAAAGCTTCTTTCCACATTTCATCCGAGGATATTTCCTTTTTCACCTTAGCCCTCTATTGGCTTCCAAATATCACTTTGCCAATTCCACAAGAACTGTCTTAGCGAAAGGCTTCTTGAGGGGAAAGCTGTAACTTTGTGAGATGATTTCACAGAACACAAAGAAGTTTCTCAGAAAGCTTCTTTCTCTCTGTTATCGGAGGATATTTCCTTTGGCCCTATAGTCTTCCAAGGGATGCGAAATATCCGTTCTCAGATTCCACAGAAATAATTCTAGCAAAGAGATCGACGAAATACAGATGTAACTCTGTGAGATGAATTAACAGAACACTAAGCAGTTTCTCAGAAAGCTTCTTTCCAGATTTCATCTGAGGATATTTCCTTTATCACCATAGCCCTCTATGGGCTTCCAAATATCACTTTGCCAATTCCACAAGAACTGTCTTAGCGAAAGGCTTCTTGAGGGGAAAGCTGTAACTCTGTGAGATGATTTCACAGAACACAAAGATGTTTCTCAGAAAGCTTCTTTCTCTTTTTATCGGAGGATATTTCCCTTGGCCCTATAGACTTCCAAGGGATCCGAAATATCTGTTCTCAGATTCCACAGAAATAAGGCTAGCAAAGAGATCAACGAAATACACATGTAACTCTGTGAGATGAATTTACAGAACACTAAGCAGTTTCTCAGAAAGCTTGTTTCCAGATTTCATCTGAGGATATTTCCTTTTTCACCATAGCCCTCTATGGGCTTCCAAATATCACTCTGCCAATTCCAGAAGAACGGTCTTGGTGAAAGGCTTCTTGAGGGGAAAGCTGTATCTCTGTGAGATGATTTCAGAGA
Organism: Macaca fascicularis; assembly: GCF_037993035.2. Taxonomy (NCBI): domain Eukaryota; kingdom Metazoa; phylum Chordata; class Mammalia; order Primates; family Cercopithecidae; genus Macaca; species Macaca fascicularis. Next base: position 68,494,926 of record NC_088376.1, on the reverse strand, counting down.
ACACAAAGAAGTTTCTCAGAAAGCTTCTTTCTCTTTGTTATCGGAGGATATTTCCTTTGGCCCTATAGTCTTCCAAGGGATCCGAAATATCTGTTCTCAGATTCCACAGAAATAAGGCTAGCAAAGAGATCCACGAAATACAGATATAACTTTGTGAGATGAATTAACAGAACACCAAGCAGTTTCTCAGAAAGCTTCTATCCAGATTTCATCAGAGGATATTTCCTTTTTCACCATAGCCTTCTATGGGCTTCCAAATATCACTTTGCCATTTCCACAGGAACTGTCTTAGCGAAAGGCTTCTTGAGGGGAAAGCTGTAACTCTGTGAGATGATTTCACAGAACACAAAGAAGTTTCTCAGAAAGCTTCTTTCTCTTTGTTATCGGAGGATACTTCCTTTGGACCTATAGTCTTCCAAATGATACGAAATATCTGTTCTCAGATTCCACAGAAATAAGGCTAGCAAAGAGATCAACGACATACACATGTAACTCTGTGAGATGAATTAACAGAACACTAAGCAGTTTCTCAGAAAGCTTCTTTCCAGATTCCATCTGAGGATATTTCCTTTTTCACCATAGCCCTCTATGGGCTTCCAAATATCACTTTGCCAATTCCACAAGAACTGTCTTAACGAAAGGCTTCTTGAGGGGTAAGCTGTAACTCTGTGAGATGATTTCACAGAACACAAAGAAGTTTCTCAGAAAGCTTCTTTCTCTTTGTTAACGGAGGATATTTCCTTTGGCCCTATAGTCTTCCAAGGGATCCGAAATATCTGTTCTCAGATTCCACAGAAATAAGGCTAGCAAAGAGATCCACGAAATACACATGTAACTCTGTGAGATGAATTAACAGAACACTAAGCAGTTTCTCAGAAAGCTTCTTTCCAGATTTCATCTGAGGATATTTCCTTTTTCACCATAGCCCTCTATGGGCTTCCAAATATCACTTTGCCAATTCCACAAGAACTGTCTTAACGAAAGGCTTCTTGAGGGGAAAGCTGTAACTCTGTGAGACGATTTCAAAGAACACAAAGAAGTTTCTCAGAAAGATTCTTTCTCTTTGTTATCGGAGGATATTTCCTTTGGCCCTATAGTCTTCCAAGGGATCCGAAATATCTGTTCTCAGATTCCACAGAAATAAGGCTAGCAAAGAGATCGACGAAATACAGATGTAACTCTGTGAGATGAATTAACAGAACACTAAGCAGTTTCTCAGAAAGCTTCTTTCCACATTTCATCCGAGGATATTTCCTTTTTCACCTTAGCCCTCTATTGGATTCCAAATATCACTTTGCCAATTCCACAAGAACTGTCTTAGCGAAAGGCTTCTTGAGGGGAAAGCTGTAACTCTGTGAGATGATTTCACAGAACACAAAGAAGTCTCTCAGAAAGCTTCTTTCTCTCTGTTATCGGAGGATATTTCCTTTGGCCCTATAGTCTTCCAAGGGATGCGAAATATCCGTTCTCAGATTCCACAGAAATAATTCTAGCAAAGAGATCGACGAAATACAGATGTAACTCTGTGAGATGAATTAACAGAACACTAAGCAGTTTCTCAGAAAGCTTCTTTCCAGATTTTATCTGAGGATATTTCCTTTATCACCATAGCCCTCTATGGGCTTCCAAATATCACTTTGCCAATTCCACAAGAACTGTCTTAGCGAAAGGCTTCTTGAGGGGAAAGCTGTAACTCTGTGAGATGATTTCACAGAACACAAAGAAGTTTCTCAGAAAGATTCTTTCTCTTTTTATCGGAGGATATTTCCCTTGGCCCTATAGACTTCCAAGGGATCCGAAATATCTGTTCTCAGATTCCACAGAAATAAGGCTAGCAAAGAGATCCACGAAATACAGATGTAACTCTGTGAGATGAATTAACAGAACACTAAGCAGTTTCTCAGAAAGCTTCTTTCCAGATTTCATCGGAGGATATTTCCTTTTTCACCATAGCCCTCTATGGGCTTCCAAATATCACTTTGCCATTTCCACAGGAACTGTCTTAGCGAAAGGCTTCTTGAGCGGAAAGCTGTAACTCTGTGAGATGATTTCAAAGAACACAAAGAAGTTTCTCAGAAAGCTTCTTTCTCTTTGTTATCGGAGGATACTTCCTTTGGACCTATAGTCTTCCAAAGGATCCGAAATATCTGTTCTCAGATTCCACAGAAATAAGGCTAGCAAAGAGATCCACGAAATACACATGTAACTCTGTGAGATGAATTAACAGAACACTAAGCAGTTTCTCAGAAAGCTTCTTTCCAGATTTCATCTGAGGATATTTCCTTTTTCAACATAGCCTTCTATGGGCTTCCAAATATCACTTTGCCAATTCCACAAGAACTGTCTTAACGAAAGGCTTCTTGAGGGGAAAGCTGTAACTCTGTGAGATGATTTCACAGAACACAAAGAAGTTTCTCAGAAAGCTTCATTCTCTTTGTTAACGGAGGATATTTCCTTTGGCCCTATAGTCTTCCAAGGGATCCGAAATATCTGTTCTCAGATTCCACAGAAATAAGGCTAGCAAAGAGATCCACGAAATACACATGTAACTCTGTGAGATGAATTAACAGAACACTAAGCAGTTTCTCAGAAAGCTTCTTTCCGGATTTCATCGGAGGATATTTCCTTTTTAACCATAGCCCTCTATGGGCTTCCAAATATCACTTTGCCAATTCCACAAGAACTGTCTTAACGAAAGGCTTCTTGAGGGGAAAGCTGTAACTCTGTGAGACGATTTCAAAGAACACAAAGAAGTTTCTCAGAAAGATTCTTTCTCTTTGTTATCGGAGGATATTTCCTTTGGCCCTATAGTCTTCCAAGGGATCCGAAATATCTGTTCTCAGATTCCACAGAAATAAGGCTAGCAAAGAGATCGACGAAATACAGATTTAACTCTGTGAGATGAATTAACAGAACACTAAGCAGTTTCTCAGAAAGCTTCTTTCCACATTTCATCTGAGGATATTTCCTTTTTCACCTTAGCCCTCTATTGGCTTCCAAATATCACTTTGCCAATTCCACAAGAACTGTCTTAGCGAAAGGCTTCTTGAGGGGAAAGCTGTAACTCTGTGAGATGATTTCACAGAACACAAAGAAGTTTCTCAGAAAGCTTCTTTCTCTCTGTTATCGGAGGATATTTCCTTTGGCCCTATAGTCTTCCAAGGGATGCGAAATATCCGTTCTCATATTCCACAGAAATAATTCTAGCAAAGAGATCGACGAAATACAGATGTAACTCTGTGAGATGAATTAACAGAACACTAAGCAGTTTCTCAGAAAGCTTCTTTCCAGATTTCATCTGAGGATATTTCCTTTATCACCATAGCCGTCTATGGGCTTCCAAATATCACTTTGCCAATTCCACAAGAACTGTCTTAGCGAAAGGCTTCTTGAGGGGAAAGCTATAACTCTGTGAGATGATTTCACAGAACACAAAGAAGTTTCTCAGAAAGCTTCTTTCTCTTTTTATCGGAGGATATTTCCCTTGGCCCTATAGACTTCCAAGGGATCCCAAATATCTGTTCTCAGATTCCACAGAAATAAGGCTAGCAAAGAGATCAACGAAATACACATGTAACTCTGTGAGATGAATTAACAGAACACTAAGCAGTTTCTCAGAAAGCTTGTTTCCAGATTTCATCTGAGGATATTTCCTTTTTCACCATAGCCCTCTATGGGCTTCCTAATATCACTCTGCCAATTCCAGAAGAACGGTCTTGGCGAAAGGCTTCTTGAGGGGAAAGCTGTATCTCTGTGAGATGATTTCAGAGAACATAAAGAAGTTTCTCAGAAACCTTCTTTCTCTTTGTTATCGGAGGATATTTCCTTTGGCCCTATAGTCTTCCAAGGGATCCGAAATATCTGTTCTCAGATTCCACAGAAATAAGGCTAGCAAAGAGATCCACGAAATTCAGATGTAACTCTGTGAGATGAATTAACAGAACACTAAGCAGTTTCTCAGAAAGCTTCTTTCCAGATTTCATCTGAGGATATTTCCTTTTTCACCATAGCCCTCTATGGGCTTCCAAATATCACTTTTCCAATTCCACAAGAACTGTCTTAACGAAAGGCTTCTTGAGGGGAAAGCTGTAACTCTGTGAGACGATTTCAAAGAACACAAAGTAGTTTCTCAGAAAGATTCTTTCTCTTTGTTATCGGATGATATTTCCTTTGGCCCTATAGTCTTCCAAGGGATCCGAAATATCTGTTCTCAGATTCCACAGAAATAAGGCTAGCAAAGAGATCGACGAAATACAGATGTAACTCTGTGAGATGAATTAACAGAACACTAAGCAGTTTCTCAGAAAGCTTCTTTCCACATTTCATCCGAGGATATTTCTTTTTTCACCTTAGCCCTCTATTGGCTTCCAAATATCACTTTGCTAATTCCACAAGAACTGTCTTAGCGAAAGCCTTCTTGAGGGGAAAGATGTAACTCTGTGAGATGATTTCACAGAACACAAAGAAGTTTCTCAGAAAGCTTCTTTCTCTCTGTTATCGGAGGATATTTCCTTTGGCCCTATAGACTTCCAAGGGATGCGAAATATCCATTCTCAGATTCCACAGAAATAATTCTAGCAAAGAGATCGACGAAATACAGATGTAACTCTGTGAGATGAATTAACAGAACACTAAGCAGTTTCTCAGAAAGCTTCTTTCCAGATTTCATCTGAGGATATTTCCTTTATCACCATAGCCCTCTATGGGCTTCCAAATATCACTTTGCCAATTCCACAAGAACTGTCTTAACGAAAGGATTCTTGAGGGGAAAGCTGTAACTCTGTGAGATGATTTCACAGAACACAAAGAAGTTTCTCAGAAAGCTTCTTTCTCTTTTTCTCGGAGGATATTTCCCTTGGCCCTATAGACTTCCAAGGGATCCGAAACATCTGTTCTCAGATTCCACAGAAATAAGGCTAGCAAAGAGATCCACGAAATACAGATGTAACTCTGTGAGATGAATTAACAGAACACTAAGCAGTTTCTCAGAAAGCTTCTTTCCAGATTTCATCTGAGGATATTTCCTTTTTCACCATAGCCCTCTATGGGCTTCCAAATATCACTCTGCCAATTCCAGAAGAACTGTCTTGGCGAAAGGCTTCTTGAGGAGAAAGCTGTAACTCTGTGAGATGATTTCACAGAACACAAAGAAGTTTCTCAGAAAGCTTCTTTCTCTCTGTTATCGGAGGATATTTCCTTTGGCCCTATAGTCTTCCAAGGGATGCGAAATATCTGTTCTCAGATTCCACAGAAATAAGGCTAGCAAAGAGATCCACGAAATACAGATGTAACTCTGTGAGATGAATTAACAGAACACTAAGCAGTTTCTCAGAAAGCTTCTTTCCAGATTTCATCTGAGGATATTTCCTTTTTCACCATAGCCTTCTTTGGGCTACCAAATATCACTCTGCCAATTCCAGAAGAACTGTCTTGGGGAAAGGCTTCTTGAGGGGAAAGCTGTAACTCTGTGAGATGATTTCACAGAACACAAAGAAGTTTCTCAGAAAGCTTCTTTCTCTCTGTTATCGGAGGATATTTCCTTTGGCCCTATAGCCTTCCAAGGGATCCGAAATATCTGTTCTCAGATTCCACAGAAATAAGGCTAGCAAAGAGATCCACGAAATTCAGATGTAACTCTGTGAGATGAATTAACAGAACACTAAGCAGTTTCTCAGAAAGCTTCTTTCCAGATTTCATCTGAAGATATTTCCTTTTTCACCATAGCCCTCTATGGGCATCCAAATATCACTTTGCCAATTCCACAAGAACTGTCTTAACGAAAGGCTTCTTGAGGGGAAAGCTGTATCTCTGTGAGATGATTTCACAGAACACAAAGAAGTTTCTCAGAAAGCTTCTTTCTCTTTGTTATCGGAGGATATTTCCTTTGGCCCTATAGTCTTCCAAGGGATCCGAAATATCTGTTCTCAGATTCCACAGGAATAAGGCTAGCAAAGAGATCGACGAAATACAGATGTAACTCTGTGAAATGAATTAACAGAACACTAAGCAGTTTCTCAGAAAGCTTCTTTCCAGATTTCATCTGAGGATATTTCCTTTTTAACCATAGCCCTCTATGGGCTTCCAAATATCACTTTGGCAATTCCACAAGAACTGTCTTAACGAAAGGCTTCTTGAGGGGAAAGCTGTAACTCTGTGAGATGATTTCACAGAACACAAAGAAGTTTCTCAGAAAGCTTCTTTCTCTTTGTTATTGGAGGATATTTCCTTTGGCCCTATAGTCTTCCAAGGGATCCGAAATATCTGTTCTCAGATTCCACAGAAATAAGGCTAGCAAAGAGATCGACGAAATACAGATGTAACTCTGTGAGATGAATTAACAGAACACTAAGCAGTTTCTCAGAAAGCTTCTTTCCAGATTTCATCTGAGGATATTTCCTTTTTCACCATAGCCCTCTAAGGGCTTCCAAATATCACTTTGCCAATTCCACAAGAACTGTCTTGGCGAAAGGCTTCTTGAGGGGAAAACTGTAACTCTGTGAGATGATTTCACAGAACACAAAGAAGTTTCTCAAAAAGCTTTCTCTTTGTTATCGGAGGATATTTCCTTTGGCCCTATAGTCTTCCAAGGGATCGGAAATATCTGTTCTCAGATTCCACAGAAATAAGTCTAGCAAGGGATCCACGAAATACAGATGTAGCTCTGTGAGATGAATTAACAGAACACTAAGCAGTTTCTCAGAAAGCTTCTTTCCAGATTTCATCTGAGGATATTTCCTTTTTCACCATAGCCCTCTATGGGCTTCCAAATATCACTTTGCCGATTTTACAAGAACTGTCTTAACGAAAGGCTTCTTGAGGGGAAATCTGTGACTCTGTGAGATGATTTCAAAGAACACAAAGAAGGTTTCTCAGAAAGTTTCTTTCTCTTTGTTATCGGAGGATATTTCCTTTGGCCCTATAGTCTTCCAAGGGATCCGATATATCTGTTCTCAGATTCCACAGAAATAAGGCTAGCAAAGAGATCGACGAAATACAGATGTAACTCTGTGAGATGAATTAACAGAACACTAAGCAGTTTCTCAGAAAACTTCTCTCCAGATTTCATCTGAGGATATTTCCTTTTTCACCAAAGCCCTCTATGGGCTTCCAAATATCACTCTGCCAATTCCAGAAGAACTGTCTTGGCGAAAGGCTTCTTGAGGGGAAAGCTGTAACTCTGTGAGATGATTTCAGAGAACACAAAGAAGTTTCTCAGAAAGCTTCTTTCTCTTTGTTATCAGAGGATATTTCCTTTGGCCTTATAGTCTTCCAAGGGATCCGAAATATCTGTTCTCAGATTCCACAGAAATAATTCTAGCAAAGAGATCGATGAAATACAGATGTAACTTTGTGAGATGAATTAACAGAACACTAAGCAGTTTCTCAGAAAGCTTCTTTCCAGATTTCATCTGAGGATATTTCCTTTTTCACCATAGCCCTCTATGGGCTTCCAAATATCACTTTGCCAATTCCACAAGAACTGTCTTAGCGAAAGGCTTCTTGAGGGGAAAGCTGTAACTCTGTGAGATGATTTCACAGAACACAAAGAAGTTTCTCAGAAAGCTTCTTTCTCTTTGTTATTGGAGGATACTTCCTTTGGCCCTATAGACTTCCAAGGGATCCGAAATATCTGTTCTCAGATTCCACAGAAATAAGGCTAGCAAAGAGATCCACGAAATACAGATGTAACTCTGTGAGATGAATTAACAGAACACTAAGCATTTTCTCAGAAAGCTTCTTTCCAGATTTCATCTGAGGATATTTCCTTTTTCACCATAGCCCTCTATGGGCTTCCAAATATCACTTTGCCAATTCCACAAGAACTGTCTTAACGAAAGGCTTCTTGAGGGGAAAGCTGTAACTCTGTGAGATGATTTCACAGAACACAAAGAAGTTTCTCAGAAAGCTTCTTTCTCTTTGTTATCGGAGGATATTTCCTTTGGCCCTATAGTCTTCCAAGGGATCCGAAATATCTGTTCTCAGATTCCACAGAAATAAGGCTAGCAAAGAGATCGACGAAATACAGATGTAACTCTGTGAGATGAATTAACAGAACACTAAGCAGTTTCTCAGAAAGCTTCTTTCCAGATTTCATCTGAGGATATTTCCTTTTTCACCATAGCCCTCTAAGGGCTTCCAAATATCACTTTGCCAATTCCACAAGAACTGTCTTGGCGAAAGGCTTCTTGAGGGGAAAACTGTAACTCTGTGAGATGATTTCACAGAACACAAAGAAGTTTCTCAAAAAGCTTCTTTCTCTTTGTTATCGGAGGATATTTCCTTTGGCCCTATAGTCTTCCAAGGGATCGGAAATATCTGTTCTCAGATTCCACAGAAATAAGTCTAGCAAGGGATCCACGAAATACAGATGTAGCTCTGTGAGATGAATTAACAGAACACTAAGCAGTTTCTCAGAAAGCTTCTATCCAGATTTCATCGGAGGATATTTCCTTTTTCACCATAGCCCTCTATGGGCTTCCAAATATCACTTTGCCAATTTTACAAGAACTGTCTTAACGAAAGGCTTCTTGAGGGGAAATCTGTGACTCTGTGAGATGATTTCAAAGAACACAAAGAAGGTTTCTCAGAAAGTTTCTTTCTCTTTGTTATCGGAGGATATTTCCTTTGGCCCTATAGTCTTCCAAGGGATCCGAAATATCTGTTCTCAGATTCCACAGAAATAAGGCTAGCAAAGAGATCGACGAAATACAGAGGTAACTCTGTGAGATGAATTAACAGAACACTAAGCAGTTTCTCAGAAAGCTTCTTTCCAGATTTCATCTGAGGATATTTCCTTTTTCACCAAAGCCCTCTATGGGCTTCCAAATATCACTCTGCCAATTCCAGAAGAACTGTCTTGGCGAAAGGCTTCTTGAGGGGAAAGCTGTAACTCTGTGAGATGATTTCAGAGAACACAAAGAAGTTTCTCAGAAAGCTTCTTTCTCTTTGTTATCAGAGGATATTTCCTTTGGCCCTATAGTCCTCCAAGGGATCCGAAATATCTGTTCTCAGATTCCACAGAAATAATTCTAGCAAAGAGATCGACGAAATACAGATGTAACTTTGTGAGATGAATTAACAGAACACTAAGCAGTTTCTCAGAAAGCTTCTTTCCAGATTTCATCTGAGGATATTTCCTTTTTCACCATAGCTCTCTCTGGGCTTCCAAATATCACTTTGCCAATTCCACAAGAACTGTCTTAGCGAAAGGGTTCTTGAGGGGAAAGCTGTAACTCTGTGAGATGATTTCACAGAACACAAAGAAGTTTCTCAGAAAGCTTCTTTCTCTTTGTTATTGGAGGATACTTCCTTTGGCCCTATAGACTTCCAAGGGATCCGAAATATCTGTTCTCAGATTCCACAGAAATAAGGCTAGCAAAGAGATCCACGAAATACAGATGTAACTCTGTGAGATGAATTAACAGAACACTAAGCATTTTCTCAGAAAGCTTCTTTCCAGATTTCATCTGAGGATATTTCCTTTTTCACCATAGCCCTCTATGGGCTTCCAAATATCACTTTGCCAATTCCACAAGAACTGTCTTAACGAAAGGCTTCTTGAGGGGAAAGCTGTAACTCTGTGAGATGATTTCACAGAACACAAAGAAGTTTCTCAGAAAGCTTCTTTCTCTTTGTTATCGGAGGATATTTCCTTTGGCCCTATAGTCTTCCAAGGGATCCGAAATATCTGTTCTCAGATTCCACAGAAATAAGGCTAGCAAAGAGATCGACGAAATACAGATGTAACTCTGTGAGATGAATTAACAGAACACTAAGCAGTTTCTCCGGAAGCTTCTTTCCAGATTTCATCTGAGGATATTTCCTTTTTCACCATAGCCCTCTATGGGCTTCCAAATATCACTTTGCCAATTCCACAAGAACTGTCTTCCGAAAGGCTTCTTGAGGGGAAAGCTGTAACTCTGTGAGATGATTTCACAGAACACAAAGAAGTTTCTCAGAAAGCTTCTTACTCTTTGTTATCGGAGGATATTTCCTTTGGCCCTATAGTCTTCCAAGGGATCCGAAATATCTGTTCTCAGATTCCACAGAAATAAGGCTAGCAAAGAGATCCACGAAATACAGATGTAACTCTGTGAGATGAATTAACAGAACACTAAGCAGTTTCTCAGAAAGCTTCTTTCCAGATTTCAACGTAGGATATTTCCTTTTTCAACTTATCCCTCTATGGGCTTCCAAATATCACTTTGCCAATTCCACAAGAACTGTCTTAACGAAAGGCTTCTTGAGGGGAATGCTGTAACTCGGTGAGGTGATTTCACAGAACACAAAGAAGTTTCTCAGAAAGCTTCTTTCTCTTTGTTATCGGAGGATATTTCCTTTGGCCCTATAGTCTTCCAAGGGATCCGAAATATCTGTTCTCGGATTCCACAGAAATAAGGCTAGCAAAGAGATCGACGAAATACAGATGTATCTCTGTGAGATGAATTAACAGAACACTAAGCAGTTTCTCAGAAAGCTTCTTTCCAGATTTCATCTGAGGATATTTTCTTTTTCACGATAGCCCTCTAAGGGCTTCCAAATATCACTTTGCCAATTCCACAAGAACTGTCTTGGCGAAAGGCTTCTTGAGGGGAAAGCTGTAACTCTGTGAGATGATTTCACAGAACACAAAGAAGTTTCTCAAAAAGCTTCTTTCTCTTTGTTATCGGAGGATATTTCCTTTGGCCCTATAGTCTTCCAAGGGATCGGAAATATGTGTTCTCAGATTCCACAGAAATAAGTCTAGCAAAGAGATCCACGAAATACAGATGTAGCTCTGTGAGATGAATTAACAGAACACTAAGCAGTTTCTCAGAAAGCTTCTTTCCAGATTTCATCGGAGGATATTTCCTTTTTCACCATAGCCCTCTATGGGCTTCCAAATATCACTTTGCCAATTTCACAAGAACTGTCTTAACGAAAGGCTTCTTGAGGGGAAATCTGTGACTTTGTGAGATCATTTCAAAGAACACAAAGAAGGTTTCTCAGAAAGTTTCTTTCTCTTTGTTATCGGAGGATATTTCCTTTGGCCCTATAGTCTTCCAAGGGAACCGAAATATCTGTTCTCAGATTCCACAGAAATAAGGCTAGCAAAGAGATCGACGAAATACAGATGTAACTCTGTGAGATGAATTAACAGAACACTAAGCAGTTTCTCAGAAAGCTTCTTTCCAGATTTCATCTGAGGATATTTCCTTTTTCACCATAGCCCTCTAAGGGCTTCCAAATATCACTTTACCAATTCCACAAGAACTGTCTTGGCGAAAGGTTTCTTGAGGGGAAAACTGTAACTCTCTGAGATCATTTCACAGAACACAAAGAAGTTTCTCAAAAAGCTTCTTTCTCTTTGTTATCGGAGGATATTTCCTTTGGCCCTATAGTCTTCCAAGGGATCGGAAATATCTGTTCTCAGATTCCACAGAATTAAGTCGAGCAAGGGATCCACGAAATACAGATGTAGCTCTGTGAGATGAATTAACAGAACACTAAGCAGTTTCTCAGAAAGCTTCTTTCCAGATTTCATCGGAGGATATTTCCTTTTTCAACATAGCCCTCTATGGGCTTCCAAATATCACTTTGCCAATTTTACAAGAACTGTCTTAACGAAAGGCTTCTTCAGGGGAAATCTGTGACTCTGTGAGATGATTTCAAAGAACACAAAGAAGGTTTCTCAGAAAGTTTCTTTCTCTTTGTTATCGGAGGATATTTCCTTTGGCCCTATAGTCTTCCAAGGGATCCGAAATATCTGTTCTCAGATTCCACAGAAATAAGGCTAGCAAAGAGATCGACGAAATACAGATGTAACTCTGTGAGATGAATTCACAGAACACTAAGCAGTTTCTCAGAAAGCTTCTTTCCAGATTTCATCTGAGGATATTTCCTTTTTCACCAAAGCCCTCTATGGGCTTCCAAATATCACTCTGCCAATTCCAGAAGAACTGTCTTGGCGAAAGGCTTCTTGAGGGGAAAGCTGTAACTCTGTGAGATGATTTCAGAGAACACAAAGAAGTTTCTCAGAAAGCTTCTTTCTCTTTGTTATTGGAGGATATTTCCTTTGGCCCTGTAGTCTTCCAAGGGATGCGAAATATCTGTTCTCAGATTCCACAGAAATAAGGCTAGCAAGGAGATCGACGAAATACAGATGTAACTCTGTGAGATGAATTAACAGAACACTAAGCAGTTTCTCAGAAAGCTTCTTTTCAGATTTCATCTGAGGATATTTCCTTTTTCACCATAGCCCTCTATGTTCTTCCAAATATCACTTTGCCAATTCCACAAGAACTCTCTTGGCGAAAGGCTTCTTGAGGGGAAAGCAGTAACTCTGTGAGATGATTTAACGGAACATAAAGAAGTTTCTCAGAAAGCTTCTTTCTCTTTGTTATCGGAGGATATTTCCTTTGGCCCTATAGTCTTCCAAGGGATCCGAAATATCTGTTCTCAGATTCCACAGAAATAAGTCTAGCAAAGAGATCCACGAAATACACACGTAACTCTGTGAGATGAATTAACAGAACACTAAGCAGTTTCTCAGAAAGCTTCTTTCCAGATTTCATCTGAGGATATTTCCTTTTTCACCATAGCCCTCTATGGGCTTCCAAATATCACTTTGCCAATTCCACAAGAACTGTCTTGGCGAAAGGCTTCCTGAGGGGAAAGCTGTAACTCTGTGAGATGATTTCACAGAACACAAAGAAGTTTCTCAGAAAGCTTCTTTCTCTTTGTTATCGGAGGATATTTCCTTTGGCCCTATAGTTTTCCAAGGGATCCGAAATATCTGTTCTCAGATTCCAGAGAAATAAGGGTAGCAAAGAGATCCACGAAATACAGATGTAACTCTGTGAGATGAATTGACAGAACACTAAGAAGTTTCTCAGAAAGCTTCTTTCCAGATTTCATCTGAGGATATTTCCTTTTTCACCATAGCCCTCTATGGGATTCCAAATATCACTTTGCCAATTCCACAAGAACTGTCTTGGTGAAAGGCTTCTTGAGGGGAAAGCTGTAACTCTGAGAGATGATTTCACAGAACACAAAGAACTTTCTCAGAAAGCTTCTTTCTCTTTGTTATCGGAGGATATTTCCTTTAGCCCTATAGTCTTCCAAGGGATCCGAAATATCTGTTCTCAGATTAAACAGAAATAAGGCTAGCAAAGACATCGACGAAATACAGATGTAACTCTGTGAGATGAATTAACAGAACACTAAGCAGTTTCTCAGAAAGCTTCTTTCCAGATTTCATCTGAGGATATTTCCTTTTTCACCATAGCCCTCTATGGGCTTCCAAATATCGCTTTGCCAATTCCAGAAGAACTGTCTTAGCGAAAGGCTTCTTGAGGGGAAAGCTGTAACTCTGTGAGATGATTTCACAGAACACAAAGAAGTTTCTCAGAAAGCTTCTTTCTCTTTGTTATCGGAGGATATTTCCTTTGTCCCTATAGTCTTCCAAGGGATCCGAAATATCTGTTCTCAGAGTCCACAGAAATAAGGCTAGCAAAGAGATCGACGAAATACAGATGTAACTCTGTGAGATGAATTAACAGAACACTAAGCAGTTTCTCAGAAAGCTTCTTTCCAGATTTCATCTGAGGATATTTCCTTTTTAACCATAGCCCTCTATGGGAATCCAAATATCACTTTGCCAATTCCACAAGAACTGTCTTAACGAAAGGCTTCTTGAGGGGAAAGCTGTAATTCTGTGAGATGATTTCAAAGAACACAAAGAAGTTTCTCAGAAAGCTTCTTTCTCTTTGTTATCGGAGGATATTTCCTTTGGCCCTAAAGTCTTCCAAGTGATCCGAAATATCTGTTCTCAGATTCCACAGAAATAAGGCTAGCAAAGACATCCACGAAATACACATGTAACTCTGTGAGATGAATTAACAGAACACTAAGCAGTTTCTTAGAAAGCTTCTTTCCAGATTTCATCGGAGGATATTTCCTTTTTCACCATAGCCCTCTATGGGCTTCCGAATATCACTTTGCCAATTCCACAAGAATTGTCTTAGCGAATGGCTTCTTGAGGGGAAAGCTGTAACTCTGTGAGATGATTTCAAAGAACACAAAGAAGTTTCTCAGAAAGCTTCTTTCTCTTTGTTATCGGAGGATATTTCCTTTGGCCCTATAGTCTTCCAAGGGATCCGAAATATCTGTTCTCAGATTCCACAGAAATAAGGCTAGCAAAGATATCGACGAAATACAAATGTAACTCTGTGAGATGAATTTAGAGAACACTAAGCAGTTTCTCAGAAAGCTTCTTTCCAGATTTCATCTGAGGATATTTCCTTTTTCACCATAGCCCTCTATGGGCTTCCAAATATCACTTTGCCAATTCCACAAGAACTATCTTGGCGAAAGGCTTCGTGAGGCGAAAGCTGTAACTCTGTGAGATGATTTCACAGAACACAAAGAAGTTTCTCAGAAAGCTTCTTTCTCTTTGTTATCGTAGGATATTTCCTTTGGCCCTATAGTCTTCCAAGGGATCCGAAATATCTGTTCTCAGATTCCACAGAAATAAGGCTAGCAAAGAGATCCACGAAATACAGAGGTAACTCTGTGAGATGAATTAACAGAACACTAAGCAGTTTCTCAGAAAGCTTCTTTCCAGATTTCATCTGAGGATATTTCCTTTCTCACCGTAGCCCTCTATGGGCTTCCAAATATCACTTTGCCAATTCCACAAGAACTGTCTTGGCGAAAGGCTTCTTGAGGGGAAAGCTGTAACTCTGAGAGATGATTTCACAGAACACAAAAACTTTCTCAGAAAGCTTCTTTCTCTTTGTTATCGGAGGATATTTCCTTTGGCCCTATAGTATTCCAAGGGATCCGAAATATCTGTTCTCAGATTAAACAGAAATAAGGCTAGCAAAGAGATCGACGAAATACAGATGTAACTCTGTGAGATGAATTAACAGAACACTAAGCAGTTTCTCAGAAAGCTTCTTTCCAGATTTCATCTGAGGATATTTCCTTTTTCACCATAGCCCTCTATGGGCTTCCAAATATCACTTTCCAATTCCACAAGAACTGTCTTAGCGAAAGGCTTCTTGAGGGAAATGCTGTAACTCTGTGAGATGATTTCACAGAACACAAAGAAGTTTCTCAGAAAGCTTCTTTCTCTTTGTTATCGGAGGATATTTCCTTTGGCCCTATAGTCTTCCAAGGGATCCGAAATATCTGTTCTCAGATTCCACAGAAATAAGGCTAGCAAAGAGATCCACGAAATACAGATGTAACTCTGTGAGATGAATTAACAGAACACTAAGCAGTTTCTCAGAAAGCTTCTTTCCAGATTACATCGGAGGATATTTCCTTTTTCACCATAGCCCTCTATGGGCTACCAAATATCACTCTGCCAATTCCAGAAGAACTGTCTTGGGGAAAGGCTTCTTGAGGGGAAAGCTGTAACTCTGTGAGATGATTTCACAGAACACAGAGAAGTTTCTCAGAAAGCTTCTTTCTCTTTGTTATCGGAGGATATTTCCTTTGGCCCTATAGTCTTCCAAGGGATCCGAAATATCTGTTCTCAGATTCCACAGAAATAAGGCTAGCAAAGAGATCGACGAAATACACATGTAACTCTGTGAGATGAATTAACAGAACACTAAGCAGTTTCTCAGAAAGCTTCTTTCCAGATTTCATCTGAGGATATTTCCTTTTTCACCATAGCCCTCTATGGGCTTCCAAATATCACTTTGCCAATTCCAAAAGAACTGTCTTGGCGACAGGCTTCTTGAGGGGAAAGCTGTAACTCTGTGAGATGATTTCACAGAACACAAAGAAGTTTCTCAGAAAGCTTCTTTCTCTTTGTTATCGGAGGATATTTCCTTTGGCCCTATAGTCTTCCAAGGAATCCGAAATATCTGTTTTCAGATTAAACAGAAATAAGGCTACAAAGAGATCGACGAAATACAGATGTAACTCTGTGAGATGAATTAACAGAACACTAAGCAGTTTCTCAGAAAGCTTCTTTCCAGATTTCATCTGAGGATATTTCCTTTTTCACCATAGCCCTCTATGGGCTTCCAAATATCACTTTCCAATTCCACAAGAACTGTCTTAGCGAAAGGCTTCTTGAGGGAAATGCTGTAACTCTGTGAGATTATTTCACAGAACACAAAGAAGTTTCTCAGAAAGCTTCTTTCTCTTTGTTATCGGAGGATATTTCCTTTGGCCCTATAGTCTTCCAAGGGGTCCGAAATATCTGTTCTCAGATTCCACAGAAATAAGGCTAGCAAAGAGATCCACGAAATACAGATGTAACTCTGTGAGATGAATTAACAGAACACTAAGCAGTTTCTCAGAAAGCTTCTTTCCAGATTTCATCGGAGGATATTTCCTTTTTCACCATAGCCCTCTATGGGCTACCAAATATCACTCTGCCAATTCCAGAAGAACTGTCTTGGGGAAAGGCTTCTTGAGGGGAAAGCTGTAACTCTGTGAGATGATTTCACAGAACACAAAGAAGTTTCTCAGAAATCTTCTTTCTCTCTGTTATCGGAGGATATTTCCTTTGGCCCTATAGTCTTCCAAGGGATCCGAAATATCTGTTCTCAGATTCCACAGAAATAAGGCGAGCAAAGAGATCGACGAAATACAGATGTAACTCTGTGAGATGAATTAACAGAACACTAAGCAGTTTCTCAGAAAGCTTCTTTCCAGATTTCATCTGAGGATACTTCCTTTTTCACCATAGCCCTCTCTGGGCTTCCAAATATCACTTTGCCAATTCCACAAGAACTGTCTTGGCGAAAGGCTTCTTGAGGGGAAAGCTGTAACCCTGTGAGATGATTTCACAGAACACGAAGAAGTTTCTCAGAAAGCTTCTTTCTCTTTGTTATCGGAGGATATTTCCTTTGGCCCTGTAGTCTTCCAAGGGATCCGAAATATCTGTTCTCAGATTCCACAGAAATAAGGCTAGCAAAGAGATCGACGAAATACAGATGTAACTCTGTGAGATGAATTAACAGAACACTAAGCAGTTTCTCAGAAAGCTTCTTTCCAGATTTCATCGGAGGATATTTCCTTTTTCACCATAGCCCTCTATGGGCTTCCAAATATCACTTTGCCAATTCCACAAGAACTGTCTTGGCGAAAGGCTTGTTGAGGGGAAAGCTGTAACTCTGTGAGATGATTTCCCAGAACACAAAGAAGTTTCTCAGAAAGCTTCTTTCTCTTTGTTATCATAGGATATTTCCTTTGGCCGTATAGTCTTCCAAGGGATCCGAAATATCTGTTCTCAGATTCCACAGAAATAAGTCTAGCAAGGAAATCCACGAAATACACACGTAACTCTGTGAGATGAATTAACAGAACACTAAACAGTTTCTCAGAAAGCTTCTTTCCAGATTTCATCTGAGGATATTTCCTTTTTCACCATAGCCCTCTAAGGACTTCCAAATATCACTTTGCCAATTCCACAAGAACTGTCTTGGCGAAAGGCTTCTTGAGGGGAAAGCTGTAACTCTGTGAGATGATTTCCCAGAACACAAAGAAGTTTCTCAAAAAGCTTCGTTCTCTTTGTTATCGTAGGATATTTCCTTTGGCCCTATAGTCTTCCAAGGGATCCGAAATATCTGTTCTCAGATTCCACAGAAATAAGTCTAGCAAAGAAATCCACGAAATACACACGTAACTCTGTGAGATGAATTAACAGAGCACTAAGCAGTTTCTCAGAAAGCTTCTTTCCAGATTTCATCTGAGGATATTTCCTTTTTCACCATAGCCCTCTATGGGCTTCCAAATATCACTTTGCCAATTCCACAAGAACTGTCTGGGCGAAAGGCTTCCTGAGGGGAAAGCTGTAACTCTGTGAGACGATTTCACAGAACACAAAGAAGTTTCTCAGAAAGCTTCTTTCTCTTTGTTATCGGAGGATAATTCCTTTGGCCGTATAGTCTTCCAAGGGATCCGAAATATCTGTTCTCAGATTCCACAGAAATAAGGCTAGCAAAGAGATCCACGAAATACAGAGGTAACTCTGTGAGATGAATTAACAGAACACTAAGCAGTTTCTCAGAAAGCTTCTTTCCAGATTTCTTCGGAGGATATTTCCTTTTTCACCATAGCCCTCTATGGGCTTCCAAATATCACTTTGCCAATTCCCCAAGAACTGTGTTGGCGAAAGGCTTCTTGAGGGGAAAGCTGTAACTCTGAGAGATGATTTCACAGAACACAAAGAACTTTCTCAGAAAGCTTCTTTCTCTCTGTTATCGGAGGATATTTCCTTTGGCCCTATAGTCTTCCAAGGGATCCGAAATATCTGTTCTCAGATTCCACAGAAATAAGGCTAGCAAAGAGATCCACGAAATACAGATGTAACTCTGTGAGATGAATTAACAGAACACTAAGCAGTTTCTCAGAAAGCTTCTTTCCAGATTTCATCTGAGGATATTTCCTTTTTCACCATAGCCCTCTAAGGGCTTCCAAATATCACTTTGCCAATTCCACAAGAACTGTCTTGGAGAAAGGCTTCCTGAGGGGAAAGCTGTAACGCTGTGAGATGATTTCACAGAACACAAAGAAGTTTCTCAGAAAGCTACTTTCTCTTTGTTATCGGAGGATATTTCCTTTGGCCCTATAGTCTTCCAAGGGATCCGAAATATCTGTTCTCAGATTCCACAGAAATAAGGCTAGCAAAGAGATCCACGAAAAACACATGTAACTCTGTGAGTTGAATTAACAGAACACGAAGCAGTTTCTCAGAAAGCTTCTTTCCAGATTTCATCGGAGGATATTTCCTTTTTCACCATAGCCCTCTATGTGCTTCCAAATATCACTTTGCGAATTCCAAAAGAACTGTCTTGGCGAAAGGCTTCTTGAGGGGAAAGCTGTAACTCTGTGAGATGATTTCACAGAACACAAAGAAGTTTCTCAGAAAGCTTCTTTCTCTTTGTTATCGGAGGATATTTCCTTTGGCCCTATAGTCTTCCAAGGGATCCGAAATATCTGTTCTCAGATTCCACAGAAATAAGGCTAGCAAAGAGATCCAAGAAACACACATGTAACTCTGTGAGTTGAATTAACAGAACACTAAGCAGTTTCTCAGAAAGCTTCTTTCCAGATTTCATCGGAGGATATTTCCTTTTTCACCATAGCCCTCTATGGGCTTCCAAATATCACTTTGCCAATTCCAAAAGAACTGTCTTGGCGAAAGGCTTCTTGAGGGGAAAGCTGTAACTCTGTGAGATGATTTCACAGAACACAAAGAAGTTTCTCAGAAAGCTTCTTTCTCTTTGTTATCGGAGGATATTTCCTTTGGCCCTATAGTCTTCCAAGGGATCCGAAATATCTGTTCTCAGATTCCACAGAAATAAGGCTAGCAAAGAGATCGACGAAATACAGATGTAACTCTGTGAGATGAATTAACAGAACACTAAGCAGTTTCTCAGAAAGCTTCTTTCCAGATTTCATCTGAGGATATTTCCTTTTTCACCATAGCCCTCTATGGGCTTCCAAATATCACTTTCCAATTCCACAAGAACTGTCTTAGCGAAAGGCTTCTTGAGGGAAATGCTGTAACTCTGTGAGATGATTTCACAGAACACAAAGAAGTTTCTCAGAAAGCTTCTTTCTCTTTGTTATCGGAGGATATTTCCTTTGGCCCTATAGTCTTCCAAGGGATCCGAAATATCTGTTCTCAGATTCCACAGAAATAAGGTTGGCAAGGAGATCCACGAAATACAGATGTAACTCTGTGAGATGAATTAACAGAACACTAAGCAGTTTCTCAGAAAGCTTCTTTCCAGATTTCATCGGAGGATATTTCCTTTTTCACCATAGCCCTCTATGGGCTACCAAATATCACTCTGCCAATTCCAGAAGAACTGTCTTGGGGAAAGGCTTCTTGAGGGGAAAGCTGTAACTCTGTGAGATGATTTCACAGAACACAAAGAAGTTTCTCAGAAAGCTTCTTTCTCTCTGTTATCGGAGGATATTTCCTTTGGCCCTATAGTCTTCCAAGGGATCCGAAATATCTGTTCTCAGATTCCACAGAAATAAGGCTAGCAAAGAGATCGACGAAATACAGATGTAACTCTGTGAGATGAATTAACAGAACACTAAGCAGTTTCTCAGAAAGCTTCTTTCCAGATTTCATCTGAGGATACTTCCTTTTTCACCGTAGCCCTCTATGGGCTTCCAAATATCACTTTGCCAATTCCACAAGAACTGTCTTGGCGAAAGGCTTCTTGAGGGGAAAGCTGTAACTCTGTGAGATGATTTCACAGAACACAAAGAAGTTTCTCAGAAAGCTTCTTTCTCTTTGTTATCGGAGGATATTTCCTTTGGCCCTATAGTCTTTCAAGGGATCCGAAATATCTGTTCTCAGATTCCACAGAAATAAGGCTAGCAAAGAGATCGACGAAATACAGATGTAACTCTGTGAGATGAATTAACAGAACACTAAGCAGTTTCTCAGAAAGCTTCTTTCCATATATCATCGGAGGATATTTCCTTTTTCACCATAGCCCTCTATGGGCTTCCAAATATCACTTTGCCAATTCCACAAGAACTGTCTTGGCGAAAGGCTTGTTGAGGGGAAAGCTGTAACTCTGTGAGATGATTTCACAGAACACAAAGAAGTTTCTCAGAAAGCTTCTTTCTCTTTGTTATCGGAGGATATTTCCTTTGGCCCTATAGTCTTCCAAGGGATCCGAAATATCTGTTCTCAGATTCCACAGAAAAAAGGCTAGCAAAGAGATCCACGAAATACCGATGTAACTCTGTGAGATGAATTAACAGAACACTAAGCAGTTTCTCAGAAAGCTTCTTTCCAGATTTCATCTGAGGAAATTTCCTTTTTCACCATAGCCCTCTATGGGCTTCCAAATATCACTTTGCCAATTCCACAAGAACTGTCTTGGCGAAAGGCTTCCTGAGGGGAAAGCTGTAACTCTGTGAGATGATTTCACAGAATACAAAGAAGTTTCTCAGAAAGCTTCTTTCTCTTTGTTATCGGAGGATATTTCCTTTGGCCCTATAGTCTTCCAAGGGATCCGAAATATCTGTTCTCAGATTCCACAGAAATAAGGCTAGCAAAGAGATCCACGAAATACACATGTAACTCTGTGAGATGAATTAATAGAACACTAAGCAGTTTCTCAGAAAGCTTCTTTCCAGATTTCATCTGAGGATATTTCCTTTTTCACCATAGCCCTCTGTTGGCTTCCAAATATCACTTTGCCAATTCCAAAAGAACTGTCTTGGCGAAAGGCTTCTTGAGGGGAAAGCTGTAACTCTGTGAGATGATTTCACAGAACACAAAGAAGTTTCTCAGAAAGCTTCTTTCTCTTTGTTATCGGAGGATATTTACTTTGGCCCTATAGTCTTCCAAGGGATCCGAAATATCTGCTTTCAGATTCCACAGAAATAAGGCTACTAAGAGATCGACGAAATACAGATGTAACTCTGTGAGATGAATTAACAGAACACTAAGCAGTTTCTCAGAAAGCTTCTTTCCAGATTTCATCTGAGGATATCTCCTTTTTCACCATAGCCCTCTATGGGCTTCCAAATATCACTTTCCAATTCCACAAGAACTGTCTTAGCGAAAGGCTTCTTGAGGGAAATGCTGTAACTCTGTGAGATGATTTCACAGAACACAAAGAAGTTTCTCAGAAAGCTTCTTTCTCTTTGTTATCGGAGGATATTTCCTTTGGCCCTATAGTTTTCCAAGGGATCCGAAATATCTGTTCTCAGATTCCACAGAAATAAGGCTAGCAAAGAGATCGACGAAATACAGATGTAACTCTGTGAGATGAATTAACAGAACAGTAAGCAGTTTCTCAGAAAGCTTCTTTCCAGATTTCATCTGAGGATATTTCCTTTTTCACCATAGCCCTCTATGGGCTTCCAATTACCACTTTACCAATTCCCCAAGAACTGTCTTAACGAAAGGCTTCTTGAGGGGAAAGCTGTAACTCTGAGAGATGATTTCAAAGAACACAAAGAAGTTTCTCAGAAAGCTTCTTTCTCTTTGTTATCGGAGGATATTTCCTTTGGCCCTATAGTCTTCCAAGGGATCCGAAATATCTGTTTTCAGATTCCACAGAAATAAGGCTAGCAAAGAGATCGACGAAATACAGATGTAACTCTGTGAGATGAATTAACAGAACACTAAGCAGTTTCTCAGAAAGCTTCTTTCCAGATATCATCTGAGGATATTTCCTTTTTCACCATAGCCCTCTAAGGGTTTCCAAATATCACTTTGCCAATTCCACAAGAACTGTCTTGGCGAAAGGCTTCTTGAGGGGAAAGCTGTAACTCTGTGAGATGATTTCCCAGAACACAAAGAAGTTTCTCAAAAAGCTTCGTTCTCTTTGTTATCGTAGGATATTTCCTTTGGCCGTATAGTCTTCCAAGGGATCCGAAATATCTGTTCTCAGATTCCACAGAAATAAGTCTAGCAAGGAAATCCACGAAATACACACGTAACTCTGTGAGATGAATTAGCAGAACACTAAACAGTTTCTCAGAAAGCTTCTTTCCAGATTTCATCTGAGGATATTTCCTTTTTCACCATAGCCCTCTATAGGCTTCCAAATATCACTTTGCCAATTCCACAAGAACTGTCTTGGCGAAAGGCTTCCTGAGGGGAAAGCTGTAACTCTGTGAGACGATTTCACAGAACACAAAGAAGTTTCTCAGAAAGCTTGTTTCTCTTTGTTATTGGAGGATAATTCCTTTGGCTCTATAGTCTTCCAAGGGATCCGAAATATCTGTTCTCAGATTCCACAGAAATAAGGCTAGCAAAGAGATCCACGAAATACAGATGTAACTCTGTGAGATGAATTAACAGAACACTAAGCAGTTTCTCAGAAAGCTTCTTTCCAGATTTCATCTGAGGATATTTCCTTTTTCACCATAGCCCTCTATGGGCTTCCAAATATCACTTTGCCAATTCCACAAGAACTGTCTTGGCGAAAGGCTTCTTGAGGGGAAAGCTGTAACTCTGAGAGATGATTTCAAAGAACACAAAGAACTTTCTCAGAAAGCTTCTTTCTCTTTGTTATCGGAGGATATTTCCTTTGGCCCTATAGTCTTCCAAGGGATCCGAAATATCTGTTCTCAGATTCCACAGAAATAAGTCTAGCAAGGAAATCCACGAAATACACACGTAACTCTGTGAGATGAATTAACAGAACACTAAACAGTTTCTCAGAAAGCTTCTTTCCAGATTTCATCTGAGGATATTTCCTTTTTCACCATAGCCCTCTATAGGCTTCCAAATATCACTTTTCCAATTCCACAAGAACTGTCTTGGCGAAAGGCTTCCTGAGGGGAAAGCTGTAACTCTGTGAGATGATTTCACAGAACACAAAGAAGTTTCTCAGAAAGCTTCTTTCTCTTTGTTATCGGAGGATAATTCCTTTGGCCCTATAGTCTTCCAAGGGATCCGAAATATCTGTTCTCAGATTCCACAGAAATAAGGGTAGCAAAGAGATCCACGAAATACAGATGTAACTCTGTGAGATGAATTAACAGAACACTAAGCAGTTTCTCAGAAAGCTTCTTTCCAGATTTCATCTGAGGATATTTCCTTTTTCACCATAGCCCTCTATGGGCTTCCAAATATCACTTTGCCAATTCCACAAGAACTGTCTTGGCGAAAGGCTTCCTGAGGGGAAAGCTGTAACTCTGTGAGATGATTTCACAGAACACAAAGAAGTTTCTCAGAAAGCTTCTTTCTCTTTGTTATCGGAGGATATTTCCTTTGGCCCTATAGTCTTCCAAGGGATCCGAAATATCTGTTCTCAGATTCCACAGAAATAAGGCTAGCAAAGAGATCGACGAAATACAGATATTACTCTGTGAGATGAATTAACAGAACACTAAGCAGTTTCTCAGAAAGCTTCTTTCCAGATTTCATCTGAGGATACTTCCTTTTTCACCATAGCCCTCTATGGGCTTCCAAATATCACTTTGCCAATTCCACAAGAACTGTCTTGGCGAAAGGCTTCTTGAGGGGAAAGCTGTAACTCTGTGAGATGATTTCACAGAACACAAAGAAGTTTCTCAGAAAGCTTCTTTCTCTTTGTTATCGGAGGATATTTCCTTTGGCCCTATAGTCTTCCAAGGGATCCGAAATATCTGTTCTCAGATTCCACAGAAATAAGGCTAGCAAAGAGATCGACGAAATACAGATGTAACTCTGTGAGATGAATTAACAGAACACTAAGCAGTTTCTCAGAAAGCTTCTTTCCAGATTTCATCGGAGGATATTTCCTTTTTCACCATAGCCCTCTATGGGCTTCCAAATATCACTTTGCCAATTCCACAAGAACTGTCTTGGC
Source organism: Macaca fascicularis (assembly GCF_037993035.2). Taxonomy (NCBI): domain Eukaryota; kingdom Metazoa; phylum Chordata; class Mammalia; order Primates; family Cercopithecidae; genus Macaca; species Macaca fascicularis. The sequence continues at coordinate 68,470,636 of NC_088376.1, read as the reverse complement.
GAAAGGCTTGTTGAGGGGAAAGCTGTAACTCTGTGAGATGATTTCACAGAACACAAAGATGTTTCTCAGAAAGCTTCTTTCTCTTTGTTATCGGAGGATATTTCTTTGGCCCTATAGTCTTCCAAGGGATCCGAAATATCTGTTCTTAGATTCCACAGAAATAAGGCTAGCAAAGAGATTGATGAAATACAGATGTAACTCTGTGAGATGAATTAACAGAACACTAAGCAGTTTCTCAGAAAGCTTCTTTCCAGATTTCAACGGAGGATATTTCCTTTTTCACCATAGCCCTCAATGGGCTTCCAAATATCACTTTGCCAATTCCACAAGAAGTGTCTTAGCGAATGGCTTCTTGAGGGGAAAGCTGTAACTCTGTGAGATGATTTCAAAGAACACAAAGAAGTTTCTCAGAAAGCTTCTTTCTCTTTGTTATCGGAGGATATTTCCTTTGGCCCTATAGTCTTCCAAGGGATCTGAAATATCTGTTCTCAGATTCCACAGAAATAAGGCTAGCAAAGAGATCAATGAAATACAAATGTAACTCTGTGAGATGAATTAACAGAACACTAAGCAGTTTCTCAGAAAGCTTCTTTCCAGGTTTCATCTGAGGATATTTCCTTTTTCACCATAGCCCTCTAAGGGCTTCCAAATATCACTTTGCCAATTCCACAAGAACTGTCTTGGCGAAAGGCTTCTTGAGGGGAAAGCTGTAACTCTGTGAGATGATTTCCCAGAACACAAAGAAGTTTCTCAAAAAGCTTCGTTCTCTTTGTTATCGTAGGATATTTCCTTTGGCCGTATAGTCTTCCAAGGGATCCGAAATATCAGTTCTCAGATTCCACAGAAATAAGTCTAGCAAGGAAATCCACGAAATACACACGTAACTCTGTGAGATGAATTAACAGAACACTAAACAGTTTCTCAGAAAGCTTCTTTCCAGATTTCATCTGAGGATATTTCCTTTTTCACCATAGCCCTCTATGGGCTTCCAAATATCACTTTGCCAATTCCACAAGAACTGTCTTAACGAAAGGCTTCTTGAGGGGAAAGCTGTAACTCTGTGAGATGATTTAACGGAACATAAAGAAGTTTCTCAGAAAGCTTCTTTCTCTTTGTTATCGGAGGATATTTCCTTTGGCAATATAGTCTTCCAAGGGATCCGAAATATCTGTTCTCAGATTCCACAGAAATAAGGCTAGCAAAGAGATCCACGAAATACAGATGTAACTCTGTGAGATGAATTAACAGAACACTAAGCAGTTTCTCAGAAAGCTTCTTTCCAGATTTCATCTGAGGATATTTCCTTTTTCACCGTAGCCCTCTAGGGGCTTCCAAATATCACTTTGCCAATTCCACAAGAACTGTCTTAGCGAAAGGCTTCTTGAGGGGAAAGCTGTAACTCTGTGAGATGATTTCAAAGAACACAAAGAAGTTTCTCAGAAAGATTCTTTCTCTTTGTTATCGGAGGATATTTCCTTTGGACCTATAGTCTTCCAAGGGATCCGAAATATCTGTTCTCAGATTCCACAGAAATAAGGCTAGCAAAGAGATCGACGAAAAACAGATGTAACTCTGTGAGATGAATTAACAGAACACTAAGCAGTTTCTCAGAAAGCTTCTTTCCAGATTTCATCGGAGGATATTTCCTTTTTCACCATAGCCCTCTATGGGCTTCCAAATATCACTTTGCCAATTCCACAAGAACTGTCTTGGCGAAAGGCTTCTTGAGGGGAAAGCTGTAACTCTGAGAGATGATTTCACAGAACACAAAGAACTTTCTCAGAAAGCTTCTTTCTCTTTGTTATCGGAGGATATTTCCTTTGGCCCTATAGTCTTCCAAGGGATCCGAAATATCTGTTCTCAGATTCCACAGAAATAAGGCTAGCAAAGAGATCGACGAAATACAGATGTAACTCTGTGAGATGAATTAACAGAACACTAAGCAGTTTCTCAGAAAGCTTCTTTCCAGATTTCATCGGAGGATATTTCCTTTTTCACCATAGCCCTCTATGGGCTTCCAAATATCACTTTGCCAATTCCACAAGAACTGTCTTGTCGAAAGGCTTCTTGAGGGGAAAGCTGTAACTCTGAGAGATGATTTCACAGAACACAAAGAACTTTCTCAGAGCTTCTTTCTCTTTGTTATCGTAGGATATTTCCTTTGGCCCTATAGTCTTCCAAGGGATCCGAAATATCTGTTCTGAGATTAAATAGAAATAAGGCTAGCAAAGAGATCGACGAAATACAGATGTAACTCTGTGAGATGAATTAACAGAACACTAAGCTGTTTCTCAGAAAGCTTCTTTCCAAATTTCATCGGAGGATATTTCCTTTTTCACCATAGCCCCCTATGGGCTTCCAAATATCACTTTGCCAATTCCACAAGAACTCTCTTAGCGAAAGGCTTCTTGAGGGGAAAGCTGTAACTCTGTGAGATGATTTCAAAGAACACAAAGAAGTTTCTCAGAAAGCTTTTTCTCTTTGTTATCGGACGATATTTCCTTTGGCCCTATAGTCTTCCAAGGGATCCGAAATATCTGTTCTCAGATTCCACAGAAATAAGGCTAGCAAAGAGATCCACGAAATACAGATGTAACTCTGTGAGATGAATTAACAGAACAGTAAGCAGTTTCGCAGAAAGCTTCTTTCCAGATTTCATCGGAGTATATTTCGTTTTTCACCATAGCCCTCTATGGGCTTCCAAATATCACTTTGCCAATTCCACAAGAACTGTCTTAGCGAAAGGCTTCTTGAGGGGAAAGCTGTAACTCTGAGAGATGATTTCACAGAACACAAAGAACTTTCTCAGAAAGCTTCTTTCTCTTTGTTATCGGAGGATATTTCCTTTGGCCCTATAGTCTTCCAAGGGATCCGAAATATCTGTTCTCAGATTAAACAGAAATAAGGCTAGCAAGGAGATCGACGATATACAGATGTAACTCTGTGAGATGAATTAACAGAACACTAAGCAGTTTCTCAGAAAGCTTCTTTCCAGATTTCATCGGAGGATATTTCCTTTTTCACCATAGCCCTCTATGGGCTTCCAAATATCACTTTGCCAATTCCACAAGAACTGTCTTAGCGAATGGCTTCTTGAGGGGAAAGCTGTAACTCTGTGAGATGATTTCACAGAACACAAAGAAGTTTCTCAGAAAGCTTCTTTCTCTTTGTTATCGGAGGATATTTCCTTTGGCCCTATAGTCTTCCAAGGGATCCGAAATATCTGTTCTCAGATTCCACAGAAATAAGGCTAGCAAAGATATCGACGAAATACAAATGTAACTCTGTGAGATGAATTAACAGAACACAAAGCAGTTTCTCAGAAAGCTTCTTTCCAGATTTCCTCTGAGGATATTTCCTTTTTCACCATAGCCCTCTATGGGCTTCCAAATATCACTTTGCCAATTCCACAAGAACTGTCTTAACGAAAGGCTTCTTGAGGGGAAAGCTGTAACTCTGTGAGATGATTTCACAGAACACAAAGAAGTTTCTCAGAAAGCTTCTTTCTCTTTGTTATCGGACGATATTTCCTTTGGCCCTATAGTCTTCCAAGGGATCCGAAATATCTGTTCTCAGATTCCACAGAAATAAGGCTAGCAAAGAGATCGACGAAATACAGATGTAACTCTGTGAGATGAATTAACAGAACACTAAGCAGTTTCTCAGAAAGCTTCTTTCCAGATTTCATCTGAGGATATTTCCTTTTTAACCATAGCCCTCTATGGGCATCCAAATATCACTTTGCCAATTGCACAAGAACTGTCTTAACGAAAGGCTTCTTGAGGGGAAAGCTGTAATTCTGTGAGATGATTTCACAGAACACAAAGGAGTTTCTAAGAAAGCTTCTTTCTGTTTGTTATTGGAGGATATTTCCTTTGGCCCTATAGTCTTCCAAGGGATCCGAAATATCTGTTCTCAGATTCCACAGAAATAAGGCTAGCAAAGACATCCACTAAATACACATCTAACTGTGTGAGATGAATTAACAGAACACTAAGCAGTTTCTCAGAAAGCTTCTTTCCAGATTTCATCGGAGGATATTTCCTTTTTCACCATAGCCCTGTATGGGCTTCCAAATATCACTTTGCCAATTCCACAAGAAGTGTCTTAGCGAATGGCTTCTTGAGGGGAAAGCTGTAACTCTGTGAGATGATTTCAAAGAACACAAAGAAGTTTCTCAGAAAGCTTCTTTCTCTTTGTTATCAGAGGATATTTCCTTTGGCCCTATAGTCTTCCAAGGGATCCGAAATATCTGTTCTCAGATTCCACAGAAATAAGGCTAGCAAAGATATCGACGAAATACAAATGAAACTCTGTGAGATGAATTAAGAGAACACTAAGCAGTTTCTCAGAAAGCTTCTTTCCAGATTTCATCTGAGGATATTTCCTTTTTCACCATAGCCCTCTATGGGCTTCCAAATATCACTTTGCCAATTCCCCAAGAACTGTCTTAACGAAAGGCTTCTTGAGGGGAAAGCTGTAACTCTGTGAGATGATTTCAAAGAACACAAAGAAGTTTCTCAGAAAGCTTCTTTCTCTTTGTTATCAGAGGATATTTCCTTTGGACCTATAGTCTTCCAAGGGATCCGAAATATCTGTTCTCAGATTCTACAGAAAAAAGGCTAGCAAAGAGATCGACGAAATACAGATGTAACTCTGTGAGATGAATTAACAGAACACTAAGCAGTTTCTCAGAAAGCTTCTTTCCAGATTTCATCGGAGGATATTTCCTTTTTCACCATAGCCCTCTATGGGCTTCCAAATATCACTTTACCAATTCCACAAGAACTGTCTTGGCGAAAGGCTTCTTGAGGAGAAAGCTGTAACTCTGAGAGATGATTTCACAGAACACAAAGAACTTTCTCAGAAAGCTTCTTTCTCTTTGTTATCGGAGGATATTTCCTTTGGCCCTATAGTCTTCCAAGGGATCCGAAATATCTGTTCTGAGATTAAACAGAAATAAGGCTAGCAAAGAGATCGACGAAATACAGATGTAACTCTGTGAGATGAATTAACAGAACACTAAGCTGTTTCTCAGAAAGCTTCTTTCCAAATTTCATCGGAGGATATTTCCTTTTTCACCATAGCCCTCTATGGGCTTCCAAATATCACTTTGCCAATTCCACAAGAACTCTCTTAGCGAAAGGCTTCTTGAGGGGAATGCTGTAACTCTGTGAGATGATTTCAAAGAACACAAAGAAGTTTCTCAGAAAGCTTCTTTCTCTTTGTTATCGGAGGATATTTCCTTTGGCCCTATAGTCTTCCAAGGGATCCGAAATATCTGTTCTCAGATTCCACAGAAATAAGGCTAGCAAAGAGATCGACGAAATACAGATGTAACTCTGTGAGATGAATTAACAGAACACTAAGCAGTTTCTTAGAAACCTTCTTTCCAGATTTCATCGGAGGATATTTCCTTTTTCACCATAGCCCTCTATGGGCTTCCAAATATCACTTTCCAATTCCACAAGAACTGTCTTAGCCTAAGACTTCTTGAGGGGAAAGCTGTAACTCTGTGAGATGATTTCACAGAACACAAAGAAGTTTCTCAGAAAGCTTCTTTCTCTTTGTTATCGGAGGATATTTCCTTTGGCCCTATAGTCTTCCAAGGGATCCGAAATATCTGTTCTCAGATTCCACAGAAATAAGGCTAGCAAAGAGATCCACGAAATACAGATGTAACTCTGTGAGATGAATTAACAGAACACTAAGCAGTTTCTCAGAAAGCTTCTTTCCAGATTTCATCTGAGGATATTTCCTTTTTCACCATAGCCCTCTATGGGCTACCAAATATCACTCTGCCAATTCCAGAAAAACTGTCTTGGGGAAAGGCTTCTTGAGGGGAAAGCTGTAACTCTGTGAGATGATTTCACAGAACACAAAGAAGTTTCTCAGAAAGCTTCTTACTCTCTGTTATCGGAGGATATTTCCTTTGGCCGTATAGTCTTCCAAGGGATGCGAAATATCTGTTCTCAGATTCCACAGAAATAAGGCTAGCAAAGACATCCACTAAATACACATCTAACTGTGTGAGATGAATTAACAGAACACTAAGCAGTTTCTCAGAAAGCTTCTTTCCAGATTTCATCGGAGGATATTTCCTTTTTCACCATAGCCCTCTATGGGCTTCCAAATATCACTTTGCCAATTCCACAAGAAGTGTCTTAGCGAATGGCTTCTTGAGGGGAAAGCTGTAACTCTGTGAGATGATTTCAAAGAACACAAAGAAGTTTCTCAGAAAGCTTCTTTCTCTTTGTTATCAGAGGATATTTCCTTTGGCCCTATAGTCTTCCAAGGGATCCGAAATATCTGTTCTCAGATTCCACAGAAATAAGGCTAGCAAAGATATCGACGAAATACAAATGAAACTCTGTGAGATGAATTAAGAGAACACTAAGCAGTTTCTCAGAAAGCTTCTTTCCAGATTTCATCTGAGGATATTTCCTTTTTCACCATAGCCCTCTATGGGCTTCCAAATATCACTTTGCCAATTCCCCAAGAACTGTCTTAACGAAAGGCTTCTTGAGGGGAAAGCTGTAACTCTGTGAGATGATTTCAAAGAACACAAAGAAGTTTCTCAGAAAGCTTCTTTCTCTTTGTTATCAGAGGATATTTCCTTTGGACCTATAGTCTTCCAAGGGATCCGAAATATCTGTTCTCAGATTCTACAGAAAAAAGGCTAGCAAAGAGATCGACGAAATACAGATGTAACTCTGTGAGATGAATTAACAGAACACTAAGCAGTTTCTCAGAAAGCTTCTTTCCAGATTTCATCGGAGGATATTTCCTTTTTCACCATAGCCCTCTATGGGCTTCCAAATATCACTTTGCCAATTCCACAAGAACTGTCTTGGCGAAAGGCTTCTTGAGGAGAAAGCTGTAACTCTGAGAGATGATTTCACAGAACACAAAGAACTTTCTCAGAAAGCTTCTTTCTCTTTGTTATCGGAGGATATTTCCTTTGGCCCTATAGTCTTCCAAGGGATCCGAAATATCTGTTCTGAGATTAAACAGAAATAAGGCTAGCAAAGAGATCGACGAAATACAGATGTAACTCTGTGAGATGAATTAACAGAACACTAAGCTGTTTCTCAGAAAGCTTCTTTCCAAATTTCATCGGAGGATATTTCCTTTTTCACCATAGCCCTCTATGGGCTTCCAAATATCACTTTGCCAATTCCACAAGAACTCTCTTAGCGAAAGGCTTCTTGAGGGGAATGCTGTAACTCTGTGAGATGATTTCAAAGAACACAAAGAAGTTTCTCAGAAAGCTTCTTTCTCTTTGTTATCGGAGGATATTTCCTTTGGCCCTATAGTCTTCCAAGGGATCCGAAATATCTGTTCTCAGATTCCACAGAAATAAGGCTAGCAAAGAGATCGACGAAATACAGATGTAACTCTGTGAGATGAATTAACAGAACACTAAGCAGTTTCTTAGAAACCTTCTTTCCAGATTTCATCGGAGGATATTTCCTTTTTCACCATAGCCCTCTATGGGCTTCCAAATATCACTTTCCAATTCCACAAGAACTGTCTTAGCCTAAGACTTCTTGAGGGGAAAGCTGTAACTCTGTGAGATGATTTCACAGAACACAAAGAAGTTTCTCAGAAAGCTTCTTTCTCTTTGTTATCGGAGGATATTTCCTTTGGCCCTATAGTCTTCCAAGGGATCCGAAATATCTGTTCTCAGATTCCACAGAAATAAGGCTAGCAAAGAGATCCACGAAATACAGATGTAACTCTGTGAGATGAATTAACAGAACACTAAGCAGTTTCTCAGAAAGCTTCTTTCCAGATTTCATCTGAGGATATTTCCTTTTTCACCATAGCCCTCTATGGGCTACCAAATATCACTCTGCGAATTCCAGAAAAACTGTCTTGGGGAAAGGCTTCTTGAGGGGAAAGCTGTAACTCTGTGAGATGATTTCACAGAACACAAAGAAGTTTCTCAGAAAGCTTCTTACTCTCTGTTATCGGAGGATATTTCCTTTGGCCGTACAGTCTTCCAAGGGATGCGAAATATCTGTTCTCAGATTCCACAGAAATAAGGCTAGCAAAGACATCCACGAAATACAAATGTAACTCTGTGAGATGAATTAACAGAACACTAAGCAGTTTCTCAGAAAGCTTCTTTCCAGATTTCATCGGAGGATATTTCCTTTTTCACCATAGCCCTCTATGGGCTTCCAAATATCACTTTGCCAATTCCACAAGAAGTGTCTTAGTGAATGGCTTCTTGAGGGGAAAGCTGTAACTCTGTGAGATGATTTCAAAGAACACAAAGAAGTTTCTCAGAAAGCTTCTTTCTCTTTGTTATCGGAGGATATTTCCTTTGGCCCTATAGTCTTCCAAGGGATCCGAAATATCTGTTCTCAGATTCCACAGAAATAAGGCTAGCAAACATATCGACGAAATACAAATGTAACTCTGTGAGATGAATTAACAGAACACTAAGCAGTTTCTCAGAAAGCTTCTTTCCAGATTTCATCTGAGGATATTTCCTTTTTCACCATAGCCCTCTATGGGCTTCCAAATATCACTTTGCCAATTCCACAAGAACTGTCTTAGCGAAAGGCTTCTTGAGGGGAAAGCTGTAACTCTGTGAGATGATTTCAAAGAACACAAAGAAGTTTCTCAGAAAGCTTCTTTCTCTTTGTTATCGGAGGATATTTCCTTTGGCCCTATAGTCTTCCAAGGGATCCGAAATATCTGTTCTCATATTCCACAGAAATAAGGCTAGCAAAGAGATCGACGAAATACAGATGTAACTCTGTGAGGTGAATTAACAGAACACTAAGCAGTTTCTCAGAAAGCTTCTTTCCAGATTTCATCTGAGGATATTTCCTTTTTCACCATAGCCCTCTATGGGCTTCCAAATATCAGTTTGCCAATTCCACAAGAACTGTCTTAGCGAAATAGTTCTTGAGGGGAAAGCTGTAACTCTGTGAGATGATTTCACAGAACACAAAGAAGTTTCTCAGAAAGCTTCTTTCTCTTTGTTATCGGAGGATATTTCCTTTGGCCCTATAGTCTTCCAAGGGATCCGAAATATCTGTTCTCAGATTCCACAGAAATAAGGCAAGCAAAGAGATCTACGAAATACAGATGTAACTCTGTGACATGAATTAACAGAACACTAAGCAGTTTCTCAGAAAGCTTCTTTCCAGATTTCATCTGAGGATATTTCCTTTTTCACCAGAGCCCTCTATGGGCTTCCAAATATCACTTTGCCAATTCCACAAGAACTCTCCCAGCAAAAGGCTTCTTGAGGGGAAAGCTATAACTCTGTGAGATGATTTCAAAGAACACAAAGAAGTTTCTCAGAAAGCTTCTTTCTCTTTTTTATCGGAGGATATTTCCTTTGGACCTATAGTCTTCAAAGGGATCGGAAATATCCTTTCTCAGATTCCACAGAAATAAGGCTAGCAAAGAGATCGACGAAATACAGATGTAACTCTGTGAGATGAATTAACAGAACACTAAGCAGTTTCTCAGAAAGCTTCTTTCCAGATTTCATCGGAGGATATTTCCTTTTTCACCATAGCCCTCTATGGGCTTCCAAATATCACTTTCCCAATTCCACAAGAACTGTCTTAACGAAAGGCTTCTTGAGGGGAAAGCTGTAACTCTGTGAGATGATTTCACAGAACACAAAGAAGTTTCTCAGAAAGCTTCTTTCTCTTTGTTATCGGAGGATATTTCCTTTGGCCCTATAGTCTTCCAAGGGATCCGAAATATCTGTTCTCAGATTCCACAGAAATAAGGCTAGCAAAGAGATCGACGAAATACAGATGTAACTCTGTGAGATGAATTAACAGAACACTAAGCAGTTTCTCAGAAAGCTTCTTTCCAGATTTCATCTGAGGATATTTCCTTTTTAACCATAGCCCTCTGTGGGCATCCAAATATCACTTTGCCAATTCCACGAGAACTGTCTTAACGAAAGGCTTCTTGAGGGGAAAGCTGTAATTCTGTGAGATGATTTCACAGAACACAAAGAAGTTTCTCAGAAAGCTTCTTTCTCTTTGTTATCGGAGGATATTTCCTTTGGCCCTAAAGTCTTCCAAGGGATCCGAAATATCTGTTCTCAGATTCCACAGAAATAAGGCTAGCAAAGACATCCACGAAATACACATGTAACCCTGTGAGATGAATTAACAGAACACTAAGCAGTTTCTCAGAAAGCTTCTTTCCAGATTTCATCGGAGGATATTTCCTTTTTCACCATAGCCCTCTATGGGCTTCCAAATATCACTTTGCCAATTCCACAAGAAGTGTCTTAGCGAATGGCTTCTTGAAGGGAAAGCTGTAACTCTGTGAGATGATTTCAAAGAACACAAAGAAGTTTCTCAGAAAGCTTCTTTCTCTTTGTTATCAGAGGATATTTCCTTTGGCCCTATAGTCTTCCAAGGGTTCCGAAATATCTGTTCTCAGATTCCACAGAAATAAGGCTAGCAAAGATATCGACGAAATACAAATGAAACTCTGTGAGATGAATTAACAGAACACTAAGCAGTTTCTCAGAAAGCTTCTTTCCAGATTTCATCTGAGGATATTTCCTTTTTCACCATAGCCCTTTATGCGCTTCCTAATATCACTTTGCCAATTCCCCAAGAACTGTCTTAACGAAAGGCTTCTTGAGGGGAAAGCTGTAACTCTGTGAGATGATTTCAAAGAACACAAAGAAGTTTCTCAGAAAGCTTCTTTCCTTTTGGTATCAGAGGATATTTCCTTTGGCCCTATAGTCTTCCAAGGGATCCGAAATATCTGTTCTCAGATTCTACAGAAAAAAGGCTAGCAAAGAGATCGACGAAATACAGATGTAACTCTGTGAGATGAATTAACAGAACACTAAGCAGTTTCTCAGAAAGCTTCTTTCCAGATTTCATCGGAGGATATTTCCTTTTTCACCATAGCCCTCTATGGGCTTCCAAATATCACTTTGCCAATTCCACAAGAACTGTCTTGGCGAAAGGCTTCTTGAGGGGAAAGCTGTAACTCTGAGAGATGATTTCACAGAACACAAAGAACTTTCTCAGAAAGCTTCTTTCTCTTTGTTATCGGAGGATATTTCCTTTGGCCCTATAGTCTTCCAAGGGATCCGAAATATCTGTTCTGAGATTAAACAGAAATAAGGCTAGCAAAGAGATCGACGAAATACAGATGTAACTCTGTGAGATGAATTAACAGAACACTAAGCTGTTTCTCAGAAAGCTTCTTTCCAAATTTCATCGGAGGATATTTCCTTTTTCACCATAGCCCTCTATGGGCTTCCAAATATCACTTTGCCAATTCCACAAGAACTCTCTTAGCGAAAGGCTTCTTGAGGGGAATGCTGTAACTCTGTGAGATGATTTCAAAGAACACAAAGAAGTTTCTCAGAAAGCTTCTTTCTCTTTGTTATCGGAGGATATTTCCTTTGGCCCTATAGTCTTCCAAGGGATCCGAAATATCTGTTCTCAGATTCCACAGAAATAAGGCTAGCAAAGAGATCGACGAAATACAGATGTAACTCTGTGAGTTGAATTAACAGAACACTAAGCAGTTTCTTAGAAACCTTCTTTCCAGATTTCATCGGAGGATATTTCCTTTTTCACCATAGCCCTCTATGGGCTTCCAAATATCACTTTCCAATTCCACAAGAACTGTCTTAGCCTAAGACTTCTTGAGGGGAAAGCTGTAACTCTGTGAGATGATTTCACAGAACACAAAGAAGTTTCTCAGAAAGCTTCTTTCTCTTTGTTATCGGAGGATATTTCCTTTGGCCCTATAGTCTTCCAAGGGATCCGAAATATCTGTTCTCAGATTCCACAGAAATAAGGCTAGCAAAGAGATCCAAGAAATACAGATGTAACTCTGTGAGATGAATTAACAGAACACTAAGCAGTTTCTCAGAAAGCTTCTTTCCAGATTTCATCTGAGGATATTTCCTTTTTCACCATAGCCCTCTATGGGCTACCAAATATCACTCTGCCAATTCCAGAAAAACTGTCTTGGGGAAGGCTTCTTGAGGGGAAAGCTGTAACTCTGTGAGATGATTTCACAGAACACAAAGAAGTTTCTCAGAAAGCTTCTTACTCTCTGTTATCGGAGGATATTTCCTTTGGCCGTATAGTCTTCCAAGGGATGCGAAATATCTGTTCTCAGATTCCACAGAAATAAGGCTAGCAAAGACATCCACGAAATACAAATGTAACTCTCTGAGATGAATTAACAGAACACTAAGCAGTTTCTCAGAAAGCTTCTTTCCAGATTTCATCGGAGGATATTTCCTTTTTCACCATAGCCCTCTATGGGCTTCCAAATATCACTTTGCCAATTCCACAAGAAGTGTCTTAGCGAATGGCTTCTTGAGGGGAAAGCTGTAACTCTGTGAGATGATTTCAAAGAACACAAAGAAGTTTCTCAGAAAGCTTCTTTCTCTTTGTTATCGGAGGATATTTCCTTTGGCCCTATAGTCTTCCAAGGGATCCGAAATATCTGTTCTCAGATTCCACAGAAATAAGGCTAGCAAACATATCGACGAAATACAAATGTAACTCTGTGAGATGAATTAACAGAACACTAAGCAGTTTCTCAGAAAGCTTCTTTCCAGATTTCATCTGAGGATATTTCCTTTTTCACCATAGCCCTCTATGGGCTTCCAAATATCACTTTGCCAATTCCACAAGAACTGTCTTAGCGAAAGGCTTCTTGAGGGGAAAGCTGTAACTCTGTGAGATGATTTCAAAGAACACAAAGAAGTTTCTCAGAAAGCTTCTTTCTCTTTGTTATCGGAGGATATTTCCTTTGGCCCTATAGTCTTCCAAGGGATCCGAAATATCTGTTCTCAGATTCCACAGAAATAAGGCTAGCAAAGAGATCGACGAAATACAGATGTAACTCTGTGAGATGAATTAACAGAACACTAAGCAGTTTCTCAGAAAGCTTCTTTCCAGATTTCATCTGAGGATATTTCCTTTTTCACCATAGCCCTCTATGGGCTTCCAAATATCACTTTGCCAATTCCAAAAGAACTGTCTTGGCGAAAGGCTTCTTGAGGGGAAAGCTGTAACTCTGTGAGATGATTTCACAGAACACAAAGAAGTTTCTCAGAAAGCTTCTTTCTCATTGTTATCGGAGGATATTTCCTTTGGCCCTATAGTCTTCCAAGGGATCCGAAATATCTGTTCTCAGATTCCACAGAAATAAGGCAAGCAAAGAGATCTACGAAATACAGATGTAACTCTGTGACATGAATTAACAGAACACTAAGCAGTTTCTCAGAAAGCTTCTTTCCAGATTTCATCTGAGGATATTTCCTTTTTCACCATAGCCCTCTATGGGCTTCCAAATATCACTTTGCCAATTCCACAAGAACTGTCCCAGCAAAAGGCTTCTTGAGGGGAAAGCTATAACTCTGTGAGATGATTTCAAAGAACACAAAGAAGTTTCTCAGAAAGCTTCTTTCTCTTTTTTATCGGAGGATATTTCCTTTGGACCTATAGTCTTCAAGGGATCGGAAATATCTTTTCTCAGATTCCACAGAAATAAAGCTAGCAAAGAGATCGACGAAATACAGATGTAACTCTGTGAGATGAATTAACAGAACACTAAGCAGTTTCTCAGAAAGCTTCTTTCCAGATTTCATCGGAGGATATTTCCTTTTTCACCATAGCCCTCTATGGGCTTCCAAATATCACTTTGCCAATTCCACAAGAAGTGTCTTAGCGAATGGCTTCTTGAGGGGAAAGCTGTAACTCTGTGAGATGATTTCAAAGAACACAAAGAAGTTTCTCAGAAAGCTTCTTTCTCTTTGTTATCGGAGGATATTTCCTTTGGCCCTATAGTCTTCCAAGGGATCCGAAATATCTGTTCTCAGATTCCACAGAAATAAGGCTAGCAAAGATATCGACGAAATACAAATGTTACTCTGTGAGATGAATTAACAGAACACTAAGCAGTTTCTCAGAAAGCTTCTTTCCAGATTTCATCTGAGGATATTTCCTTTTTCACCATAGCCCTCTATGGGCTTCCAAATATCACTTTGTCAATTCCACAAGAACTGTCTTAACGAAAGGCTTCTTGAGGGGAAAGCTGTAACTCTGTGAGTTGATTTCAAAGAACACAAAGAAGTTTCTCAGAAAGCTTCTTTCTCTTCGTTATCGGAGGATATTTCCTTTGGCCCTATAGTCTTCCAAGGGATCCGAAATATCTGTTCTCAGATTCCACAGAAATAAGGCTAGCAAAGAGATCGACGAAATACAGATGTAACTCTGTGAGATGAATTAACAGAACACTAAGCAGTTTCTCAGAAAGCTTCTTTCCAGATTTCATCTGAGGATATTTCCTTTTTCACCAAAGCCCTCTATGGGCTTCCAAATATCACTCTGCCAATTCCAGAAGAACTGTCTTGGCGAAAGGCTTCTTGAGGGGAAAGCTGTAACTCTGTGAGATGATTTCACAGAACACAAAGAAGTTTCTCAAAAAGCTTCTTTCTCTTTGTTATCGGAGGATATTTCCTTTGGCCCTATAGTCTTCCAAGGGATCCGAAATATCTGTTCACAGATTCCACAGAAATAAGGCTAGCAAAGAGATCGACGAAATACAGATGTAACTCTGTGAGATGAATTAACAGAACACTAAGCAGTTTCTCAGAGAGCTTCTTTCCAGATTTCATCTGAGGATATTTCCTTTTTCACCATAGCCCTCTATGGGCTTCCAAATATCACTTTGCCAATTTCACAAGAACTGTCTTAGCAAAAGGCTTCTTGAGGGGAAAGCTGTAACTCTGTGAGATGATTTCAAAGAACACAAAGAAGTTTCTCCGAAAGCTTCTTTCTCTTTGTTATCGGAGGATATTTCCTTTGGACCTATAGTCTTCCAAGGGATCCGAAATATCTGTTCTCAGATTCCACAGAAATAAGGCTAGCAAAGAGATCGACGAAATACAGATGTAACTCTGTGAGATGAATTAACAGAACACTAAGCAGTTTCTCAGAAAGCTTCTTTCCAAATTTCATCTGAGGATATTTCCTTTTTCACCATAGCCCTCTATGGGCTTCCAAATATCAGTTTGCCAATTCCACAAGAACTGTCTTAGCGAAATGCTTCTTGAGGGGAAAGCTGTAACTCTGTGAGATGATTTCACAGAACACAAAGTAGTTTCTCAGAAAGCTTCTTTCTCATTGTTATCGGAGGATATTTCCTTTGGCCCTATAGTCTTCCAAGGGATCCGAAATATCTGTTCTCAGATTCCACAGAAATAAGGCAAGCAAAGAGATCTACGAAATACAGATGTAACTCTGTGACATGAATTAACAGAACACTAAGCAGTTTCTCAGAAAGCTTCTTTCCAGATTTCATCTGAGGATATTTCCTTTTTGACCATAGCCCTCTATGGGCTTCCAAATATCACTTTGCCAATTCCACAAGAACTGTCCCAGCAAAAGGCTTCTTGAGGGGAAAGCTATAACTCTGTGAGATGATTTCAAAGAACACAAAGAAGTTTCTCAGAAAGCTTCTTTCTCTTTTTTATCGGAGGATATTTCCTTTGGACCTATAGTCTTCAAAGGGATCCGAAATATCTTTTCTCAGATTCCACAGAAATAAGGCTAGCAAAGAGTTCGACGAAATACAGATGTAACTCTGTGAGATGAATTAACAGAACACTAAGCAGTTTCTCAGAAAGCTTCTTTCCAGATTTCATCGGAGGATATTTCCTTTTTCACCATAGCCCTCTATGGGCTTCCAAATATCACTTTCCCAATTCCACAAGAACTGTCTTAACGAAAGGCTTCTTGAGGGGAAAGCTGTAACTCTGTGAGATGATTTCACAGAACACAAAGAAGTTTCTCAGAAAGCTTCTTTCTCTTTGTTATCGGAGGATATTTCCTTTGGCCCTATAGTCTTCCAAGGGATCCGAAATATCTGTTCTCAGATTCCACAGAAATAAGGCTAGCAAAGAGATCGACGAAATACAGATGTAACTCTGTGAGATGAATTAACAGAACACTAAGCAGTTTCTCAGAAAGCTTCTTTCCAGATTTCATCTGAGGATATTTCCTTTTTAACCATAGCCCTCTGTGGGCATCCAAATATCACTTTGCCAATTCCACGAGAACTGTCTTAACGAAAGGCTTCTTGAGGGGAAAGCTGTAATTCTGTGAGATGATTTCACAGAACACAAAGAAGTTTCTCAGAAAGCTTCTTTCTCTTTGTTATCGGAGGATATTTCCTTTGGCCCTAAAGTCTTCCAAGGGATCCGAAATATCTGTTCTCAGATTCCACAGAAATAAGGCTAGCAAAGACATCCACGAAATACACATGTAACCCTGTGAGATGAATTAACAGAACACTAAGCAGTTTCTCAGAAAGCTTCTTTCCAGATTTCATCGGAGGATATTTCCTTTTTCACCATAGCCCTCTATGGGCTTCCAAATATCACTTTGCCAATTCCACAAGAAGTGTCTTAGCGAATGGCTTCTTGAAGGGAAAGCTGTAACTCTGTGAGATGATTTCAAAGAACACAAAGAAGTTTCTCAGAAAGCTTCTTTCTCTTTGTTATCGGAGGATGTTTCCTTTGGCCCTATAGTCTTCCAAGGGATCCGAAATATCTGTTCTCAGATTCCACAGAAATAAGGCTAGCAAATATATCGACGAAATACAAATGTAACTCTGTGAGATGAATTAACAGAACACTAAGCAGTTTCTCAGAAAGCTTCTTTCCAGATTTCATCTGAGGATATTTCCTTTTTCACCATAGCCCTCTATGGGCTTCCAAATATCACTTTGCCAATTCCACAAGAACTGTCTTAACGAAAGGCTTCTTGAGGGGAAAGCTGTAACTCTGTGAGTTGATTTCAAAGAACACAAAGAAGTTTCTCAGAAAGCTTCTTTCTCTTTGTTATCGGAGGATATTTCCTTTGGCCCTATAGTCTTCCAAGGGATCCGAAATATCTGTTCTCAGATTCCACAGAAATAAGGCTAGCAAAGAGATCGACGAAATACAGATGTAACTCTGTGAGATGAATTAACAGAACACTAAGCAGTTTCTCAGAAAGCTTCTTTCCAGATTTCATCTGAGGATATTTCCTTTTTCACCAAAGCCCTCTATGGGCTTCCAAATATCACTCCGCCAATTCCAGAAGAACTGTCTTGGCGAAAGGCTTCTTGAGGGGAAAGCTGTAACTCTGTGAGATGATTTCACAGAACACAAAGAAGTTTCTCAAAAAGCTTCTTTCTCTTTTTTATCGGAGGATATTTCCTTTGGCCATATAGTCTTCCAAGGGATCCGAAATATCTGTTCACAGATTCCACAGAAATAAGGCTAGCAAAGAGATCGACGAAATACAGATGTAACTCTGTGAGATGAATTAACAGAACACTAAGCAGTTTCTCAGAGAGCTTCTTTCCAGATTTCATCTGAGGATATTTCCTTTTTCACCATAGCCCTCTATGGGCTTCCAAATATCACTTTGCCAATTTCACAAGAACTGTCTTAGCAAAAGGCTTCTTGAGGGGAAAGCTGTAACTCTGTGAGATGATTTCAAAGAACACAAAGAAGTTTCTCCGAAAGCTTCTTTCTCTTTGTTATCGGAGGATATTCCCTTTGGACCTATAGTCTTCCAAGGGATCCGAAATATCTGTTCTCAGATTCCACAGAAATAAGGCTAGCAAAGAGATCGACGAAATACAGATGTAACGTGTGAGATGAATTAACAGAACACTAAGCAGTTTCTCAGAAAGCTTCTTTCCAGATTTCATCTGAGGATATTTCCTTTTTCACCATAGCCCTCTATGGGCTTCCAAATATCACTTTGCCAATTCCACAAGAACTGTCTTAGCAAAAGGCTTCTTGAGGGGAAAGCTGTAACTCTGTGAGATGATTTCAAAGAACACAAAGAAGTTTCTCAGAAAGCTTCTTTCTCTTTGTTATCGGAGGATATTTCCTTTGGACCTATAGTCTTCCAAGGGATCCGAAATATCTGTTCTCAGATTCCACAGAAATAAGGCTAGCAAAGAGATCCACGAAATACAGATGTAACTCTGTGAGATGAATTAACAGAACACTAAGCAGTTTCTCAGAAAGCTTCTTTCCACATTTCATCTGAGGATATTTCCTTTTCAAACATAGCCCTCTATGGGCATCCAAATATCAATTTGCCAATTCCACAAGAACTGTCTTAGCGAAAGGCTTCTTGAGGGGAAAGCTGTAATTCTGTGAGACGATTTCACAGAACACAAAGAAGTTTCTCAGAAAGCTTCTTTCTCTTTGTTATCGGAGGATATTTCCTTTGGCCCTAAAGTCTTCCAAGGGATCCGAAATATCTGTTCTCAGATTCCACAGAAATAAGGATAGCAAAGACATCCACGAAATACAGATGTAACTCTGTGAGATGAATTAACAGAACACTAAGCAGTTTCTCAGAAAGCTTCTTTCCAGATTTCATCGGAGGATATTTCCTTTTTCACCATAGCCCTCAATCGGCTTCCAAATATCACTTTGC
Organism: Macaca fascicularis; assembly: GCF_037993035.2. NCBI lineage: Eukaryota > Metazoa > Chordata > Mammalia > Primates > Cercopithecidae > Macaca > Macaca fascicularis. Next base: position 68,452,148 of record NC_088376.1, on the reverse strand, counting down.
CAATTCCACAAGAAGTGTCTTAGCGAATGGCTTCTTGAGGGGAAAGCTGTAACTCTGTGAGATGATTTCAAAGAACACCAAGAAGTTTCTCAGAAAGCTTCTTTCTGTTTGTTATCGGAGGATATTTCCTTTGGCCCTATAGTCTTCCAAGGGATCCGAAATATCTGTTCTCAGATTCCACAGAAATAAGGCTAGCAAAGATATCGACGAAATACAAATGTAACTCTGTGAGATGAATTAACAGATCACTAAGCAGTTTCTCAGAAAGCTTCTTTCCAGATTTCATCGGAGGATATTTCATTTTTCACCATAGCCCTCTATGCGCTTCCAAATATCACTTTGCCAATTCCACAAGAACTGTCTTAACGAAAGGCTTCTTGAGGGGAAAGCTGTAACTCTGTGAGATGATTTCACAGAACACAAAGAAGTTTCTCAGAAAGCTTCTTTCTCTTTGTTATCGGAGGATATTTCCTTTGGCCCTATAGTCTTCCAAGGGATCCGAAATATCTGTTCTCAGATTCCACAGAAATAAGGCTAGCAAAGAGATCCACGAAATACAGATGTAACTCTGTGAGATGAATTAACAGAACACTAAGCAGTTTCTCAGAAAGCTTCTTTCCACATTTCATCTGAGGATATTTCCTTTTCAAACATAGCCCTCTATGGGCATCCAAATATCAATTTGCCATTTCCACAAGAACTGTCTTAGCGAAAGGCTTCTTGAGGGGAAAGCTGTAATTCTGTGAGACGATTTCACAGAACACAAAGAAGTTTCTCAGAAAGCTTCTTTCTCTTTGTTATCGGAGGATATTTCCTTTGGCCCTAAAGTCTTCCAAGGGATCCGAAATATCTGTTCTCAGATTCCACAGAAATAAGGATAGCAAAGACATCCACGAAATACAGATGTAACTCTGTGAGATGAATTAACAGAACACTAAGCAGTTTCTCAGAAAGCTTCTTTCCAGATTTCATCGGAGGATATTTCCTTTTTCACCATAGCCCTCAATCGGCTTCCAAATATCACTTTGCCAATTCCACAAGAAGTGTCTTAGCGAATGGCTTCTTGAGGGGAAAGCTGTAACTCTGTGAGATGATTTCAAAGAACACCAAGAAGTTTCTCAGAAAGCTTCTTTCTCTTTGTTATCGGAGGATATTTCCTTTGGCCCTATAGTCTTCCAAGGGATCCGAAATATCTGTTCTCAGATTCCACAGAAATAAGGCTAGCAAAGATATCGACGAAATACAAATGTAACTCTGTGAGATGAATTAACAGATCACTAAGCAGTTTCTCAGAAAGCTTCTTTCCAGATTTCATCGGAGGATATTTCATTTTTCACCATAGCCCTCTATGCGCTTCCAAATATCACTTTGCCAATTCCACAAGAACTGTCTTAACGAAAGGCTTCTTGAGGGGAAAGCTGTAACTCTGTGAGATGATTTCACAGAACACAAAGAAGTTTCTCAGAAAGCTTCTTTCTCTTTGTTATCGGAGGATATTTCCTTTGGCCCTATAGTCTTCCAAGGGATCCGAAATATCTGTTCTCAGATTCCACAGAAATAAGGCTAGCAAAGAGATCCACGAAATACAGATGTAACTCTGTGAGATGAATTAACACAACACTAAGCAGTTTCTCAGAAAGCTTCTTTCCAGATTTCGTCTGAGGATATTTCCTTTTTAACCATAGCCCTCTATGGGCATCCAAATATCACTTTGCCAATTCCACAAGAACTGTCTTAACGAAAGGCTTCTTGAGGGGAAAGTTGTAATTCTGTGAGATGATTTCACAGAACACAAAGAAGTTTCTCAGAAAGCTTCTTTCTCTTTGTTATCGGAGGATATTTCCTTTGGCCCTAAAGACTTCAAAGGGATCCGAAATATCTGTTCTCAGATTCCACAGAAATAAGGCTAGCAAAGACATCCACGAAATACACATGTAACCCTGTGAGATGAATTAACAGAACACTAAGCAGTTTCTCAGAAAGCTTCTTTCCAGATTTCATCGGAGGATACTTCCTTTTTCACCATAGCCCTCTATGGGCTTCCAAATATCACTTTGTCAATTCCACAAGAAGTGTCTTAGCGAATGGCTTCTTGAGGGGAAAGCTGTAACTCTGTGAGATGATTTCAAAGAACACAAAGAAGTTTCTCAGAAAGCTTCTTTCTCTTTGTTATCGGAGGATATTTCCTTTGGCCCTATAGTCTTCCAAGGGATCCGAAATATCTGTTCTCAGATTCCACAGAAATAAGGCTAGCAAACATATCGACGAAATACAAATGTAACTCTGTGAGATGAATTAACAGAACACTAAGCAGTTTCTCAGAAAGCTTCTTTCCAGATTTCATCTGAGGATATTTCCTTTTTCACCATAGCCCTCTATGGGCTTCCAAATATCACTTGCCAATTCCAGAAGAACTGTCTTAACGAAAGGCTTCTTGAGGGGAAAGCTGTAACTCTGTGAGATGATTTCAAAGAACACAAAGAAGTTTCTCAGAAAGCTTCTTTCTCTTTGTTATCGGAGGATATTTCCTTTGGCCCTATAGTCTTCCAAGGGATCCGAAATATCTGTTCTCAGATTCCACAGAAATAAGGCTAGCAAAGAGATCGACGAAATACAGATGTAACTCTGTGAGATGAATTAAGAGAACACTAAGCAGTTTCTCAGAAAGCTTCTTTCCAGATTTCATCTGAGGATATTTCCTTTTTCACCATAGCCCTCTATGGGCTTCCAAATATCAGTTTGCCAATTCCACAAGAACTGTCTTAGCGAAATGCTTCTTGAGGGGAAAGCTGTAACTCTGTGAGATGATTTCACAGAACACAAAGAAGTTTCTCAGAAAGCTTCTTTCTCATTGTTATCGGAGGATATTTCCTTCGGCCCTATAGTCTTCCAAGGGATCCGAAATATCTGTTCTCAGATTCCACAGAAATGAGGCTAGCAAAGAGATCCACGAAATACATATGTAACTCTGTGAGATGAATTAACAGAACACTAAGCAGTTTCTCAGAAAGCTTCTTTCCAGATTTCATCTGAGGATATTTCCTTTTTCACCATAGCCCTCTATGGGCTTCCAAATATCACTTTGCCAATTCCAAAAGAACTGTCTTGGCGAAAGGCTTCTTGAGGGGAAAGCTGTAACTCTGTGAGATGATTTCACAGAACACAAAGAAGTTTCTCAGAAAGCTTCTTTCTCATTGTTATCGGAGGATATTTCCTTTGGCCCTATAGTCTTCCATGGGATCCGAAATATCTGTTCTCAGATTCCACAGAAATAAGGCAAGCAAAGAGATCTACGAAATACAGATGTAACTCTGTGACATGAATTAACAGAACACTAAGCAGTTTCTCAGAAAGCTTCTTTCCAGATTTCATCTGAGGATATTTCCTTTTTCACCATAGCCCTCTATGGGCTTCCAAATATCACTTTGCCAATTCCACAAGAACTGTCCCAGCAAAAGGCTTCTTGAGGGGAAAGCTATAACTCTGTGAGATGATTTCAAAGAACACAAAGAAGTTTCTCAGAAAGCTTCTTTCTCTTTTTTATCGGAGGATATTTCCTTTGGACCTATAGTCTTCAAGGGATCGGAAATATCTTTTCTCAGATTCCACAGAAATAAAGCTAGCAAAGAGATCGACGAAATAAAGATGTAACTCTGTGAGATGAATTAACAGAACACTAAGCAGTTTCTCAGAAAGCTTCTTTCCAGATTTCATCGGAGGATATTTCCTTTTTCACCATAACCCTCTATGGGCTTCCAAATATCACTTTCCCAATTCCACAAGAACTGTCTTAACGAAAGGCTTCTTGAGGGGAAAGCTGTAACTCTGTGAGATGATTTCACAGAACACAAAGAAGTTTCTCAGAAAGCTTCTTTCTCTTTGTTATCGGAGGATATTTCCTTTGGCCCTATAGTCTTCCAAGGGATCCGAAATATCTGTTCTCAGATTCCACAGAAATAAGGCTAGCAAAGAGATCGACGAAATACAGATGTAACTCTGTGAGATGAATTAACAGAACACTAAGCAGTTTCTCAGAAAGCTTCTTTCCAGATTTCATCTGAGGATATTTCCTTTTTAACCATAGCCCTCTGTGGGCATCCAAATATCACTTTGCCAATTCCACGAGAACTGTCTTAACGAAAGGCTTCTTGAGGGGAAAGCTGTAATTCTGTGAGATGATTTCACAGAACACAAAGAAGTTTCTCAGAAAGCTTCTTTCTCTTTGTTATCGGAGGATATTTCCTTTGGCCCTAAAGTCTTCCAAGGGATCCGAAATATCTGTTCTCAGATTCCACAGAAATAAGGCTAGCAAAGACATCCACGAAATACACATGTAACCCTGTGAGATGAATTAACAGAACACTAAGCAGTTTCTCAGAAAGCTTCTTTCCAGATTTCATCGGAGGATATTTCCTTTTTCACCATAGCCCTCTATGGGCTTCCAAATATCACTTTGCCAATTCCACAAGAAGTGTCTTAGCGAATGGCTTCTTGAGGGGAAAGCTGTAACTCTGTGAGATGATTTCAAAGAACACAAAGAAGTTTCTCAGAAAGCTTCTTTCTCTTTGTTATCGGAGGATATTTCCTTTGGCCCTATAGTCTTCCAAGGGATCCGAAATATCTGTTCTCAGATTCCACAGAAATAAGGCTAGCAAAGAGATCGACGAAATACAGATGTAACTCTGTGAGATGAATTAACAGAACACTAAGCAGTTTCTCAGAAAGCTTCTTTCCAGATTTCATCTGAGGATATTTCCTTTTTCACCAAAGCCCTCTATGGGCTTCCAAATATCACTCTGCCAATTCCAGAAGAACTGTCTTGGCGAAAGGCTTCTTGAGGGGAAAGCTGTAACTCTGTGAGATGATTTCACAGAACACAAAGAAGTTTCTCAAAAAGCTTCTTTCTCTTTGTTATCGGAGGATATTTCCTTTGGCCCTATAGTCTTCCAAGGGATCCGAAATATCTGTTCACAGATTCCACAGAAATAAGGCTAGCAAAGAGATCGACGAAATACAGATGTAACTCTGTGAGATGAATTAACAGAACACTAAGCAGTTTCTCAGAGAGCTTCTTTCCAGATTTCATCTGAGGATATTTCCTTTTTCACCATAGCCCTCTATGGGCTTCCAAATATCACTTTGCCAATTTCACAAGAACTGTCTTAGCAAAAGGTTTCTTGAGGGGAAAGCTGTAACTCTGTGAGATGATTTCAAAGAACACAAAGAAGTTTCTCCGAAAGCTTCTTTCTCTTTGTTATCGGAGGATATTCCCTTTGGACCTATAGTCTTCCAAGGGATCCGAAATATCTGTTCTCAGATTCCACAGAAATAAGGCTAGCAAAGAGATCGACGAAATACAGATGTAACGTGTGAGATGAATTAACAGAACACTAAGCAGTTTCTCAGAAAGCTTCTTTCCAGATTTCATCTGAGGATATTTCCTTTTTCACCATAGCCCTCTATGGGCTTCCAAATATCAGTTTGCCAATTCCACAAGAACTGTCTTAGCGAAATGCTTCTTTAGGGGAAAGCTGTAACTCTGTGAGATGATTTCACAGAACACAAAGAAGTTTCTCAGAAAGCTTCTTTCTCATTGTTATCGGAGGATATTTCCTTTGGCCCTATAGTCTTCCAAGGGATCCGAAATATCTGTTCTCAGATTCCACAGAAATAAGGCAAGCAAAGAGATCTACGAAATACAGATGTAACTCTGTGACATGAATTAACAGAACACTAAGCAGTTTCTCAGAAAGCTTCTTTCCAGATTTCATCTGAGGATATTTCCTTTTTCACCATAGCCCTCTATGGGCTTCCAAATATCACTTTGCCAATTCCACAAAAACTGTCCCAGCAAAAGGCTTCTTGAGGGGAAAGCTATAACTCTGTGAGATGATTTCAAAGAACACAAAGAAGTTTCTCAGAAAGCTTCTTTCTCTTTTTTATCGGAGAATATTTCCTTTGGACCTATAGTCTTCAAAGGGATCCGAAATATCTTTTCTCAGATTCCACAGAAATAAGGCTAGCAAAGAGATCGACGAAATACAGATGTAACTCTATGAGATGAATTAACAGAACACTAAGCAGTTTCTCAGAAAGCTTCTTTCCAGATTTCATCGGAGGATATTTCCTTTTTCACCATAGCCCTCTATGGGCTTCCAAATATCACTTTCCCAATTCCACAAGAACTGTCTTAACGAAAGGCTTCTTGAGGGGAAAGCTGTAACTCTGTGAGATGATTTCACAGAACACAAAGAAGTTTCTCAGAAAGCTTCTTTCTCTTTGTTATCGGAGGATATTTCATTTGGCCCTAGAGTCTTCCAAGGGATCCGAAATATCTGTTCTCAGATTCCACAGAAATAAGGCTAGCAAAGAGATCCACGAAATACATATGTAACTCTGTGAGATGAATTAACAGAACACTAAGCAGTTTCTCAGAAAGCTTCTTTCCAGATTTCATCTGAGGATATTTCCTTTTTCACCAAAGCCCTCTATGGGCTTCCAAATATCACTCTGCCAATTCCAGAAGAACTGTCTTGGAGAAAGGCTTCTTGAGGGGAAAGCTGTAACTCTGTGAGATGATTTCACAGAACACAAAGAAGTTTCTCAGAAAGCTTCTTTCTCTTTGTTATCGGAGGATATTTCCTTTGGCCCTATAGTCTTCCAAGGGATGCGAAATATCTGTTCTCAGATTCCACAGAAATAAGGCTAGCAAAGAGATCGACGAAATACAGATGTAACTCTGTGAGATGAATTAACAGAACACTAAGCAGTTTCTCAGAAAGCTTCTTTCCAGATTTCATCTGAGGATATTTCCTTTTTCACCGTAGCCCTCTATGGTCTTCCAAATATCACTTTGCCAATTCCACAAGAACTGTCTTGGCGAAAGGCTTCTTGAGGGGAAAGCTGTAACGCTGTGAGATGATTTCACAGAACACAAAGAAGTTTCTCAGAAAGCTTCTTTCTCTTTGTTATCGGAGGATATTTCCTTTGGCCCTATAGTCTTCCAAGGGATCCGAAATATCTGTTCTCAGATTCCACAGAAATAAGGCTAGCAAAGATATCGACGAAATACAAATGTAACTCTGTGAGATGAATTAACAGATCACTAAGCAGATTCTCAGAAAGCTTCTTTCCAGATTTCATCGGAGGATATTTCATTTTTCACCATAGCCCTCTATGCGCTTCCAAATATCACTTTGCCAATTCCACAAGAACTGTCTTAACGAAAGGCTTCTTGAGGGGAAAGCTGTAACTCTGTGAGATGATTTCACAGAACACAAAGAAGTTTCTCAGAAAGCTTCTTTCTCTTTGTTATCGGAGGATATTTCCTTTGGCCCTATAGTCTTCCAAGGGATCCGAAATATCTGTTCTCAGATTCCACAGAAATAAGGCTAGCAAAGAGATCCACGAAATACAGATGTAACACTGTGAGATGAATTAACACAACACTAAGCAGTTTCTCAGAAAGCTTCTTTCCAGATTTCATCTGAGGATATTTCCTTTTTAACCATAGCCCTCTATGGGCATCCAAATATCACTTTGCCATATCCACAAGAACTGTCTTAACGAAAGGCTTCTTGAGGGGAAAGTTGTAATTCTGTGAGATGATTTCACAGAACACAAAGAAGTTTCTCAGAAAGCTTCTTTCTCTTTGTTATCGGAGGATATTTCCTTTGGCCCTAAAGACTTCAAAGGGATCCGAAATATCTGTTCTCAGATTCCACAGAAATAAGGCTAGCAAAGACATCCACGAAATACACATGTAACCCTGTGAGATGAATTAACAGAACACTAAGCAGTTTCTCAGAAAGCTTCTTTCCAGATTTCATCGGAGGATATTTCCTTTTTCACCATAGCCCTCTATGGGCTTCCAAATATCACTTTGTCAATTCCACAAGAAGTGTCTTAGCGAATGGCTTCTTGAGGGGAAAGCTGTAACTCTGTGAGATGATTTCAAAGAACACAAAGAAGTTTCTCAGAAAGCTTCTTTCTCTTTGTTATCGGAGGATATTTCCTTTGGCCCTATAGTCTTCCAAGGGATCCGAAATATCTGTTCTCAGATTCCACAGAAATAAGGCTAGCAAACATATCGACGAAATACAAATGTAACTCTGTGAGATGAATTAACAGAACACTAAGCAGTTTCTCAGAAAGCTTCTTTCCAGATTTCATCTGAGGATATTTCCTTTTTCACCATAGCCCTCTATGGGCTTCCAAATATCACTTGCCAATTCCACAAGAACTGTCTTAACGAAAGGCTTCTTGAGGGGAAAGCTGTAACTCTGTGAGATGATTTCAAAGAACACAAAGAAGTTTCTCAGAAAGCTTCTTTCTCTTTGTTATCGGAGGATATTTCCTTTGGCCCTATAGTCTTCCAAGGGATCCGAAATATCTGTTCTCAGATTCCACAGAAATAAGGCTAGCAAAGAGATCGACGAAATACAGATGTAACTCTGTGAGATGAATTAAGAGAACACTAAGCAGTTTCTCAGAAAGCTTCTTTCCAGATTTCATCTGAGGATATTTCCTTTTTCACCATAGCCCTCTATGGGCTTCCAAATATCACTTGCCAATTCCACAAGAACTGTCTTAACGAAAGGCTTCTTGAGGGGAAAGCTGTAACTCTGTGAGATGATTTCAAAGAACACAAAGAAGTTTCTCAGAAAGCTTCTTTCTCTTTGTTATCGGAGGATATTTCCTTTGGCCCTATAGTCTTCCAAGGGATCCGAAATATCTGTTCTCAGATTCCACAGAAATAAGGCTAGCAAAGAGATCCACGAAATACATATGTAACTCTGTGAGATGAATTAACAGAACACTAAGCAGTTTCTCAGAAAGCTTCTTTCCAGATTTCATCTGAGGATATTTCCTTTTTCACCAAAGCCCTCTATGGGCTTCCAAATATCACTCTGCCAATTCCAGAAGAACTGTCTTGGAGAAAGGCTTCTTGAGGGGAAAGCTGTAACTCTGTGAGATGATTTCACAGAACACAAAGAAGTTTCTCAGAAAGCTTCTTTCTCTTTGTTATCGGAGGATATTTCCTTTGGCCCTATAGTCTTCCAAGGGATGCGAAATATCTGTTCTCAGATTCCACAGAAATAAGGCTAGCAAAGAGATCGACGAAATACAGATGTAACTCTGTGAGATGAATTAACAGAACACTAAGCAGTTTCTCAGAAAGCTTCTTTCCAGATTTCATCTGAGGATATTTCCTTTTTCACCGTAGCCCTCTATGGTCTTCCAAATATCACTTTGCCAATTCCACAAGAACTGTCTTGGCGAAAGGCTTCTTGAGGGGAAAGCTGTAACGCTGTGAGATGATTTCACAGAACACAAAGAAGTTTCTCAGAAAGCTTCTTTCTCTTTGTTATCGGAGGATATTTCCTTTGGCCCTATAGTCTTCCAAGGGATCCGAAATATCTGTTCTCAGATTCCACAGAAATAAGGCTAGCAAAGATATCGACGAAATACAAATGTAACTCTGTGAGATGAATTAACAGATCACTAAGCAGATTCTCAGAAAGCTTCTTTCCAGATTTCATCGGAGGATATTTCATTTTTCACCATAGCCCTCTATGCGCTTCCAAATATCACTTTGCCAATTCCACAAGAACTGTCTTAACGAAAGGCTTCTTGAGGGGAAAGCTGTAACTCTGTGAGATGATTTCACAGAACACAAAGAAGTTTCTCAGAAAGCTTCTTTCTCTTTGTTATCGGAGGATATTTCCTTTGGCCCTAAAGACTTCAAAGGGATCCGAAATATCTGTTCTCAGATTCCACAGAAATAAGGCTAGCAAAGAGATCCACGAAATACACATGTAACCCTGTGAGATGAATTAACAGAACACTAAGCAGTTTCTCAGAAAGCTTCTTTCCAGATTTCATCGGAGGATATTTCCTTTTTCACCATAGCCCTCTATGGGCTTCCAAATATCACTTTGTCCATTCCACAAGAAGTGTCTTAGCGAATGGCTTCTTGAGGGGAAAGCTGTAACTCTGTGAGATGATTTCAAAGAACACAAAGAAGTTTCTCAGAAAGCTTCTTTCTCTTTGTTATCGGAGGATATTTCCTTTGGCCCTATAGTCTTCCAAGGGATCCGAAATATCTGTTCTCAGATTCCACAGAAATAAGGCTAGCAAACATATCGACGAAATACAAATGTAACTCTGTGAGATGAATTAACAGAACACTAAGCAGTTTCTCAGAAAGCTTCTTTCCAGATTTCATCTGAGGATATTTCCTTTTTCACCATAGCCCTCTATGGGCTTCCAAATATCACTTGCCAATTCCACAAGAACTGTCTTAACGAAAGCCTTCTTGAGGGGAAAGCTGTAACTCTGTGAGATGATTTCAAAGAACACAAAGAAGTTTCTCAGAAAGCTTCTTTCTCTTTGTTATCGGAGGATATTTCCTTTGGCCCTATAGTCTTCCAAGGGATCCGAAATATCTGTTCTCAGATTCCACAGAAATAAGGCTAGCAAAGAGATCGACGAAATACAGATGTAACTCTGTGAGATGAATTAAGAGAACACTAAGCAGTTTCTCAGAAAGCTTCTTTCCAGATTTCATCTGAGGATATTTCCTTTTTCACCGTAGCCCTCTATGGGCTTCCAAATATCAGTTTGCCAATTCCACAAGAACTGTCTTAGCGAAATGCTTCTTGAGGGGAAAGCTGTAACTCTGTGAGATGATTTCACAGAACACAAAGAAGTTTCTCAGAAAGCTTCTTTCTCATTGTTATCGGAGGATATTTCCTTTGGCCCTATAGTCTTCCAAGGGATCCGAAATATCTGTTCTCAGATTCCACAGAAATAAGGCTAGCAAAGAGATCCACGAAATACATATGTAACTCTGTGAGATGAATTAACAGAACACTAAGCAGTTTCTCAGAAAGCTTCTTTCCAGATTTCATCTGAGGATATTTCCTTTTTCACCAAAGCCCTCTATGGGCTTCCAAATATCACTCTGCCAATTCCACAAGAACTGTCTTGGCGAAAGGCTTCTTGAGGGGAAAGCTGTAACTCTGTGAGATGATTTCACAGAACACAAAGAAGTTTCTCAGAAAGCTTCTTTCTCTTTGTTATCGGAGGATATTTCCTTTGGCCCTATAGTCTTCCAAGGGATGCGAAATATCTGTTCTCAGATTCCACAGAAATAAGGCTAGCAAAGAGATCGACGAAATACAGATGTAACTCTGTGAGATGAATTAACAGAACACTAAGCAGTTTCTCAGAAAGCTTCTTTCCAGATTTCATCTGAGGATATTTCCTTTTTCACCGTAGCCCTCTATGGTCTTCCAAATATCACTTTGCCAATTCCACAAGAACTGTCTTGGCGAAAGGCTTCTTGAGGGGAAAGCTGTAACGCTGTGAGATGATTTCACAGAACACAAAGAAGTTTCTCAGAAAGCTTCTTTCTCTTTGTTATCGGAGGATATTTGCTTTGGCCCTATAGTCTTCCAAGGGATCCGAAATATCTGTTCTCAGATTCCACAGAAATAAGGGTAGGAAAGAGATCCACGAAATACAGATGTAACTCTGTGAGATGAATTAACAGAACACTAAGCAGTTTCTCAGAAAGCTTCTTTCCAGATTTCATCTGAGGATATTTCCTTTTTCACCAAAGCCCTCTATGGGCTTCCAAATATCACTCTGCCAATTCCAGAAGAACTGTCTTGGCGAAAGACTTCTTGAGGGGAAAGCTGTAACTCTGTGAGATGATTTCCCAGAACACAAAGAAGTTTCTCAAAAAGCTTCTTTCTCTTTGTTATCGGAGGATATTTCTTTTGGCCCTATAGTCTTCCAAGGGATCGGAAATATCTGTCCTCAGATTCCACAGAAATAAGTCTAGCAAAGAGATCCAGGAAATACAGATGTAACTCTGTGAGATGAATTAACAAAACACTAAGCAGTTTCTCAGAAAGCTTCTTTCCAGATTTCATCTGAGGATATTTCCTTTTTCACCATAGCCCTCTATGGGCTTCCAAATATCACTTTGCCAATTCCACAAGAACTGTCTTAACGAAAGGCTTCTTGAGGAGAAAGCTGTGACTCTGTTAGATGATTTCAAAGAACACAAAGAAGGTTTCTCAGAAAGTTTCTTTCTCTTTTTTATCGGAGGATATTTCCTTTGGAAATATAGTCTTCCAAGGGATCCGAAATATCTGTTCTCAGATTCCACAGAAATAAGGCTAGTAAAGAGATCGACGAAATACAGATGTAACTCTGTGAGATGAATTAACAGAACACTAAGCAGTTTCTCAGAAAGCTTCTTTCCAGATTTCATCTGAGGATATTTCCTTTTTCACCATAGCCCTCTATGGGCTTCCAAATATCACTTTGCCAATTCCACAAGAGCTGTCTTAACGAAAGGCTTCTTGAGGGGAAAGCTGTACCTCTGTGAGATGATTTCACAGAACACAAAGAAGTTTCTCAGAAAGCTTCTTTCTCTTTGTTATCGGAGGATATTTCCTTTGGCCCTATAGTCTTCCAAGGGATCCGAAATATCTGTTCTCAGATTCCACAGAAATAAGGCTAGCAAAGAGATCGACGAAATACAGATGTAACTCTGTGAGATGAATTAACAGAACACTAAGCAGTTTCTCAGAAAGCTTCTTTCCAGATTTCATCGGAGGATATTTCCTTTTTCACCATAGCCCTCTAAGGGCTTCCAAATATCACTTTGCCAATTCCACAAGAACTGTCTTAACGAAAGGCTTCTTGAGGGGAAAGCTGTAATTCTGTGAGATGATTTCACAGAACACAAAGAAGTTTCTCAGAAAGCTTCTTTCTCTTTGTTATCGGAGGATATTTCCTTTGGCCCTAAAGTCTTCCAAGGGATCCGAAATATCTGTTCTCAGATTCCACAGAAATAAGGCAAGCAAAGACATACACGAAATACACATGTAACCCTGTGAGATGAATTAACAGAACACTAAGCAGTTTCTCAGAAAGCTTCTTTCCAGATTTCATCGGAGGATATTTCCTTTTTCACCATAGCCCTCTATGGGCTTCCAAATATCACTTTGCCAATTCCACTAGAACTGTCTTAACGAAAGGCTTCTTGAGGGGAAAGCTGTAACTCTGTGAGATGATTTCAAAGAACACAAAGAAGTTTCTCAGAAACCTTCTTTCTCTTTGTTATCGGAGGATATTTCCTTTGGCCCTATAGTCTTCCAAGGGATCCGAAATATCTGTTCTCAGATTCCACAGAAATAAGGCTAGCAACGAGATGGACGAAATACAGATGTAACTCTGTGAGATGAATTAACAGAACACTACGCAGTTTCTCAGAAAGCTTCTTTCCAGATTTCATCTGAGGATATTTCCTTTTTCACCATAGCCCTCTAAGGGCTTCCAAATATCACTTTGCCAATTCCACAAGAACTGTCTTGGCGAAAGGCTTCTTGAGGGGAAAGCTGTAACTCTGTGAGATGATTTCACAGAACACAAAGAAGTTTCTGAAAAAGCTTCTTTCTCTTTGTTATCGGAGGAAATTTTCTTTGGCCCTATAGTCTTCCAAGGGATCGGAAATATCTGTTCTCAGATTCCACAGAAATAAGTCTGGCAAAGAGATCCACGAAATACAGATGTAACTCTGTGAGATGAATTAACAGAACACTAGCAGTTTCTCAGAAAGCTTCTTTCCAGATTTCATCTGAGGATATTTCCTTTTTCACCATAGCCCTCTATGGGCTTCCAAATATCACTTTGCCAATTCCACAAGAACTGTCTTAACGAAAGGCTTCTTGAGGGGAAACCTGTGACTCTGTTAGATGATTTCAAAGAACACAAAGAAGGTTTCTCAGAAAGTTTCTTTCTCTTTTTTATCGGAGGATATTTCCTTTGGCCCTATAGTCTTCCAAGGGATCCGAAATATCTGTTCTCAGATTCCACAGAAATAAGGCTAGGAAAGAGATCGACGAAATACAGATGTAACTCTGTGAGATGAATTAACAGAACACTAAGCAGTTTCTCAGAAAGCTTCTTTCCAGATTTCATCTGAGGATATTTCCTTTTTCACCATAGCCCTCTATGGGCTTCCAAATATCACTTTGCCAATTCCACAAGAACTGTCTTGGCGAAAGGCTTCTTGAGGGGAAAGCTGTAACGCTGTGAGATGATTTCACAGAACACAAAGAAGTTTCTCAGAAAGCTTCTTTCTCTTTGTTATCGGAGGATATTTCCTTTGGCCCTATAGTCTTCCAAGGGATGCGAAATATCTGTTCTCAGATTCCACAGAAATAAGGCTAGCAAAGAGATCGACGAAATACAGATGTAACTCTGTGAGATGAATTAACAGAACACTAAGCAGTTTCTCAGAAAGCTTCTTTCCAGATTTCATCTGAGGATATTTCCTTTTTCACCATAGCCCTCTATGGGCTTCCAAATATCACTTTGCCAATTCCACAAGAACTGTCTTGGCGAAAGGCTTCTTGAGGGGAAAGCTGTAACGCTGTGAGATGATTTCACAGAACACAAAGAAGTTTCTCAGAAAGCTTCTTTCTCTTTGTTATCGGAGGATATTTCCTTTGGCCCTATAGTCTTGCAAGGGATCCGAAATATCTGTTCTCAGATTCCACAGAAATAAGGCTAGCAAAGACATCCACGAAATACACATGTAAGTCTGTGAGATGAATTAACAGAACACTAAGCAGTTTCTCAGAAATCTTCTTTCCAGATTTCATCGGAGGATATTTCCTTTTTCACCATAGCCCTCTATGGGCTTCCAAATATCACTTTGCCAGTTCCACAAGAAGTGTCTTAGCGAATGGCTTCTTGAGGGGTAAGCTGTAACTCTGTGAGATGATTTCAAAGAACACAAAGAAGTTTCTCAGAAAGCTTTTTTCTCTTTGTTATAGGAGGATATTTCCTTTGGCCCTATAGTCTTCCAAGGGATCCGAAATATCTGTTCTCTGATTCCACAGAAATAAGGCTAGCAAAGATATCGACGAAATACAGATGTAACTCTGTGAGATGAATTAACAGAACACTAAGCAGTTTCTCAGAAAGCTTCTTTCCAGATTTCATCTGAGGATATTTCCTTTTTCACCATAGCCCTATATGGGCTTCCAAATATCACTTTGCCAATTCCCCAAGAACTGTCTTAACGAAAGGCTTCTTGAGGGGAAAGCTGTAACTCTGTGAGATAATTTCCCAGAACACAAAGAAGTTTCTCAAAAAGCTTCTTTCTCTTTGTTATCGTAGGATATTTCCTTTGGCCGTATAGTCTTCCAAGGGATCCGAAATATCTGTTCTCAGATTCCACAGAAGTAAGTCTAGCAAAGAAATCCACGAAATACACACGTAATTCTGTGAGATGAATTAAGAGAACACTAAGCAGTTTCTCAGAAAGCTTCTTTCCAGATTTCATCTGAGGATATTTCCTTTTTCACCATAGCCCTCTATGGGCTTCCAAATATCACTTTGCCAATTCCACAAGAACTGTCTTAACGAAAGGCTTCTTGAGGGGAAATCTGTGACTCCGTTAGATGATTTCAAAGGACACAAAGACGGTTTCTCAGAAAGTTTCTTTCTCTTTCTTATCGGAGGATATTTCCTTTGGAAATATAGTCTTCCAAGTTATCCGAAATATCTGTTCTCAGATTCCACAAAAATAAGGCTAGCAAAGAGATCCACGAAATACAGATGTAACTCTGTGAGATGAATTAACAGAACACTAAGCAGTTTCCAGAAAGCTTCTTTCCAGATTTCATCTGAGGATATTTCCTTTTTCACCATAGCCCACTATGGGCTTCCAAATATCACTTGGCCAATTCCAAAAGAACTGTCTTAGCGAAAGGCTTCTTGTAGGGAAAGCTGTAACTCTGTGAGATGATTTCAAAGAACACAAAGAAGTTTCTCAGAAAGCTTCTTTCTCTTTGTTATCGGAGGATATTTCCTTTGGACCTATAGTCTTCCAAGGGATCCGAAATATCTGTTCTCAGATTCCACAGAAATAAGGCTAGCAAAGAGATCGACGAAATACAGATGTAACTCTGTGAGATGAATTAACAGAACACTAAGCAGTTTCTCAGAAAGCTTCTTTCCAGATTTCATCTGAGGATATTTTCTTTTTCACCATAGCCCTCTATGGGCTTCCAAATATCACTTTGCCAATTCCACAAGAACTGTCTTAACGAAAGGCTTCTTGAGGGGAAAGCTGTAACTCTGTGAGATGATTTCACAGAACACAAAGAAGCTTCTCAAAAAGCTTCTTTCTCTTTGTTATCGGAGGATATTTCCTTTGGCCCTATAGTCTTCCAAGGGATCGGAAATATCTGTCCTCAGATTCCACAGAAATAAGTCTAGCAAAGAGATCCACGAAATACAGATGTAACTCTGTGAGATGAATTAACAGAACACTAAGCAGTTTCTCAGAAAGCTTCTTTCCAGATTTCATCTGAGGATATTTCCTTTTTCACCATAGCCCTCTATGGGCTTCCAAATATCACTTTGCCAATTCCACAAGAACTGTCTTAACGAAAGGCTTCTTGAGGGGAAATCTGTGACTCCGTTAGATGATTTCAAAGAACACAAAGACGGTTTCTCAGAAAGTTTCTTTCTCTTTGTTATCGGAGGATATTTTCTTTGGAAATATAGTCTTCCAAGGGATCCGAAATATCTGATCTCAGATTCCACAGAAATAAGGCTAGCAAAGAGATCGACGAAATACAGATGTAATTCTGTGAGATGAATTAACAGAACACTAAGCAGTTTCTCAGAAAGCTTCTTTCCAGATTTCATCGGAGGATATTCCCTTTTTCACCCTAGCCCTCTATGGGCTTCCAAATATCACTTTGCCAATTCCACAAGAACTGTCTTAACGAAAGGCTTCTTGAGAGGAAAGCTGTAAGTCTGTGAGATGATTTCACAGAACACAAAGAAGTTTCTCAGAAAGCTTCTTTCTCTTTGTTATCGGAGGATATTTCCTTTGGCCCTATAGTCTTCCAAGGGATCCGAAATATCTGTTCTCAGATTCCACAGAAATAAAGCTAGCAAAGAGATCCACGAAATACAGATGTAACTCTGTGAGATGAATTAACAGAACACTAAGCAGTTTCTCAGAAAGCTTCTTTCCAGATTTCATCTGAGGATATTTCCTTTTTCACCATAGCCCTCTATGGGCTTCCAAATATCACTTTGCCAATTCCACAAGAACTGTCTTAGCAAAAGCCTTCTTGAGGGGAAAGTTGTAACTCTGTGAGATGATTTCAAAGAACACAAAGAAGTTTCTCAGAAAGCTTCTTACTCTTTGTTATCGGAGGATATTTCCCTTGGCCCTATAGACTTCCAAGGGATCCGAATTATCTGTTCTCAGATTCCACAGAAATAAGGCTAGCAAAGAGATCGACGAAATACAGATGTAACTCTGTGAGATGAATTAACAGAACACTAAGCAGTTTCTCAGAAAGCTTCTTTCCAGATTTCATCTGAGGATATTTCCTTTTAATCTTTGCCCTCTATGGGCATCCAAATATCACTTTGCCAATTCCACAAGAACTATCTTAACGAAAGGCTTCTTGAGGGGAAAGCTGTAATTCTGTGAGATGATTTCACAGAACACAAAGAAGTTTCTCAGAAAGCTTCTTTCTCTTTGTTATCGGAGGATATTTCCTTTGGCCCTATAGTCTTCCAAGGGATCCGAAATATCTGTTCTCAGATTCCACAGAAATAAGGCTAGCAAAGACATCCACGAAATACACATGTAACCCTGTGAGATGAATTAACAGAACACTAAGCAGTTTCTCAGAAAGCTTCTTTCCAGATTTCATCGGAGGATATTTCCTTTTTCACCATAGCCCTCTATGGGCTTCCAAATATCACTTTGCCAATTCCACAAGAAGTGTCTTAGCGAATGACTTCTTGAGGGGAAAGCTGTAACTCTGAGAGATGATTTCCCCGAACACAAAGAAGTTTCTCAAAAAGCTTCTTTCTCTTTGTTATCGTAGGATATTTCCTTTGGCCGTATAGTCTTTCAAGGGATCCGAAATATCTGTTCTCAGATTCCACAGAAATAAGTCTAGCAAAGAAATCCACGAAATACACACGTAATTCTGTGAGATGAATTAACAGAACACTAAGCAGTTTCTCAGAAAGCTTCTTTCCAGATTTCATCTGAGGATATTTCCTTTTTCACCATAGCCCTCTATGGGCTTCCAAATATCACTTTGCCAATTCCACAAGAACTGTCCTGGCGAAAGGCTTCTTGAGGGGAAAGCTGTAACTCTGTGAGATGATTTCCCAGAACACAAAGAAGTTTCTCAAAAGGTTCTTTCTCTTTGTTATCGTAGGATATTTCCTTTGGCCGTATAGTCTTCCAAGGGATCCGAAATATCTGTTCTCAGATTCCACAGAAATAAGTCTAGCAAAGAGATCCACGAAATACAGATGTAACTCTGTGAGATGAATTAACAGAACACTAAGCAGTTTCTCAGAAAGCTTCTTTCCAGATTTCATCTGAGGATATTTCCTTTTTCACCATAGCCCTCTATGGGCTTCCAAATATCACTTTGCCAATTCCACAAGAACTGTCTTGGCGAAAGGCATCCTGAGGGGAAAGCTGTAACTCTGTGAGATGATTTCACAGAACACAAAGAAGTTTCTCAGAAAGCTTCTTTCTCTTTGTTATCGGAGGATATTTCCTTTGGCCGTATAGTCTTCCAAGGGATCCGAAATATCTGTTCTCAGATTCCACAGAAATAAGGCTAGCAAAGAGATCCACGAAATACAGATGTAACTCTGTGAGATGAATTAACAGAACACTAAGCAGTTTCTCAGAAAGCTTCTTTCCAGATTTCATCTGAGGATATTTCCTTTTTCACCATAGCCCTCTATGGGCTTCCAAATATCACTTTGCCAATTCCACAAGAACTGTCTTGGCGAAAGGCTTCTTGAGGGGAAAGCTGTAACTCTGTGAGATGATTTCACAGAACACAAAGAAGTTTCTCAGAAAGTTTCTTTCTCTTTGTTATCGGAGGATATTTCCTTTGGCCCTATAGTCTTCCAAGGGATCCGAAATATCTGTTCTCAGATTCCACAGAAATAAGGGTAGCAAAGAGATCCAAGAAATACAGATGTAACTCTGTGAGATGAATTAACAGAACACTAAGCAGTTTCTCAGAAAGCTTCTTTCCAGATTTCATCTGAGGATATTTCCTTTTTCACCATAGCCCTCTATGGGCTTCCAAATATCACTTTGCCAATTCCACAAGAACTGTCTTAGCGAAAGGCTTCTTGAGGGGAATGATGTAACTCTGTGAGATGATTTCACAGAACACAAGGAAGTTTCTCATAAAGCTTCTTTCTCTTTGTTATCGGAGGATATTTCCTTTGGCCCTATAGTCTTCCAAGGGATCCGAAATATCTGTTCTCAGAATCCACAGAAATAAGGCTAGCAAAGAAATCCACGAAATACAGATGTAACTCTGTGAGATGAATTAACAGAACACTAAGCAGTTTCCCGGAAAGCTTCTTTCCAGATTTCATCTGAGGATATTTCCTTTTTCAACATAGCCCTCTATGGGCTACCAAATATCACTCTGCCAATTCCAGAAGAACTGTCTTGGGGAAAGGCTTCTTGAGGGGAAAGCTGTAACTCTGTGAGATGATTTCACAGAACAAAAAGAAGTTTCTCAGAAAGCTTCTTTCTCTCTGTTATCGGAGGATATTTCCTTTGGCCCAATAGTCTTCCAAGGGATGCGAAATATCTGTTCTCAGATTCCACAGAAATAAGGCTAGCAAAGAGATCGACGAAATACAGATGTAACACTGTGAGATGAATTAACAGAACACTAAGCAGTTTCTCAGAAAGCTTCTTTCCAGATTTCATCTGAGGATTTTTCCTTTTTCACCATAGCCCTCTATGGGCTTCCAAATATCACTTTGCCAATTCCACAAGAACTGTCTTGGCGAAAGGCTTCTTGAGGGGAAAGCTGTAACACTGTGAGATGATTTCACAGAACACAAAGAAGTTTCTCAGAAAGCTTCTTTCTCTTTGTTATCGGAGGATATTTCCTTTGGCCGTATAGTCTTCCAAGGGATCCGAAATATCTGTTCTCAGATTCCACAGAAATAAGTCTAGCAAAGAGATCCACGAAATACACACGTAACTCTGTGAGATGAATTAACAAAACACTAAGCAGTTTCTCAGAAAGCTTCTTTCCAGATTTGATCTGAGGATATTTCCTTTTTCACCGTAGCCCTCAATGGGCTTCCAAATATCACTTTGCCAATTCCACAATAAGTGTCTTAGCGAAAGGTTTCTTGAGGGGAAAGGTGTAACTCTGTGAGATGATTTCAAAGAACATAAAGAAGTTTCTCAGAAAGCTTCTTTCTCTCTGTTATCGGAGGATATTTCCTTTGGCCCTATAGTCTTCCAAGGGATCCGAAATATCTGTTCTCAGATTCCACAGAAATAAGGCTAGCAAAGAGATCCACGAAATACAGAAGTAACTCTGTGAGATGAATTAACAGAACACTAAGCAGTTTCTCAGAAAGCTTCTTTCCAGATTTCATCTGAGGATATTTCCTTTTTCACCATAGCCCTCTATGGGCTTCCAAATATCACTTTGCCAATTCCACAAGAACTGTCTTAGCGAAAGGCTTCCTGAGGGGAAAGCTGTAACTCTGTGAGATGATTTCAAAGAACACAAAGAAGTTTCTCAGAAAGCTTCTTTCTCTTTGTTATCGGAGGATATTTCCTTTGGCCCTATAGTCTTCCAAGGGATCCGAAATATCTGTTCTCAGATTCCACAGAAATAAGGCTAGCAAAGAGATCGACGAAATACAGATGTAACTCTGTGAGATGAATTAACAGAACACTAAGCAGTTTCTCAGAAAGCTTCTTTCCAGATTTCATCGGAGGATATTTCCTTTTTCACCATAGCCCTCTATGGGCATCCAAATATCACTTTGCCAATTCCACAAGAACTGTCTTAACGAAAGGCTTCTTGAGGGGAAAGCTGTAATTCTGTGAGACGATTTCACAGAACACAAAGAAGTTTCTCAGAAAGCTTCTTTCTCTTTGTTATCGGAGGATATTTCCTTTGGCCCTAAAGTCTTCCAAGGGATCCGAAATATCTGTTCTCAGATTCCACACAAATAAGGCTAGTAAAGACATCCACGAAATACAGATGTAACTCTGTGAGATGAATTAACAAAACACTAAGCAGTTTCTCAGAAAGCTTCTTTCCAGATTTCATCGGAGGATATTTCCTTTTTCACCATAGCCCTCTATGGGCTTCCAAATATCACTTTGCCAATTCCACAAGAAGTGTCTTAGCGAATGGCTTCTTGAGGGGAAAGCTGTAACTCTGTGAGATGATTTCACAGAACACAAAGAAGTTTCTCAGCAAGCTTCTTTCTCTTTGTTATCGGAGGATATTTCCTTTGGCCCTATAGTCTTCCAAGGGATCCGAAATATCTGTTCTCAGATTCCACAGAAATAAGGCTAGCAAAGAGATCGACGAAATACAGATGTAACTCTGTGAGATGAATTACCAGAACACTAAGCAGTTTCTCAGAAAGCTTCTTTCCAGATTTCATCTGAGGATATTTCCTTTTTCACCATAGCCCTCTATGGGCTTCCAAATATCACTTTGCCAATTCCACAAGAACTGTCTTAGCGAAAGGCTTCTTGAGGGGAATGATGTAACTATGTGAGATGATTTCACAGAACACAAGGAAGTTTCTCATAAAGCTTCTTTCTCTTTGTTATCGGAGGATATTTCCTTTGGCCCTATAGTCTTCCAAGGGATCCGAAATATCTGTTCTCAGATTCCACAGAAATAAGGCTAGCAAAGAGATCCACGAAATACAGATGTAACTCTGTGAGATGAATTAACAGAACACTAAGCAGTTTCCCGGAAAGCTTCTTTCCAGATTTCATCTGAGGATATTTCCTTTTTCAACATAGCCCTCTATGGGCTACCAAATATCACTCTGCCAATTCCAGAAGAACTGTCTTGGGGAAAGGCTTCTTGAGGGGAAAGCTGTAACTCTGTGAGATGATTTCACAGAACACAAAGAAGTTTCTCAGAAAGCTTCTTTCTCTTTGTGATCGGAGGATATTTCCTTTGGCCCTAAAGTCTTCAAAGGGATGCGAAATATCTGTTCTCAGATTCCACAGAAATAAGGCTAGCAGAGACATCCACGAAATACACATGTAACTCTGTGAGATGAATTAACAGAACACTAAGCAGTTTCTCAGAAAGCTTCTTTCCAGATTTCATCGGAGGATATTTCCTTTTTCACCATAGCCCTCTATGGGCTTCCAAATATCACTTTGCCAATTCCACAAGAAGTGTCTCAGCGAATGGCTTCTTGAGGGGAAAGCTGTATCTCTGTGAGATGATTTCACAGAACACAAAGAAGTTTCTGAAAAAGCTTCTTTCTCTTTGTGATCGGAGGATATTTCCTTTGGACCTATAGTCTTCCAAGGGATCGGAAATATCTGTTCTCAGATTCCACAGAAATAAGTCTGGCAAAGAGATCCACGAAATACAGATGTAACTCTGTGAGATGAATTAACAGAACACTAAGCAGTTTCTCAGAAAGCTTCTTTCCAGATTTCATCTGAGGATATTTCCTTTTTCACCATAGCCCTCTATGGGCTTCCAAATATCACTTTGCCAATTCCACAAGAACTGTCTTAACGAAAGGCTTCTTGAGGGGAAATCTGTGACTCTGTTGGATGATTTCAAAGAACACAAAGAAGGTTTCTCAGAAAGTTTCTTTCTCTTTTTTATCGGAGGATATTTCCTTTGGCCCTATAGTCTTCCAAGGGATCCGAAATATCTGTTCTCAGATTCCACAGAAATAAGGCTAGCAAAGAGATCGACGAAATACAGATGTAACTCTGTGAGATGAATTAACAGAACACTAAGCAGTTTCTCAGAAAGGTTCTTTCCAGATTTCATCTGAGGATATTTCCTTTTTCACCATAGCCCTCTATGGGCTTCCAAATATCACTTTGCCAATTCCACAAGAACTGTCCTGGCGAAAGGCTTCTTGAGGGGAAAGCTGTAACTCTGTGAGATGATTTCCCAGAACACAAAGAAGTTTCTCAAAAGGTTCTTTCTCTTTGTTATCGTAGGATATCTCCTTTGGCCGTATAGTCTTCCAAGGGATCCGAAATATCTGTTCTCAGATTCCACAGAAATAAGTCTAGCAAAGAGATCCACGAAATACAGATGTAACTCTGTGAGATGAATTAACAGAACACTAAGCAGTTTCTCAGAAAGCTTCTTTCCAGATTTCATCTGAGGATATTTCCTTTTTCACCATAGCCCTCTATGGGCTTCCAAATATCACTTTGCCAATTCCACAAGAACTGTCTTGGTGAAAGGCTTCCTGAGGGGAAAGCTGTAACTCTGTGAGATGATTTCACAGAACACAAAGAAGTTTCTCAGAAAGCTTCCTTCTCTTTGTTATCGGAGGATATTTCCTTTGGCCGTATAGTCTTCCAAGGGTTCCGAAATATCTGTTCTCAGATTCCACAGAAATAAGGCTAGCAAAGAGATCCACGAAATACAGATGTAACTCTGTGAGATGAATTAACAGAACACTAAGCAGTTTCTCAGAAAGCTTCTTTCCAGATTTCATCTGAGGATATTTCCTTTTTCACCATAGCCCTCTATGGGCTTCCAAATATCACTTTGCCAATTCCACAAGAACTGTCTTGGTGAAAGGCTTCTTGAGGGGAAAGCTGTAACTCTGTGAGATGATTTCACAGAACACAAAGAAGTTTCTCAGAAAGTTTCTTTCTCTTTGTTATCGGAGGATATTTCCTTTGGCCCTATAGTCTTCCAAGGGATCCGAAATATCTGTTCTCAGATTCCACAGAAATAAGGCTAGCAAAGAGATCGACGAAATACAGATGTAACTCTGTGAGATGAATTAACAGAACACTAAGCAGTTTCTCAGAAAGCTTCTTTCCAGATTTCATCTGAGGATATTTCCTTTTTCACCATAGCCCTCTATGGGCTTCCAAATATCAGTTTGCCAATTCCACAAGAACTGTCTTAGGGAAAGGCTTCTTGAGGGGAATGATGTAACTCTGTGAGATGATTTCACAGAACGCAAGGAAGTTTCTCATAAAGCTTCTTTCTCTTTGTTATCGGAGGATATTTCCTTTGGCCCTATAGTCTTCCAAGGGATCCGAAATATCTGTTCTCACATTCCACAGAAATAAGGCTAGCAAAGAGATCCACGAAATACAGATGTAACTCTGTGAGATGAATTAACAGAACACTAAGCAGTTTCCCGGAAAGCTTCTTTCCAGATTTCATCTGAGGATATTTCCTTTTTCAACATAGCCCTCTATGGGCTACCAAATATCACTCTGCCAATTCCAGAAGAACTGTCTTGGGGAAAGGCTTCTTGAGGGGAAAGCTGTAACTCTGTGAGATGATTTCACAGAACAAAAAGAAGTTTCTCAGAAAGCTTCTTTCTCTCTGTTATCGGAGGATATTTCCTTTGGCCCAATAGTCTTCCAAGGGATGCGAAATATCTGTTCTCAGATTCCACAGAAATAAGGCTAGCAAAGAGATCCACGAAATACAGATGTAACTCTGTGAGATGAATTAACAGAACACTAAGCAGTTTCTCAGAAAGCTTCTTTCCAGATTTCATCTGAGGATATTTCCTTTTTCACCATAGCCCTCTATGGGCTTCCAAATATCACTTTGCCAATTCCACAAGAACTGTCTTGGCGAAAGGCTTCTTGAGGGGAAAGCTGTAACGCTGTGAGATGATTTCACAGAACACAAAGAAGTTTCTCAGAAAGCTTCTTTCTCTTTGTTATCGGAGGATATTTCCTTTGGCCGTATAGTCTTCCAAGGGATCCGAAATATCTGTTCTCAGATTCCACAGAAATAAGTCTAGCAAAGAGATCCACGAAATACACACGTAACTCTGTGAGATGAATTAACAAAACACTAAGCAGTTTCTCAGAAAGCTTCTTTCCAGATTTGATCTGAGGATATTTCCTTTTTCACCATAGCCCTCTATGGGCTTCCAAATATCACTTTGCCAATTCCACAAGAACTGTCTTGGCGAAAGGCTTCTTGAGGGGAAAGCTGTAATTCTGTGAGATGATTTCACAGAACACAAAGAAGTTTCTCAGAAAGCTTCTTTCTCTTTGTTATCGGAGGATATTTCCTTTGGCCCTATAGTCTTCCAAGGGATCCGAAATATCTGTTCTCAGATTAAACAGAAATAAGGCTAGCAAAGAGATCGACGAAATACAGATGTAACTCTGTGATATGAATTAACAGAACACTAAGCAGTTTCTCAGAAAGCTTCTTTCCAGATTTCATCTGAGGATATTTCCTTTTTCACCGTAGCCCTCAATGGGCTTCCAAATATCACTTTGCCAATTCCACAAGAAGTGTCTTAGCGAAAGGTTTCTTGAGGGGAAAGCTGTAACTCTGTGAGATGATTTCAAAGAACACAAAGAAGTTTCTCAGAAAGCTTCTTTCTCTCTGTTATCGGAGGATATTTCCTTTGGCCCTATAGTCTTCCAAGGGATCCGAAATATCTGTTCTCAGATTCCACAGAAATAAGGCTAGCAAAGAGATCCACGAAATACAGAAGTAACTCTGTGAGATGAATTAACAGAACACTAAGCAGTTTCTCAGAAAGCTTCTTTCCAGATTTCATCTGAGGATATTTCCTTTTTCACCATAGCCCTCTATGGGCTTCCAAATATCACTTTGCCAATTCCACAAGAACTATCTTAGCGAAAGGCTTCCTGAGGGGAAAGCTGTAACTCTGTGAGATGATTTCAAAGAACACAAAGAAGTTTCTCAGAAAGCTTCTTTCTCTTTGTTATCGGAGGATATTTCCTTTGGACCTATAGTCTTCCAAGGGATCCGAAATATCTGTTCTCAGATTCCACAGAAATAAGGCTAGCAAAGAGATCGACGAAATACAGATGTAACTCTGTGAGATGAATTAACAGAACACTAAGCAGTTTCTCAGAAAGCTTCTTTCCAGATTTCATCTGAGGATATTTCCTTTTTCACCATAGCCCTCTATGGGCTTCCAAATATCACTTTGCCAATTCCACAAGAACTGTCTTAGCGAAAGGCTTCTTGAGGGGAATGATGTAACTCTGTGAGATGATTTCACAGAACACAAGGAAGTTTCTCATAAAGCTTCTTTCTCTTTGTTATCGGAGGATATTTCCTTTGGCCCTATAGTCTTCCAAGGGATCCGAAATATCTGTTCTCAGATTCCACAGAAATAAGGCTAGCAAAGAGATCCACGAAATACAGATGTAACTCTGTGAGATGAATTAACAGAACACTAAGCAGTTTCTCGGAAAGCTTCTTTCCAGATTTCATCTGAGGATATTTCCTTTTTCAACATAGCCCTCTATGGGCTTCCAAATATCACTTTGCCAATTCCACAAGAACTGTCTTGGCGAAAGGCTTCTTGAGGGGAAAGCTGTAACGCTGTGAGATGATTTCACAGAACACAAAGAAGTTTCTCAGAAAGCTTCTTTCTCTTTGTTATCGGAGGATATTTCCTTTGGCCCTATAGTCTTCCAAGGGATGCGAAATATCTGTTCTCAGATTCCACAGAAATAAGGCTAGCAAAGAGATCGACGAAATACAGATGTAACACTGTGAGATGAATTAACAGAACACTAAGCAGTTTCTCAGAAAGCTTCTTTCCAGATTTCATCTGAGGATATTTCCTTTTTCACCATAGCCCTCTATGGGCTTCCAAATATCACTTTGCCAATTCCACAAGAACTGTCTTAGCGAAAGGCTTCTGGAGGGGAATGATGTAACTCTGTGAGATGATTTCACAGAACACAAGGAAGTTTCTCATAAAGCTTCTTTCTCTTTGTTATCGGAGGATATTTCCTTTGGCCCTATAGTCTTCCAAGGGATCCGAAATATCTGTTCTCAGATTCCACAGAAATAAGGCTAGCAAAGAGATCCACGAAATACAGATGTAACTCTGTGAGATGAATTAACAGAACACTAAGCAGTTTCCCGGAAAGCTTCTTTCCAGATTTCATCTGAGGATATTTCCTTTTTCAACATAGCCCTCTATGGGCTACCAAATATCACTCTGCCAATTCCAGAAGAACTGTCTTGGGGAAAGGCTTCTTGAGGGGAAAGCTGTAACTCTGTGAGATGATTTCACAGAACACAAAGAAGTTTCTCAGAAAGCTTCTTTCTCTTTGTGATCGGAGGATATTTCCTTTGGCCCTAAAGTCTTCAAAGGGATCCGAAATATCTGTTCTCAGATTCCACAGAAATAAGGCTAGCAGAGACATCCAAGAAATACACATGTAACTCTGTGAGATGAATTAACAGAACACTAAGCAGTTTCTCAGAAAGCTTCTTTCCAGATTTCATCGGAGGATATTTCCTTTTTCACCATAGCCCTCTATGGGCTTCCAAATATCACTTTGCCAATTCCACAAGAAGTGTCTCAGCGAATGGCTTCTTGAGGGGAGCGCTGTATCTCTGTGAGATGATTTCACAGAACACAAAGAAGTTTCTGAAAAAGCTTCTTTCTCTTTGTGATCGGAGGATATTTCCTTTGGCCCTATAGTCTTCCAAGGGATCGGAAATATCTGTTCTCAGATTCCACAGAAATAAGTCTGGCAAAGAGATCCACGAAATACAGATGTAACTCTGTGAGATGAATTAACAGAACACTAAGCAGTTTCTCAGAAAGCTTCTTTCCAGATTTCATCTGAGGATATTTCCTTTTTCACCATAGCCCTCTATGGGCTTCCAAATATCACTTTGCCAATTCCACAAGAACTGTCTTAACGAAAGGCTTCTTGAGGGGAAATCTGTGACTCTGTTAGATGATTTCAAAGAACACAAAGAAGGTTTCTCAGAAAGTTTCTTTCTCTTTTTTATCGGAGGATATTTCCTTTGGCCCTATAGTCTTCCAAGGGATCAGAAATATCTGTTCTCAGATTCCACAGAAATAAGGCTAGCAAAGAGATCGACGAAATACAGATGTAACTCTGTGAGATGAATTAACAGAACACTAAGCAGTTTCTCAGAAAGCTTCTTTCCAGATTTCATCTGAGGATATTTCCTTTTTCACCATAGCCCTCTATGGGCTTCCAAATATCACTTTGCCAATTCCACAAGAACTGTCTTGGCGAAAGGCTTCTTGAGGGGAAAGCTGTAACGCTGTGAGATGATTTCACAGAACACAAAGAAGTTTCTCAGAAAGCTTCTTTCTCTTTGTTATCGGAGGATATTTCCTTTGGCCCTATAGTCTTCCAAGGGATCCGAAATATCTGTTCTCAGATTCCACAGAAATAAGGCTAGCAAAGACATCCACGAAATACACATGTAACTCTGTGAGATGAATTAACAGAACACTAAGCAGTTTCTCAGAAAGCTTCTTTCCAGATTTCATCGGAGGATATTTCCTTTTTCACCATAGCCCTCTATGGGCTTCCAAATATCACTTTGCCAGTTCCACAAGAAGTGTCTTAGCGAATGGCTTCTTGAGGGGAAAGCTGTAACTCTGTGAGATGATTTCAAAGAACACAAAGAAGTTTCTCAGAAAGCTTCTTTCTCTTTGTTATAGGAGGATATTTCCTTTGGCCCTATAGTCTTCCAAGGTATCCGAAATATCTGTTCTCATATTCCACAGAAATAAGGCTAGCAAAGATATCGACGAAATACAGATGTAACTCTGTGAGATGAATTAACAGAACACTAAGCAGTTTCTCAGAAAGCTTCTTTCCAGATTTCATCTGAGGATATTTCCTTTTTCACCATAGCCCTCTATGGGCTTCCAAATATCACTTTGCCAATTCCCCAAGAACTGTCTTAACGAAAGGCTTCTTGAGGGGAAAGCTGTAACTCTGTGAGATGATTTCAAAGAACACAAAGAAGTTTCTCAGAAAGCTTCTTTCTCTTTGTTATCGGAGGATATTTCCTTTGGCCCTATAGTCTTCCAAGGTATCCGAAATATCTGTTCTCATATTCCACAGAAATAAGGCTAGCAAAGATATCGACGAAATACAGATGTAACTCTGTGAGATGAATTAACAGAACACTAAGCAGTTTCTCAGAAAGCTTCTTTCCAGATTTCATCTGAGGATATTTCCTTTTTCACCATCGCCCTCTATGGGCTTCCAAATATCACTTTGCCAATTCCACAAGAACTGTCTTAACGAAAGGCTTCTTGAGGGGAAATCTGTGACTCCCTTAGATGATTTCAAAGAACACAAAGACGGTTTCTCAGAAAGTTTCTTTCTCTTTCTTCTCGGAGGATATTTCCTTTGGAAATATAGTCTTCCAAGGGATCCGAAATATCTGTTCTTAGATTCCACAGAAATAAGGCTAGCAAAGAGATCGACGAAATACAGATGTAACTCTGTGAGATGAATTAACAGAACACTAAGCAGTTTCTCAGAAAGCTTCTTTCCAGATTTCATCGGAGGATATTTCCTTTTTCACTATAGCCCTCTATGGGCTTCCAAATATCACTTTGCCAATTCCACAAGAACTGTCTTAACGAAAGGCTTCTTGAGGGGAAAGCTGTAACTCTTTGAGATGATTTCACAGAACACAAAGAAGTTTCTCAGAAAGCTTCTTTCTCTTTGTTATCGGAGGATATTTCCTTTGGCCCTATAGTCTTCCAAGGGATCCGAAATATCTGTTCTCAGATTCCACAGAAATAAGGCTAGCAAAGAGATCCACGAAATACAGATGTAACTCTGTGAGATCAATTAACAGAACACAAAGCAGTTTCCAGAAAGCTTCTTTCCAGATTTCATCTGAGGATATTTCCTTTTTCACCATAGCCCTCTACGGCCTTCCAAATATCACTTGGCCAATTCCACAAGAACTGTCTTGGCGAAAGGCTTCTTGTAGGGAAAGCTGTAACTCTGTGAGATGATTTCAAAGAACACAAAGAAGTTTCTCAGAAAGCTTCTTTCTCTTTGTTATCGGAGGATATTTCCTTTGGACCTATAGTCTTCCAAGGGATCCGAAATATCTGTTCTCAGATTCCACAGAAATAAGGCTAGCAAAGAGATCGACGAAATACAGATGTAACTCTGTGAGACGAATTAACAGAACACTAAGCAGTTTCTCAGAAAGCTTCTTTCCAGATTTCATCTGAGGATATTTCCTTTTTCACCATAGCCCTCTATGGGCTTCCAAATATCACTTTGCCAATTCCACAAGAACCGTCTTAGCGAAAGGCTTCTTGAGGGGAAAGCTGTAACTCTGTGAGATGATTTCAAAGAACACAAAGAAGTTTCTCAGAAAGCTTCTTTCTCTTTGTTATCGGAGGGTATTTCCTTTGGACCTATAGTCTTCCAAGGGATCCGAAATATCTGTTCTCAGATTCCACAGAAATAAGGCTAGCAAAGAGATCGACGAAATACAGATGTAACTCTGTGAGATGAATAAACAGAACACTAAGCAGTTTCTCAGAAAGCTTCTTTCCAGATTTCATCGGAGGATATTTCCTTTTTCACCATAGCCCTCTATGGGCTTCCAAATATCACTTTGCCAATTCCCCAAGAACTGTCTTAACGAAAGGCTTCTTTAGGGGAAAGCTGTAACTCTGTGAGATGATTTCACAGAACACAAAGAAGTTTCTCAGAAAGCTTCTTTCTCTTTGTTATCGGAGGATATTTCCTTTGGCCCTATAGTCTTCCAAGGGATCCGAAATATCTGTTCTCAAATTCCACAGAAATAAGGCTAGCAAAGAGATCCACGAAATACAGATGTAACTCTGTGAGATGAATTAACAGAACACTAAGCAGTTTCTCAGAAAGCTTCTTTCCACATTTCATCTTAGGATATTTCCTTTTTAACCATAGCCCTCTATTGGCATCCAAATATCACTTTGCCAATTCCACAAGAACTGTCTTAACGAAAGGCTTCTTGAGGGGAAAGCTGTAATTCTGTGAGACGATTTCACGGAACACAAAGTAGTTTCTCAGAAAGCTTCTTTCTCTTTGTTATCGGAGGATATTTCCTTTGGCCCTAAAGTCTTCCAAGGGATCCGAAATATCTGTTCTCAGATTCCACACAAATAAGGCTAGCAAAGGCATCCACGAAATACAGATGTAACTCTGTGAGATGAATTAACAGAACACTAAGCAGTTTCTCAGAAAGCTTCTTTCCACATTTCATCTGAGGATATTTCCTTTTTCACCATAGCCCTCTATGGGCTTCCAAATATCACTTTGCCAATTCCACAAGAACTGTCTTGGCGAAAGGCTTCTTGAGGGGAAAGCTGTAACTCTGTGAGATGATTTCCCAGAACACAAAGAAGTTTCTCAAAAAGCTTCCTTCTCTTTGTTATCGTAGGATATTTCCTTTGGCCGTATAGTCTTCCAAGGGATCCGAAATATCTGTTCTCAGATTCCACAGAAATAAGTCTAGCAAAGAAATCCACGAAATACACACGTAACTCTGTGAGATGAATTAACAGAACACTAAGCAGTTTCTCAGAAAGCTTCTTTCCAGATTTCATCCGAGGATATTTCCTTTTTCACCATAGCCCTCTATGGGCTTCCAAATATCACTTTGCCAATTCCACAAGAACTGTCTTGGCGAAAGGCTTCCTGAGGGGAAAGCTGTAACTCTGTGAGATGATTTCACAGAACACAAAGAAGTTTCTCAGAAAGCTTCTTTCTCTTTGTTATCGGAGGATATTTCCTTTGGCCCTATAGTCTTCCTAGGGATCCGAAATATCTGTTCACAGATTCCACAGAAATATGGCTAGCGAAGAGATCCACGAAATACAGATGTAACTCTGTGAGATGAATTAACAGAACACTAAGCAGTTTTTCAGAAAGCTTCTTTCCAGATTTCATCGGAGGATATTTCCTTTTTCACCATAGCCCTCTATGGGCTACCAAATATCACTCTGCCAATTCCAGAAGAACTGTCTTGGGGAAAGGCTTCTTGAGGGGAAAGCTGTAACTCTGTGAGATGATTTCACAGAACACAAAGAAGTTTCTCAGAAAGCTTCTTTCTCTCTGTTATCGGAGGATATTTCCTTTGGCCCTATAGTCTTCCAAGGGATGCGAAATATCTGTTCTCAGATTCCACAGAAATAAGGCTAGCAAAGAGATCGACGAAATACAGATGTAACTCTGTGAGATGAATTAACAGAACACTAAGCAGTTTCTCAGAAAGCTTCTTTCCAGATTTCATCTGAGGATATTTCCTTTTTCACCATAGCCCTCTATGGGCTTCCAAATATCACTATGCCAATTCTACAAGAACTGTCTTGGCGAAAGGCTTCTTGAGGGGAAAGCTGTAACACTGTGAGATGATTTCACAGAACACAAAGAAGTTTCTCAGAAAGCTTCTTTCTCTTTGTTATCGGAGGATATTTCCTTTGGCCCTATAGTCTTCCAAGGGATCCGAAATATCTGTTCTCAGAATCCACAGAAATAAGGCTAGCAAAGAGATCCACGAAATACAGATGTAACTCTGTGAGCTGAATTAACAGAACACTAAGCAGTTTCTCAGAAAGTTTCTTTCCAGATTTCATCTGAGGATATTTCCTTTTTCACCATAGCCCTCTATGGGCTTCCAAATATCACTTTGCCAATTCCACAAGAACTGTCTTAGCGAAAGGCTTCTTGAGGGGAAAGCTGTAACTCTGTGAGATGATTTCAAAGAACACAAAGAAGTTTCTCAGAAAGCTTCTTTCTCTTTGTTATCGGAGGATATTTCCTTTGGCCCTACAGTCTTCCAAGGGATGCGAAATATCTGTTCTCAGATTCCACAGAAATAAGGCTAGCAAAGAGATCGACGAAATACAGATGTAACTCTGTGAGATGAATTAACAGAACACTAAGCAGTTTCTCAGAAAGCTTCTTTCCAGATTTCATCTGAGGATATTTCCTTTTTCACCATAGCCCTCAATGGGCTTCCAAATATCACTTTGCCAATTCCACAAGAACTGTCTTAGCGAAAGTCTTCTTGAAGGGAAAGCTGTAACTCTGTGAGATGATTTCACAGAACACAAAGAAGTTTCTCAGAAAGCTTCTTTCTCTTTGTTATCGGAGGATATTTCCTTTGGCCCTATAGTCTTCCAAGGGATCCGAAATATCTGTTCTCAGATTCCACAGAAATAAGGCTAGCAAAGATATCCACGAAATACAGATGTAACTCTGTGAAATGAATTAACAGAACACTAAGCAGTTTCTCAGAAAGCTTCTTTCCAGATTTCATCGGAGGATATTTCCTTTTTCACCATAGCCCTCTATGGGCTTCCAAATATCACTTTGCCAATTCCACAAGAACTGTCTTAGCGAAAGGCTTCTTGAGGGGAAAGCTGTAACTCTGTGAGATGATTTCAAAGAACACAAAGAAGTTTCTCAGAAATCTTCTTTCTCTTTGTTATTGGAGGATATTTCCTTTGGACCTATAGTCTTCCAAGGGATCCGAAATATCTGTTCTCAGATTCCACAGAAATAAGGCTAGCAAAGAGATCAACGAAATACAGATGTAACTCTGTGAGATGAATTAACAGAACACAAAGCAGTTTCTCAGAAAGCTTCTTTCCAGATTTCATCTGAGGATATTTCCTTTTTCACCATAGCCCTCTATGGGCTTCCAAATATCACTTTGCCAATTCCACAAGAACTGTCTTAACGAAAGGCTTCTTGAAGGGAAAGCTGTAACTCTGTGAGATGATTTCACAGAACACAAAGAAGTTTCTCAGAAAGCTTCTTTCTCTTTGTTATCGGAGGATATTTCCTTTGGCCCTATAGTCTTCCAAAGGATCCGAAATATCTGTTCTCAGATTCCACAGAAATAAGGTTAGCAAAGAGATCCACGAAACAGAGATGTAATTCTGTGAGATGAATTAACAGAACACTAAGCAGTTTCTCAGAAAGCTTCTTTCCAGATTTCATCTGAGGATATTTCCTTTTTCACCATAGCCCTCTATGGGCTTCCAAATATCACTTTGCCAATTCCACAAGAAATGTCTTAGCGAAAGGCTTCTTGAAGGGAAAGCTGTAACTCTGTGAGATGATTTCAAAGAACACAAAGAAGTTTCTCAGAAAGCTTCTTTCTCTTTGTTATCGGAGGATATTTCCTTTGGCCCTATAGTCTTCCAAGGGATCCGAAATATCTGTTATCAGATTCCACAGAAATAAGGCTAGCAAAGAGATCCACGAAATACAGATGTAATTCTGTGAGATGAATTAACAGAACACTAAGCAGTTTCTCAGAAAGCTTCTTTCCAGATTTCATCTGAGGATATTTCCTTTTTCTCCTTAGCCCTCTATGGGCTTCCAAATATCACTTTGCCAATTCCACAAGAACTGTCTTGGCGAAAGGCTTCTTGAGGGGAAAGATGTAACTCTGTGAGATGATTTCACAGAACACAACGAAGTTTCTCAGAAAGCTTCTTTCTCTCTGTTATCGGAGGATATTTCCTTTGGAACTATAGTCTTCCAAGGGATGCGAAATATCTGTTCTCAGATTCCACAGAAATAAGGCTAGCAAAGAGATCGACGAAATACAGATGTAACTCTGTGAGATGAATTAACAGAACACTAAGCAGTTTCTCAGAAAGCTTCTTTCCAGATTTCATCTGAGGATATTTCCTTTTTCACCATAGCCCTCTATGGGCTTCCAAATATCACTTTGCCAATTCCACAAGAACTGTCTTAGCGAAAGGCTTCTTGAGGGGAAAGCTGTAACTCTGTGAGATGATTTCACAGAACACAAAGAAGTTTCTCAGAAAGCTTCTTTCTCTCTGTTATCGGAGGATATTTCCTTTGGCCCTATAGTCTTCCAAGGGAAACGAAATATCTGTTCTCAGATTCCACAGAAATAAGGCTAGCAAAGATATCCACGAAATACTGATGTAACTCTGGGAGATGAATTAACAGAACACTAACCAGTTTCTCAGAAAGCTTCTTTCAACATTTCATCGGAGGATATTTCCTTTTTCACCGTAGCCCTCTACGGGCTTCCAAATATCACTTTGCCAATTGCACAAGAACTGTCTTAGCGGAAGGCTTCTTGAGGGGAAAGCTGTAAGTCTGTGAGATGATTTCACAGAACCCAAAGAAGTTTCTCAGAAAGCTTCTTTCTCTTTGTTATCGGAGGATATTTCCTTTGGCCCTATAGACTTCCAAGGTATCCGAAATATCTGTTCTCAGATTCCACAGAAATAAGGCTAGCAAAGAGATCCACGAAATACAGATGTAACTCGGTGAGATGTATTAAGAGAACACTAAGCAGTTTCTCAGAAAGCTTCTTTCCAGATTTCATCTAAGGATATTTCCTTTTTCACCATAGCCCTCTATGGGCTTCCAAATATCACTTTGCCAATTCCACAAGAGCTGTCTTAGCGAAAGGCTTCTTGAGGGGAAAGCTGTAACTCTGTGAGATGATTTCACAGAACACAAAGAAGTTTCTCAAAAAGCTTCTTTCTCTTTGTTATCGTAGGATATTTCCTTTGGCCGTATAATCTTCCAAGGGATCCGAAATATCTGTTCTCTGATTCCAAAGAAATAAGGCTAGCAAAGAGAACCTCGAAATACAGATGTAACTCTGTGAGATGAATTAACAGAACACTAAGCAGTTTCTCAGAAAGCTTCTTTCCAGATTTCATCGGAGGATATTTCCTTTTTCACCATAGCCCTCTATTTGCTTCCAAATATCACTTTGCTAATTCCACAAGAACTGTCTTAAAGAAAGGCTTCTTGAGGAGAAATCTGTGACTCTGTGAGATGATTTCAAAGAACACAAAGAAGTTTCTCAGAAAGTTTCTTTCTCTTTTTTATCGGAGGATATTTCCTTTAGCCCTATAGTCTTCCAAGGGATCCGAAATATCTGTTCTCAGATTCCACAGAAATAAGGCTAGAAAAGAGATCAACGAAATATGGATATAACTCTGTGAGATGAATTAACAGAACACTAAGCAGCTTCTCAGAAAGCTTCTTTCCAGATTTCATCTGAGGATATTTCCTTTTTCACCATAGCCCTCTATGGGCTTCCAAATATCACTCTGCCAATACCAGAAGAACTGTCTTGGCGAAAGGCTTCTTGAGGGGAAAGCTGTAACTCTGTGAGATGATTTCACAGAACACAAAGAAGTTTCTCTGAAAGCTTCTTTCTCTCTGTTATCGGAGGATATTTCCTTTGGCCCTATAGTCTTCCAAGGGATGCGAAATATCTGTTCTCAGATTCCACAGAAATAAGGCTAGCAAAGAGATCGACGAAATACAGATGTAACTCTGTGAGATGAATTAACAGAACACTAAGCAGTTTCTCAGAAAGCTTCTTTCCAGATTTCATCTGAGGATATTTACTTTTTCACCATAGCCCTCTATGGGCTTCCAAATATCACTTTGCCAATTCCACAAGAACTGTCTTAGCGAAAGGCTTCTTGAGGGGAAAGCTGTAACTCTGTGAGATGATTTCAAAGAACACAAAGAAGTTTCTCAGAAAGCTTCTTTCTCTTTGTTATCGGAGGATATTTCCTTTGGACCTATAGTCTTCCAAGGGATCCGAAATATCTGTTCTCAGATTCCACAGAAATAAGGCTAGCAAAGAGATCAACGAAATACAGATGTAACTCTGTGAGATGAATTAACAGAACACAAAGCAGTTTCTCAGAAAGATTCTTTCCAGATTTCATCTGAGGATATTTCCTTTTTCACCATAGCCCTCTATGGGCTTCCAAATATCACTTTGCCAATTCCACAAGAACTGTCTTAACGAAAGGCTTCTTGAGGGGAAAGCTGTAACTCTGTGAGATGATTTCAAAGAACACAAAGAAGTGTCTCAGAAAGCTTCATTCTCTTTGTTATCGGAGGATATTTCCTTTGGCCCTATAGTCTTCTAAGGGATCCGAAATATCTGTTCTCAGATTCCACAGAAATAAGACTAGCAAAGAGATCGACGAAATACACATGTAACACAGTGAGATGAATTAACAGAACACTAAGCAGTTTCTCAGAAAGCTTCTTTCCAGATTTCATCTGAGGATATTTCCTTTTTCACCATAACCCTCTATGGGCTTCCAAATATCACTTTGCCAATTCCACAAGAACTGTCTTAGCGAAAGGCTTCTTGAGGGTAAAGCTGTAACTCTGTGAGATGATTTCACAGAACACAAAGAAGTTTCTCAGAAAGCTTCTTTCTCTTTGTTATCGGAGGATATTTCCTTTAGCCCTATAGTCTTCCAAGGGATCCGAAATATCTGTTCTCAGATTCGACAGAAATAAGGCTAGCAAAGAGATCCACGAAATGCAGATGTAACTCTATGAGATGAATTAACAGAACACTAAGCAGTTTCTCAGAAAGCTTCTTTCCAGATTTCATCTGAGGATATTTCCTTTTTCACCATAGCCCTCTATGGGCTTCCAAATATCACTTTGCCAATTCCACAAGAACTGTCTTGGCGAAAGGCTTCTTGAGGGGAAAGATGTAACTCTGTGAGATGATTTCACAGAACACAACGAAGTTTCTCAGAAAGCTTCTTTCTCTCTGTTATCGGAGGATATTTCCTTTGGAACTATAGTCTTCCAAGGGATGCGAAATATCTGTTCTCAGATTCCACAGAAATAAGGCTAGCAAAGAGATCGACGAAATACAGATGTAACTCTGTGAGATGAATTAACAGAATACTAAGCAGTTTCTCAGAAAGCTTCTTTCCAGATTTCATCTGAGGATATTTCCTTTTTCACCATAGCCCTCTATGGGCTTCCAAATATCACTTTGCCAATTCCACAAGAACTGTCTTAGCGAAAGGCTTCTTGAGGGGAAAGCTGTAACTCTGTGAGATGATTTCACAGAACACAAAGAAGTTTCTCAGAAAGCTTCTTTCTCTCTGTTATCGGAGGATATTTCCTTTGGCCCTATAGTCTTCCAAGGGAAACGAAATATCTGTTCTCAGATTCCACAGAAATAAGGCTAGCAAAGATATCCACGAAATACAGATGTAACTCTGGGAGATGAATTAACAGAACACTAACCAGTTTCTCAGAAAGCTTCTTTCAACATTTCATCGGAGGATATTTCCTTTTTCACCGTAGCCCTCTACGGGCTTCCAAATATCTCTTTGCCAATTGCACAAGAACTGTCTTAGCGGAAGGCTTCTTGAGGGGAAAGCTGTAACTCTGTGAGATGATTTCACAGAACCCAAAGAAGTTTCTCAGAAAGCTTCTTTCTCTTTGTTATCGGAGGATATTTCCTTTGGCCCTATAGACTTCCAAGGTATCCGAAATATCTGTTCTCAGATTCCACAGAAATAAGGCTAGCAAAGAGATCCACGAAATACAGATGTAACTCGGTGAGAAGTATTAAGAGAACACTAAGCAGTTTCTCAGAAAGCTTCTTTCCAGATTTCATCTAAGGATATTTCCTTTTTCACCATAGCCCTCTATGGGCTTCCAAATATCACTTTGCCAATTCCACAAGAGCTGTCTTAGCGAAAGGCTTCTTGAGGGGAAAGCTGTAACTCTGTGAGATGATTTCAAAGAACACAAAGAAGTTTCTCAGAAAGCTTCTTTCTCTTTGTTATCAGATGATATTTCCTTTGACCCAAGAGTCTTCCAAGGGATCCGAAATATCTGTTCTCACATTCCACAGAAATAAGGCTAGCAAAGAGATCGACGAAATACAGATGTAACTCTGTGAGATGAATTAACAGAACACTAAGCAGTTTCTCAGAGAGCTTCTTTCCAGATTTCATCTGAGGATATTTCCTTTTTCACCATAGCCCTCTATGGGCTTCCAAATATCACTTTGCCAATTCCACAAGAACTGTCTTAGCAAAAGGCTTCTTGAGGGGAAAGCTGTAACTCTGTGAGATGATTTCAAAGAACACAAAGAAGTTTCTCAGAAAGCTTCTTTCTCTTTGTTATCGGAGGATATTTCCTTTGGACCTATAGTCTTCCAAGGGATCCGAAATATCTGTTCTCAGATTCCACAGAAATAAGGCTAGCAAAGAGATCAACGAAATACAGATGTAACTCTGTGAGATGAATTAACAGAACACAAAGCAGTTTCTCAGAAAGATTCTTTCCAGATTTCATCTGAGGATATTTCCTTTTTCACCATAGCCCTCTATGGGCTTCCAAATATCACTTTGCCAATTCCACAAGAACTGTCTTAACGAAAGGCTTCTTGAGGGGAAAGCTGTAACTCTGTGAGATGATTTCACAGAACACAAAGAAGTTTCTCAGAAAGCTTCTTTCTCTCTGTTATCGGAGGATATTTCCTTTGGCCCTATAGTCTTGCAAGGGATGCTAAATATCTGTCCTCAGATTCCACAGAAATAAGGCTAGCAAAGAGATCGACGAAATACAGATGTAACTCTGTGAGATGAATTAACAGAACACTAAGCAGTTTCTCAGAAAGCTTCTTTCCAGATTTCATCGGAGGATATTTCCTTTTTCACCATAGCCCTCTATGGGCTTCCAAATATCACTTTGCCAATTCCACAAGAACTGTCTTAGCGAAAGGCTTCTTGAGTGTAAAAATGTAACTCTGTGAGATGATTTCAAAGAACACAAAGAAGTTTCTCAGAAAGCTTCTTTATCTTTGTTATTGGAGAATATTTCCTTTGGACCTATAGTCTTCCAAGGGATCCGAAATATATGTTATCAGATTCCACAGAAATAAGGCTAGCAAAGAGATCCATGAAATACAGATTTAACTCTGTGAGATGAATTAACAGAACACTAAGCAGTTTCTCAGAAAGCTTCTTTCCAGATTTCATCTGAGGATATTTCCTTTTTCACCGTAGCCCTCTATGGGCTTCAAAATATCACTTTGCCAATTCCACAAGAAATGTCTTGGCGAAAGGCTTCTTGAGGGGAAAGCTGTAACTCTGTAAGTTGATTTCACAGAACACAAAGAAGTTTCTCAGAAAGCTTCTTTCTCTTGTTATCGGAGGATATTTCATTTGGCCCTAGAGTCTTCCAAGGGATCCGAAATATCTGTTCTCAGATTCCACTGAAATAAGGCTAGCAAAGAGATCCACGAAATACAGATGTAACTCTGTGAGATGAATTAACAGAACACTAAGCAATTTCTCAGAAAGCTTCTTTCCAGATTTCATCTGAGGATATTTCCTTTTTCACCATAGCCCTCTATGGGCTTCCAAATATCACTTTGCCAATTCCACAAGAACTGTCTTAGCGAAAGGCTTCTTGAGGGGAAAGCTGTAACTCTGTGAGATGATTTCAAAGAACACAAATAAGTTTCTCAGAAAGCTTCTTTCTCTTTGTTATTGGAGGATATTTCCTTTGGCCCTATAGTCTTCCAAGGGATCCGAAATATCTGTTCTCAGATTCCACAGAAATAAGGCTAGCAAAGAGATCCACGAAATACAGATGTAACTCTGTGAGATGAATTAGCAGAACACTAACCAGTTTCTCAGAAAGCTTCTTTCCAGATTTCATCTGAGGATATTTCCTTTTTCACCATAGCCCTGTATGGGCTTCCAAATATCACTTTGCCAATTCCACAAGAACTGTCTTAGCGAAAGGCTTCTTGAGGGGAAAGCTGTAACTCTGTGAGATGATTTCAAAGAACACAAAGAAGTGTCTCAGAAAGCTTCATTCTCTTTGTTATCGGAGGATATTTCCTTTGGCCCTATAGTCTTCTAAGGGATCCGAAATATCTGTTCTCAGATTCCACAGAAATAAGACTAGCAAAGAGATCGACGAAATACACATGTAACACAGTGAGATGAATTAACAGAACACTAAGCAGTTTCTCAGAAAGCTTCTTTCCAGATTTCATCTGAGGATATTTCCTTTTTCACCATAACCCTCTATGGGCTTCCAAATATCACTTTGCCAATTCCACAAGAACTGTCTTAGCGAAAGGCTTCTTGAGGGGAAAGCTGTAACTCTGTGAGATGATTTCACAGAACACAAAGAAGTTTCTCAGAAAGCTTCTTTCTCTTTGTTATCGGAGGATATTTCCTTTAGCCCTATAGTCTTCCAAGGGATCCGAAATATCTGTTCTCAGATTCGACAGAAATAAGGCTAGCAAAGAGATCCACGAAATGCAGATGTAACTCTATGAGATGAATTAACAGAACACTAAGCAGTTTCTCAGAAAGCTTCTTTCCAGATTTCATCTGAGGATATTTCCTTTTTCACCATAGCCCTCTATGGGCTTCCAAATATCACTTTGCCAATTCCACAAGAACTGTCTTGGCGAAAGGCTTCTTGAAGGGAAAGATGTAACTCTGTGAGATGATTTCACAGAACACAACGAAGTTTCTCAGAAAGCTTCTTTCTCTCTGTTATCGGAGGATATTTCCTTTGGAACTATAATCTTCCAAGGGATGCGAAATATCTGTTCTCAGATTCCACAGAAATAAGGCTAGCAAAGAGATCGACGAAATACAGATGTAACTCTGTGAGATGAATTAACAGAACACTAAGCAGTTTCTCAGAAAGCTTCTTTCCAGATTTCATCTGAGGATATTTCCTTTTTCACCATAGCCCTCTATGGGCTTCCAAATATCACTTTGCCAATTCCACAAGAACTGTCTTAGCGAAAGGCTTCTTGAGGGGAAAGCTGTAACTCTGTGAGATGATTTCACAGAACACAAAGAAGTTTCTCAGAAAGCTTCTTTCTCTCTGTTATCGGAGGATATTTCCTTTGGCCCTATAGTCTTCCAAGGGAAACGAAATATCTGTTCTCAGATTCCACAGAAATAAGGCTAGCAAAGATATCCACGAAATACAGATGTAACTCTGGGAGATGAATTAACAGAACACTAACCAGTTTCTCAGAAAGCTTCTTTCAACATTTCATCGGAGGATATTTCCTTTTTCACCGTAGCCCTCTACGGGCTTCCAAATATCTCTTTGCCAAT
Organism: Macaca fascicularis; assembly: GCF_037993035.2. Taxonomy (NCBI): domain Eukaryota; kingdom Metazoa; phylum Chordata; class Mammalia; order Primates; family Cercopithecidae; genus Macaca; species Macaca fascicularis. Next base: position 68,410,304 of record NC_088376.1, on the reverse strand, counting down.
TGCACAAGAACTGTCTTAGCGGAAGGCTTCTTGAGGGGAAAGCTGTAACTCTGTGAGATGATTTCACAGAACCCAAAGAAGTTTCTCAGAAAGCTTCTTTCTCTTTGTTATCGGAGGATATTTCCTTTGGCCCTATAGACTTCCAAGGTATCCGAAATATCTGTTCTCAGATTCCACAGAAATAAGGCTAGCAAAGAGATCCACGAAATACAGATGTAACTCGGTGAGATGTATTAAGAGAACACTAAGCAGTTTCTCAGAAAGCTTCTTTCCAGATTTCATCTAAGGATATTTCCTTTTTCACCATAGCCCTCTATGGGCTTCCAAATATCACTTTGCCAATTCCACAAGAGCTGTCTTAGCGAAAGGCTTCTTGAGGGGAAAGCTGTAACTCTGTGAGATGATTTCAAAGAACACAAAGAAGTTTCTCAGAAAGCTTCTTTCTCTTTGTTATCAGATGATATTTCCTTTGACCCAAGAGTCTTCCAAGGGATCCGAAATATCTGTTCTCACATTCCACAGAAATAAGGCTAGCAAAGAGATCGACGAAATACAGATGTACCTCTGTGAGATGAATTAACAGAACACTAAGCAGTTTCTCAGAAAGCTTCTTTCCAGATTTCATCTGAGGATATTTCCTTTTTCACCATAGCCCTCTATGGGCTTCCAAATATCACTTTGCCAATTCCACAAGAACTGTCCTGGCGAAAGGCTTCTTTAGGGGAAAGCTGTAACTCTGTGAGATGATTTCACAGAACACAAAGAAGTTTCTCAAAAAGCTTCTTTCTCTTTGTTATCGTAGGATATTTCCTTTGGCCGTATAATCTTCCAAGGGATCCGAAATATCTGTTCTCTGATTCCAAAGAAATAAGGCTAGCAAAGAGAACCTCGAAATACAGATGTAACTCTGTGAGATGAATTAACAGAACACTAAGCAGTTTCTCAGAAAGCTTCTTTCCAGATTTCATCGGAGGATATTTCCTTTTTCACCATAGCCCTCTATGGGCTTCCAAATATCACTTTGCCAATTCCACAAGAACTGTCTTAACGAAAGGCTTCTTGAGGGGAAAGCTGTAACTCTGTGAGATGATTTCACAGAACACAAAGAAGTTTCTCAGAAAGCTTCTTTCTCTCTGTTATCGGAGGATATTTCCTTTGGCCCTATAGTCTTGCAAGGGATGCTAAATATCTGTCCTCAGATTCCACAGAAATAAGGCTAGCAAAGAGATCGACGAAATACAGATGTAACTCTGTGAGATGAATTAACAGAACACTAAGCAGTTTCTCAGAAAGCTTCTTTCCAGATTTCATCGGAGGATATTTCCTTTTTCACCATAGCCCTCTATGGGCTTCCAAATATCACTTTGCCAATTCCACAAGAACTGTCTTAGCGAAAGGCTTCTTGAGTGTAAAAATGTAACTCTGTGAGATGATTTCAAAGAACACAAAGAAGTTTCTCAGAAAGCTTCTTTATCTTTGTTATTGGAGAATATTTCCTTTGGACCTATAGTCTTCCAAGGGATCCGAAATATATGTTATCAGATTCCACAGAAATAAGGCTAGCAAAGAGATCCATGAAATACAGATTTAACTCTGTGAGATGAATTAACAGAACACTAAGCAGTTTCTCAGAAAGCTTCTTTCCAGATTTCATCTGAGGATATTTCCTTTTTCACCGTAGCCCTCTATGGGCTTCAAAATATCACTTTGCCAATTCCACAAGAAATGTCTTGGCGAAAGGGTTCTTGAGGGGAAAGCTGTAACTCTGTAAGTTGATTTCACAGAACACAAAGAAGTTTCTCAGAAAGCTTCTTTCTCTTGTTAACGAAGGATATTTCATTTGGCCCTAGAGTCTTCCAAGGGATCCGAAATATCTGTTCTCAGATTCCACTGAAATAAGGCTAGCAAAGAGATCCACGAAATACAGATGTAACTCTGTGAGATGAATTAACAGAACACTAAGCAATTTCTCAGAAAGCTTCTTTCCAGATTTCATCTGAGGATATTTCCTTTTTCACCATAGCCCTCTATGGGCTTCCAAATATCACTTTGCCAATTCCACAAGAACTGTCTTAGCGAAAGGCTTCTTGAGGGGAAAGCTGTAACTCTGTGAGATGATTTCAAAGAACACAAATAAGTTTCTCAGAAAGCTTCTTTCTCTTTGTTATTGGAGGATATTTCCTTTGGCCCTATAGTCTTCCAAGGGATCCGAAATATCTGTTCTCAGATTCCACAGAATTAAGGCTAGCAAAGTGATCAACGAAATACAGATGTAAGTCTGTGAGATCAATTAACAGAACACTAAGCAGTTTCTCAGAAAGCTTCTTTCTAGATTTCATCTGAGGATATTTCCTTTTTCACCATAGCCCTCTATGGGCTTCCAAATATCACTTTGCCAATTCCACAAGAACTGTCTTAACGAAAGGCTTCTTGAGGGGAAAGCTGTAATTCTGTGAGATGATTTCACAGAACACAAAGAAGTTTCTCAGAAAGCTTCTTTCTCTTTGTTATCGGAGGATATTTCCTTTGGCCCTATAGTCTTCCAAGGGATCCGAAATATCTGTTCTCAGATTCCACAGAAATAAGGCTAGCAAAGAGATCCACGAAATACAGATGTAACTCTGTGAGATGAATTAGCAGAACACTAACCAGTTTCTCAGAAAGCTTCTTTCCAGATTTCATCTGAGGATATTTCCTTTTTCACCATAGCCCTGTATGGGCTTCCAAATATCACTTTGCCAATTCCACAAGAACTGTCTTAGCGAAAGGCTTCTTGAGGGGAAAGCTGTAACTCTGTGAGATGATTTCAAAGAACACAAAGAAGTGTCTCAGAAAGCTTCATTCTCTTTGTTATCGGAGGATATTTCCTTTGGCCCTATAGTCTTCTAAGGGATCCGAAATATCTGTTCTCAGATTCCACAGAAATAAGACTAGCAAAGAGATCGACGAAATACACATGTAACACAGTGAGATGAATTAACAGAACACTAAGCAGTTTCTCAGAAAGCTTCTTTCCAGATTTCATCTGAGGATATTTCCTTTTTCACCATAACCCTCTATGGGCTTCCAAATATCACTTTGCCAATTCCACAAGAACTGTCTTAGCGAAAGGCTTCTTGAGGGTAAAGCTGTAACTCTGTGAGATGATTTCACAGAACACAAAGAAGTTTCTCAGAAAGCTTCTTTCTCTTTGTTATCGGAGGATATTTCCTTTAGCCCTATAGTCTTCCAAGGGATCCGAAATATCTGTTCTCAGATTCGACAGAAATAAGGCTAGCAAAGAGATCCACGAAATGCAGATGTAACTCTATGAGATGAATTAACAGAACACTAAGCAGTTTCTCAGAAAGCTTCTTTCCAGATTTCATCTGAGGATATTTCCTTTTTCACCATAGCCCTCTATGGGCTTCCAAATATCACTTTGCCAATTCCACAAGAACTGTCTTGGCGAAAGGCTTCTTGAAGGGAAAGATGTAACTCTGTGAGATGATTTCACAGAACACAACGAAGTTTCTCAGAAAGCTTCTTTCTCTCTGTTATCGGAGGATATTTCCTTTGGAACTATAATCTTCCAAGGGATGCGAAATATCTGTTCTCAGATTCCACAGAAATAAGGCTAGCAAAGAGATCGACGAAATACAGATGTAACTCTGTGAGATGAATTAACAGAACACTAAGCAGTTTCTCAGAAAGCTTCTTTCCAGATTTCATCTGAGGATATTTCCTTTTTCACCATAGCCCTCTATGGGCTTCCAAATATCACTTTGCCAATTCCACAAGAACTGTCTTAGCGAAAGGCTTCTTGAGGGGAAAGCTGTAACTCTGTGAGATGATTTCACAGAACACAAAGAAGTTTCTCAGAAAGCTTCTTTCTCTCTGTTATCGGAGGATATTTCCTTTGGCCCTATAGTCTTCCAAGGGAAACGAAATATCTGTTCTCAGATTCCACAGAAATAAGGCTAGCAAAGATATCCACGAAATACAGATGTAACTCTGGGAGATGAATTAACAGAACACTAACCAGTTTCTCAGAAAGCTTCTTTCAACATTTCATCGGAGGATATTTCCTTTTTCACCGTAGCCCTCTACGGGCTTCCAAATATCTCTTTGCCAATTGCACAAGAACTGTCTTAGCGGAAGGCTTCTTGAGGGGAAAGCTGTAACTCTGTGAGATGATTTCACAGAACCCAAAGAAGTTTCTCAGAAAGCTTCTTTCTCTTTGTTATCGGAGGATATTTCCTTTGGCCCTATAGACTTCCAAGGTATCCGAAATATCTGTTCTCAGATTCCACAGAAATAAGGCTAGCAAAGAGATCCACGAAATACAGATGTAACTCGGTGAGATGTATTAAGAGAACACTAAGCAGTTTCTCAGAAAGCTTCTTTCCAGATTTCATCTAAGGATATTTCCTTTTTCACCATAGCCCTCTATGGGCTTCCAAATATCACTTTGCCAATTCCACAAGAGCTGTCTTAGCGAAAGGCTTCTTGAGGGGAAAGCTGTAACTCTGTGAGATGATTTCAAAGAACACAAAGAAGTTTCTCAGAAAGCTTCTTTCTCTTTGTTATCAGATGATATTTCCTTTGACCCAAGAGTCTTCCAAGGGATCCGAAATATCTGTTCTCACATTCCACAGAAATAAGGCTAGCAAAGAGATCGACGAAATACAGATGTACCTCTGTGAGATGAATTAACAGAACACTAAGCAGTTTCTCAGAAAGCTTCTTTCCAGATTTCATCTGAGGATATTTCCTTTTTCACCATAGCCCTCTATGGGCTTCCAAATATCACTTTGCCAATTCCACAAGAACTGTCCTGGCGAAAGGCTTCTTTAGGGGAAAGCTGTAACTCTGTGAGATGATTTCACAGAACACAAAGAAGTTTCTCAAAAAGCTTCTTTCTCTTTGTTATCGTAGGATATTTCCTTTGGCCGTATAATCTTCCAAGGGATCCGAAATATCTGTTCTCTGATTCCAAAGAAATAAGGCTAGCAAAGAGAACCTCGAAATACAGATGTAACTCTGTGAGATGAATTAACAGAACACTAAGCAGTTTCTCAGAAAGCTTCTTTCCAGATTTCATCGGAGGATATTTCCTTTTTCACCATAGCCCTCTATTTGCTTCCAAATATCACTTTGCTAATTACACAAGAACTGTCTTAAAGAAAGGCTTCTTGAGGAGAAATCTGTGACTCTGTGAGATGATTTCAAAGAACACAAAGAAGTTTCTCAGAAAGTTTCTTTCTCTTTTTTATCGGAGGATATTTCCTTTAGCCCTATAGTCTTCCAAGGGATCCGAAATATCTGTTCTCAGATTCCACAGAAATAAGGCTAGAAAAGAGATCAACGAAATATGGATATAACTCTGTGAGATGAATTAACAGAACACTAAGCAGCTTCTCAGAAAGCTTCTTTCCAGATTTCATCTGAGGATATTTCCTTTTTCACCATAGCCCTCTATGGGCTTCCAAATATCACTCTGCCAATACCAGAAGAACTGTCTTGGCGAAAGGCTTCTTGAGGGGAAAGCTGTAACTCTGTGAGATGATTTCACAGAACACAAAGAAGTTTCTCAGAAAGCTTCTTTCTCTCTGTTATCGGAGGATATTTCCTTTGGCCCTATAGTCTTCCAAGGGATGCGAAATATCTGTTCTCAGATTCCACAGAAATAAGGCTAGCAAAGAGATCGACGAAATACAGATGTAACTCTGTGAGATGAATTAACAGAACACTAAGCAGTTTCTCAGAAAGCTTCTTTAAAGATTTCATCTGAGGATATTTACTTTTTCACCATAGCCCTCTATGGGCTTCCAAATATCACTTTGCCAATTCCACAAGAACTGTCTTAGCGAAAGGCTTCTTGAGGGGAAAGCTGTAACTCTGTGAGATGATTTCAAAGAACACAAAGAAGTTTCTCAGAAAGCTTCTTTCTCTTTGTTATCGGAGGATATTTCCTTTGGACCTATAGTCTTCCAAGGGATCCGGAATATCTGTTCTCAGATTCCACAGAAATAAGGCTAGCAAAGAGATCAACGAAATACAGATGTAACTCTGTGAGATGAATTAACAGAACACAAAGCAGTTTCTCAGAAAGATTCTTTCCAGATTTCATCTGAGGATATTTCCTTTTTCACCATAGCCCTCTATGGGCTTCCAAATATCACTTTGCCAATTCCACAAGAACTGTCTTAACGAACGGCTTCTTGAGGGGAAAGCTGTAACTCTGTGAGATGATTTCACAGAACACAAAGAAGTTTCTCAGAAAGCTTCTTTCTCTCTGTTATCGGAGGATATTTCCTTTGGCCCTATAGTCTTGCAAGGGATGCTAAATATCTGTCCTCAGATTCCACAGAAATAAGGCTAGCAAAGAGATCGACGAAATACAGATGTAACTCTGTGAGATGAATTAACAGAACACTAAGCAGTTTCTCAGAAAGCTTCTTTCCAGATTTCATCGGAGGATATTTCCTTTTTCACCATAGCCCTCTATGGGCTTCCAAATATCACTTTGCCAATTCCACAAGAACTGTCTTAGCGAAAGGCTTCTTGAGTGTAAAAATGTAACTCTGTGAGATGATTTCAAAGAACACAAAGAAGTTTCTCAGAAAGCTTCTTTATCTTTGTTATTGGAGAATATTTCCTTTGGACCTATAGTCTTCCAAGGGATCCGAAATATATGTTATCAGATTCCACAGAAATAAGGCTAGCAAAGAGATCCATGAAATACAGATTTAACTCTGTGAGATGAATTAACAGAACACTAAGCAGTTTCTCAGAAAGCTTCTTTCCAGATTTCATCTGAGGATATTTCCTTTTTCACCATAGCCCTCTATGGGCTTCAAAATATCACTTTGCCAATTCCACAAGAAATGTCTTGGCGAAAGGCTTCTTGAGGGGAAAGCTGTAACTCTGTAAGTTGATTTCACAGAACACAAAGAAGTTTCTCAGAAAGCTTCTTTCTCTTTGTTATCGGAGGATATTTCATTTGGCCCTAGAGTCTTCCAAGGGATCCGAAATATCTGTTCTCAGATTCCACTGAAATAAGGCTAGCAAAGAGATCCACGAAATACAGATGTAACTCTGTGAGATGAATTAAAAGAACACTAAGCAATTTCTCAGAAAGCTTCTTTCCAGATTTCATCTGAGGATATTTCCTTTTTCACCATAGCCCTCTATGGGCTTCCAAATATCACTTTGCCAATTCCACAGGAACTGTCTTAGCGAAAGGCTTCTTGAGGGGAAAGCTGTAACTCTGTGAGATGATTTCAAAGAACACAAATAAGTTTCTCAGAAAGCTTCTTTCTCTTTGTTATTGGAGGATATTTCCTTTGGCCCTATAGTCTTCCAAGGGATCCGAAATATCTGTTCTCAGATTCCACAGAATTAAGGTTAGCAAAGAGATCAACGAAATACAGATGTAAGTCTGTGAGATCAATTAACAGAACACTAAGCAGTTTCTCAGAAAGCTTCTTTCTAGATTTCATCTGAGGATATTTCCTTTTTCACCATAGCCCTCTAGGGGCTTCCAAATATCACTTTGCCAATTCCACAAGAACTGTCTTAGCGAAAGGCTTCTTGAGGGGAAAGCTGTAACTCTGTGAGATGATTTCACATAACACAAAGAAGTTTCTCAGAAAGCTTCTTTCTCTTTGTTATCGGAGGATATTTCCTTTGGCACTAGAGTCTTCCAAGGGATCCGAAATATCTGTTCTCAGATTCCACAGAAATAAGGCTAGCAAAGAGATCCACGAAATACAGATGTAACTCTGAGAGATGAATTAACAGAACACTAAGCAGTTTCTCAGAAAGCTTCTTTCCAGATTTCATCTGAGGATATTTCCTTTTTCACCATAGCCCTCTATGGGCTTCCAAATATCACTTTGCCAATTCCACAAGAACTGTGTTAGCGAAAGGCTTCTTGAGGGGAAAGCTGTAACTCTGTGAGATGATTTCAAAGAACACAAAGAAGTGTCTCAGAAAGCTTCATTCTCTTTGTTATCGGAGGATATTTCCTTTGGCCCTATAGTCTTCAAAGGGATCCGAAATATCTGTTCTCAGATTCCACAGAAATAAGACTAGCAAAGAGATCGACGAAATACACATGTAACACAGTGAGATGAATTAACAGAACACTAAGCAGTTTCTCAGAAAGCTTCTTTCCAGATTTCATCTGAGGATATTTCCTTTTTCACCATAACCCTCTATGGGCTTCCAAATATCACTTTGCCAATTCCACAAGAACTGTCTTAGCGAAAGGCTTCTTGAGGGTAAAGCTGTAACTCTGTGAGATGATTTCACAGAACACAAAGAAGTTTCTCAGAAAGCTTCTTTCTCTTTGTTATCGGAGGATATTTCCTTTAGCCCTATAGTCTTCCAAGGGATCCGAAATATCTGTTCTCAGATTCGACAGAAATAAGGCTAGCAAAGAGATCCACGAAATGCAGATGTAACTCTATGAGATGAATTAACAGAACACTAAGCAGTTTCTCAGAAAGCTTCTTTCCAGATTTCATCTGAGGATATTTCCTTTTTCACCATAGCCCTCTATGGGCTTCAAAATATCACTTTGCCAATTCCACAAGAACTGTCTTGGCGAAAGGCTTCTTGAGGGGAAAGCTGTAACTCTGTGAGATGATTTCACAGAACCCAAAGAAGTTTCTCAAAAAGCTTCTTTCTCTTGGTTATCGTAGGATATTTCCTTTGGCCCTATAGTCTTCCAAGGGATCCGAAATATCTGTTCTCAGATTACACAGAAATAAGGCTAGCAAAGAGATCCACGAAATACAGATGTAACTCTGTGAGATGAATTAACAGAACACTAAGCATTTTCTCAGAAAGCTTCTTTCCAGATTTCATCTGAGGATATTTCCTTTTTCACCATAGCCCTCTATGGGCTTCCAAATATCACTTTGCCAATTCCACAAGAACTGTCCTGGCGAAAGGCTTCTTGAGGGGAAAGCTGTAACTCTGTGAGATGATTTCAAAGAACACAAAGAAGTTTCTCAAAAAGCTTCTTTCCCTTTGTTATCGTAGGATATTTCCCTTGGCCGTATAATCTTCCATGGGATCCGAAATATCTGTTCTCATATTCCACAGAAATAAGTCTAGCAAAGAGAACCACGAAATACAGATGTTACTCTGTGAGATGAATTAACAGAACACTAACCAGTTTCTCAGAAAGCTTCTTTCCAGAATTCTTCGGAGGATATTTCCTTTTTCACCATAGCCCTCTATTTGCTTCCAAATATCACTTTGCCAATTCCACAAGATCTGTCTTAAAGAGAGGCTTCTTGAGGGGAAATCTGTGACTCTGTGAGATGATTTCAAAGAACACAAAGTAGTTTCTCAGAAAGCTTCTTTCTCTTTGTTATTGGAGAATATTTCCTTTGGACCTATAGTCTTCCAAGGGATCCGAAATATCTGTTCTCAGATTCCACAGAAATAAGGCTAGCAAAGAGATCCACGAAATACAGATTTAACTCTGTGAGGTGAATTAACAGAACACTAAGCAGTTTCTCAGAAAGCTTCTTTCCAGATTTCATCTGAGGATATTTCCTTTTTCACCATAGCCCTCTATGGGCTTCCAAATATCACTTTGCCAATTCCACAAGAACTGTCTTGGCGAAAGGCTTCTTGAGGGGAAAGCTGTAACTCTGTGAGTTGATTTCACAGAACACAAAGAAGTTTCTCAGAAAGCTTCTTTCTCTTGTTATCGGAGGATATTTCATTTGGCCCTAGAGTCTTCCAAGGGATCCGAAATATCTGTTCTCAGATTCCACAGAAATAAGGCTAGCAAAGAGATCCACGAAATACAGATGTAACTCTGTGAGATGAATTAAGAGAACACTAAGCAGTTTCTCAGAAAGCTTCTTTCCAGATTTCATCTGAGGATATTTCCTTTTTCACCATAGCCCTCTATGGGCTTCCAAATATCACTTTGCCAATTCCACAAGAACTGTCTTAGCGAAAGGCTTCTTGAGGGGAAAGCTGTAACTCTGTGAGATGATTTCAAAGAACACAAATAAGTTTCTCAGAAAGCTTATCTCTCTTTGTTATTGGAGGATATTTCCTTTGGCCCTATTGTCTTCCAAGGGATCCGAAATATCCGTTCTCAGATTCCACAGAATTAAGGCTAGCAAAGAGATCCACGAAATACAGATGTAACTCTGTGAGATGAATTAGCAGAAAACTAAGCAGTTTCTCAGAAAGCTTCTTTCCGGATTTCATCTGAGGATATTTCCTTTTTCACCATAGCCCTCTATGGGCTTCAAAATATCACTTTGCCAATTCCACAAGAACTGTCTTGGCGAAAGGCTTCTTGAGGGGAAAGCTGTAACTCTGTGAGATGATTTCACAGAACCCAAAGAAGTTTCTCAAAAAGCTTCTTTCTCTTGGTTATCGTAGGATATTTCCTTTGGCCCTATAGTCTTCCAAGGGATCCGAAATATCTGTTCTCAGATTACACAGAAATAAGGCTAGCAAAGAGATCCACGAAATACAGATGTAACTCTGTGAGATGAATTAACAGAACACTAAGCATTTTCTCAGAAAGCTTCTTTCCAGATTTCATCTGAGGATATTTCCTTTTTCACCATAGCCCTCTATGGGCTTCCAAATATCACTTTGCCAATTCCACAAGAACTGTCCTGGCGAAAGGCTTCTTGAGGGGAAAGCTGTAACTCTGTGAGATGATTTCACAGAACACAAAGAAGTTTCTCAAAAAGCTTCTTTCCCTTTGTTATCGTAGGATATTTCCCTTGGCCGTATAATCTTCCATGGGATCCGAAATATCTGTTCTCATATTCCACAGAAATAAGTCTAGCAAAGAGAACCACGAAATACAGATGTTACTCTGTGAGATGAATTAACAGAACACTAACCAGTTTCTCAGAAAGCTTCTTTCCAGAATTCTTCGGAGGATATTTCCTTTTTCACCATAGCCCTCTATTTGCTTCCAAATATCACTTTGCCAATTCCACAAGATCTGTCTTAAAGAGAGGCTTCTTGAGGGGAAATCTGTGACTCTGTGAGATGATTTCAAAGAACACAAAGTAGTTTCTCAGAAAGCTTCTTTCTCTTTGTTATTGGAGAATATTTCCTTTGGACCTATAGTCTTCCAAGGGATCCGAAATATCTGTTCTCAGATTCCACAGAAATAAGGCTAGCAAAGAGATCCACGAAATACAGATTTAACTCTGTGAGGTGAATTAACAGAACACTAAGCAGTTTCTCAGAAAGCTTCTTTCCAGATTTCATCTGAGGATATTTCCTTTTTCACCATAGCCCTCTATGGGCTTCCAAATATCACTTTGCCAATTCCACAAGAACTGTCTTGGCGAAAGGCTTCTTGAGGGGAAAGCTGTAACTCTGTGAGTTGATTTCACAGAACACAAAGAAGTTTCTCACAAAGCTTCTTTCTCTTGTTATCGGAGGATATTTCATTTGGCCCTAGAGTCTTCCAAGGGATCCGAAATATCTGTTCTCAGATTCCACAGAAATAAGGCTAGCAAAGAGATCCACGAAATACAGATGTAACTCTGTGAGAAGAATTAAGAGAACACTAAGCAGTTTCTCAGAAAGCTTCTTTCCAGATTTCATCTGAGGATATTTCATTTTTCACCATAGCCCTCTATGGGCTTCCAAATATCACTTTGCCAATTCCACAAGAACTGTCTTAGCGAAAGGCTTCTTGAGGGGAAAGCTGTAACTCTGTGAGATGATTTCAAAGAACACAAATAAGTTTCTCAGAAAGCTTATCTCTCTTTGTTATTGGAGGATATTTCCTTTGGCCCTATTGTCTTCCAAGGGATCCGAAATATCCGTTCTCAGATTCCACAGAATTAAGGCTAGCAAAGAGATCCACGAAATACAGATGTAACTCTGTGAGATGAATTAGCAGAAAACTAAGCAGTTTCTCAGAAAGCTTCTTTCCGGATTTCATCTGAGGATATTTCCTTTTTCACCATAGCCCTCTATGGGCTTCCAAATATCACTTTGCCAATTCCACAAGAACTGTCTTAGCGAAAGGCTTCTTGAGGGGAAAGCTGTAACTCTGTGAGATGATTTCACAGAACACAAAGAAGTTTCTCAGAAAGCTTCTTTCTCTTTGTTATCGGAGGATATTTCCTTTGGCACTAGAGTCTTCCAAGGGATCCGAAATATCTGTTCTCAGATTCCACAGAAATAAGGCTAGCAAAGAGATCCACGAAATACAGATGTAACTCTGAGAGATGAATTAACAGAACACTAAGCAGTTTCTCAGAAAGCTTCTTTCCAGATTTCATCTGAGGATATTTCCTTTTTCACCATAGCCCTCTATGGGCTTCCAAATATCACTTTGCCAATTCCACAAGAACTGTGTTAGCGAAAGGCTTCTTGAGGGGAAAGCTGTAACTCTGTGAGATGATTTCAAAGAACACAAAGAAGTGTCTCAGAAAGCTTCATTCTCTTTGTTATCGGAGGATATTTCCTTTGGCCCTATAGTCTTCAAAGGGATCCGAAATATCTGTTCTCAGATTCCACAGAAATAAGACTAGCAAAGAGATCGACGAAATACACATGTAACACAGTGAGATGAATTAACAGAACACTAAGCAGTTTCTCAGAAAGCTTCTTTCCAGATTTCATCTGAGGATATTTCCTTTTTCACCATAACCCTCTATGGGCTTCCAAATATCACTTTGCCAATTCCACAAGAACTGTCTTAGCGAAAGGCTTCTTGAGGGTAAAGCTGTAACTCTGTGAGATGATTTCACAGAACACAAAGAAGTTTCTCAGAAAGCTTCTTTCTCTTTGTTATCGGAGGATATTTCCTTTAGCCCTATAGTCTTCCAAGGGATCCGAAATATCTGTTCTCAGATTCGACAGAAATAAGGCTAGCAAAGAGATCCACGAAATGCAGATGTAACTCTATGAGATGAATTAACAGAACACTAAGCAGTTTCTCAGAAAGCTTCTTTCCAGATTTCATCTGAGGATATTTCCTTTTTCACCATAGCCCTCTATGGGCTTCAAAATATCACTTTGCCAATTCCACAAGAACTGTCTTGGCGAAAGGCTTCTTGAGGGGAAAGCTGTAACTCTGTGAGATGATTTCACAGAACCCAAAGAAGTTTCTCAAAAAGCTTCTTTCTCTTGGTTATCGTAGGATATTTCCTTTGGCCCTATAGTCTTCCAAGGGATCCGAAATATCTGTTCTCAGATTACACAGAAATAAGGCTAGCAAAGAGATCCACGAAATACTGATGTAACTCTGTGAGATGAATTAACAGAACACTAAGCATTTTCTCAGAAAGCTTCTTTCCAGATTTCATCTGAGGATATTTCCTTTTTCACCATAGCCCTCTATGGGCTTCCAAATATCACTTTGCCAATTCCACAAGAACTGTCCTGGCGAAAGGCTTCTTGAGGGGAAAGCTGTAACTCTGTGAGATGATTTCACAGAACACAAAGAAGTTTCTCAAAAAGCTTCTTTCCCTTTGTTATCGTAGGATATTTCCCTTGGCCGTATAATCTTCCATGGGATCCGAAATATCTGTTCTCATATTCCACAGAAATAAGTCTAGCAAAGAGAACCACGAAATACAGATGTTACTCTGTGAGATGAATTAACAGAACACTAACCAGTTTCTCAGAAAGCTTCTTTCCAGAATTCTTCGGAGGATATTTCCTCTTTCACCATAGCCCTCTATTTGCTTCCAAATATCACTTTGCCAATTCCACAAGATCTGTCTTAAAGAGAGGCTTCTTGAGGGGAAATCTGTGACTCTGTGAGATGATTTCAAAGAACACAAAGTAGTTTCTCAGAAAGCTTCTTTCTCTTTGTTATTGGAGAATATTTCCTTTGGACCTATAGTCTTCCAAGGGATCCGAAATATCTGTTCTCAGATTCCACAGAAATAAGGCTAGCAAAGAGATCCACGAAATACAGATTTAACTCTGTGAGGTGAATTAACAGAACACTAAGCAGTTTCTCAGAAAGCTTCTTTCCAGATTTCATCTGAGGATATTTCCTTTTTCACCATAGCCCTCTATGGGCTTCCAAATATCACTTTGCCAATTCCACAAGAACTGTCTTGGCGAAAGGCTTCTTGAGGGGAAAGCTGTAACTCTGTGAGTTGATTTCACAGAACACAAAGAAGTTTCTCAGAAAGTTTCTTTCTCTTGTTATCGTTGGATATTTCATTTGGCCCTAGAGTCTTCCAAGGGATCCGAAATATCTGTTCTCAGATTCCACAGAAATAAGGCTAGCAAAGAGATCCACGAACTACAGATGTAACTCTGTGAGATGAATTAAGAGAACACTAAGCAGTTTCTCAGAAAGCTTCTTTCCAGATTTCATCTGAGGATATTTCCTTTTTCACCATAGCCCTCTATGGGCTTCCAAATATCACTTTGCCAATTCCACAAGAACTGTCTTAGCGAAAGGCTTCTTGAGGGGAAAGCTGTAACTCTGTGAGATGATTTCAAAGAACACAAATAAGTTTCTCAGAAAGCTTATCTCTCTTTGTTATTGGAGGATATTTCCTTTGGCCCTATTGTCTTCCAAGGGATCCGAAATATCCGTTCTCAGATTCCACAGAATTAAGGCTAGCAAAGAGATCCACGAAATACAGATGTAACTCTGTGAGATGAATTAGCAGAAAACTAAGCAGTTTCTCAGAAAGCTTCTTTCCGGATTTCATCTGAGGATATTTCCTTTTTCACCATAGCCCTCTATGGGCTTCCAAATGTCACTTTGCCAATTCCACAAGAACTGTCTTGGCGAAAGAGTTCTTGAGGGGAAAGCTGTAACTCTGTGAGATGATTTCACAGAACACAAAGAAGTTTCTCAGAAAGCTTCTTTCTCTTTGTTATCGGAGGATATTTCCTTTGGACCTATAGTCTTCCAAGGGATCCGAAATATCTGTTCTCAGATTCCACAGAAATATGGCTAGCAAAGAGATCGACGAAATACAGATGTAACTCTGTGAGATGAATTAACAGAACACTAAGCAGTTTCTCAGAAAGCTTCTTTCCAGATTTCATCTGAGGATATTTCCTTTTTCACCATAGCCCTCTATGGGCTTCCAAATATCACTTTGCCAATTCCAGAAGAACTGTCTTAACGAAAGGCTTCTTGAGGGGAAAGCTGTAACTCTGTGAGATGATTTCAAAGAACACAAAGAAGTTTCTCAGACAGCTTCTTTCTCTTTGTTATTGGAGGATATTTCCTTTGGCCCTATAGTCTTCCAAGGGATCATAAATATCTGTTCTCAGATTCCACAGAATTAAGGCTAGCAAAGAGATCCACGAAATACAGATGTAACTCTGTGAGGTGAATTAGCAGAAAACTAAGCAGTTTCTCAGAAAGCTTCTTTCCGGATTTCATCTGAGGATATTTCCTTTTTCACCTTTGCCCTCTATGGGCTTCCAAATGTCACTTTGCCAATTCCACAAGAACTGTCTTGGCGAAAGAGTTCTTGAGGGGAAAGCTGTAACTGTGTGAGATGATTTCACAGAACACAAAGAAGTTTCTCAGAAAGCTTCTTTCTCTTTGTTATCGGAGGATATTTCCTTTGGCCCTGTAGTCTTCAAAGGGACCCGAAATATCTGTTCTCCGATTCCACAGAAATAAGGCTAGCAAAGACATCCACGAAATACAGATGTAACTCTGTGAGATGAATTAACAGAACAGTAAGCAGTTTCTCAGAAAGCTTTTTTCCAGATTTCATCGGAGGATATTTCCTTTTTCTCCATAGCCCTCTATGGGCTTCCAAATATCACTTTGCCAATTCCACAAGAACTGTTTTAGCGAAAGGCTTCTTGAGGGGAAAGCTGTAACTCTGTGAGATGATTTCAAAGAACACAAAGAAGTTTCTCAGACAGCTTCTTTCTCTTTGTTATCGGAGGATATTCCCTTTGGCCCTATAGTCTTCCAAGGGATCCGAAATATCTGTTCTCAGATTCCACAGAAAAAAGGCTAGCAAAGAGATCCACGAAATACAGATGTAACTCTGTGAGATGAATTAACACAACACTAAGCAGTTTCTCAGAAAGCTTCTTTCCAGATTTCATCTGAGGATATTTCCTTTTTCACCATAGCCCTCTATGGGCTTCCAAATATCACTTTGCCAATTCCACAAGAATTGTCTTAGCGAAAGGGTTCTTGAGGGGAAAGCTGTAACTCTCTGAGATGATTTCAAAGAACACAAAGAAGTTTCTCAGAAAGCTTCTTTCTCTCTGTTATCGGAGGATATTTCCTTTGGCCCTATAGTCTTCCAAGGGACCCGAAATATCTGTTCTCAGATTCCACAGAAATAAGGCTAGCAAAGAGATCCACGAAATACAGATGTAACTCTGTGAGATGAATTAACAGAACACTAAGCAGTTTCTCAGAAAGCTTCTTTCCAGATTTCATCTGAGGATATTTCCTTTTTCACCATAGCCCTCTATGGGCTTCCAAATATCACTCTGCCAATTCCAGAAGAACTGTCTTAGCGAAAGGCTTCTTGAGGGGAAAGCTGTAACTCTGTGAGATGATTTCACAGAACACAAAGAAGTTTCTCAGAAAGCTTCTTTCTATTTGTTATCGGAGGATATTTCCTTTGGCCCTATAGTCTTCCAAGGGATCCGAAATATCTGTTCTCAGATTCCACAGAAATAAGGCTAGCAAAGAGATCCACGAAATACAGATGTAACTCTGTGAGATGAATTAACAGAACACTAAGCAGTTTCTCAGAAAGCTTCTTTCCAGATTTCATCTGAGGATATTTCCTTTTTCACCATAGCCCTCTACGGGCTTCCAAATATCACTTTGCCAATTGCACAAAAACTGTCTTAGCGTAAGGCTTCTTGAGGGGAAAGCTGTAACTCTGCGAGATGATTTCACAGAACACAAAGAAGTTTCTCAGAAAGCTTCTTTCTCTTTGTTATCGGAGGATATTTCCTTTGGCCCTATAGACTTCCAAGGGATCCGAAATATCTGTTCTCAGATTCCACAGAAATAAGGCTAGGAAAGAGATCCACGAAATACAGATGTAACTCGGTGAGATGTATTAAGAGAACACTAAGCAGTTTCTCAGAAAGCTTCTTTCCAGATTTCATCTAAGCATATTTCCTTTTTCACCATAGCCCTCTATGGGCTTCCAAATATCACTTTGCCAATTCCACAAGAGCTGTCTTAGCGAAAGGCTTCTTCAGGGGAAAGCTGTAACTCTGTGAGATGATTTCAAAAAACACAAAGAAGTTTCTCAGAAAGCTTCTTTCTCTTTGTTATCAGATGATATTTCCTTTGACCCAAGAGTTTTCCAAGGGATCCGAAATATCTGTTCTCACATTCCACAGAAATAAGGCTAGCAAAGAGAACCTCGAAATACAGATGTAACTCTGTGAGATGAATTAACAGAACACTAAGCAGTTTCTCAGAAAACTTCTTTCCAGATTTCATCGGAGGATATTTCCTTTTTCACCATAGCCCTCTATTTGCTTCCAAATATCACTTTGCTAATTCCACAAGAACTGTCTTAAAGAAAGGCTTCTTGAGGAGAAATCTGTGACTCTGTGAGATGATTTCAAAGAACACAAAGAAGTTTCTCAGAAAGCTTCTTTCTCTTTGTTATCGGAGGATATTTCCTTTGGCCCTAGAGTCTTCCAAGGGATCCGAAATATCTGTTCTCAGATTCCACAGAAATAAGGCTAGCAAAGATATCCACGAAATACAGATGTAACTCTGTGAGATGAATTAACAGAACGTAAGCAGTTTCTCAGAAAGCTTCTTTCCAGATTTCATCGGAGGATATTTCCTTTTTCACCATCGCCCTCTATGGGCTTCCAAATATCACTTTGCCAATTCCACAAGAACTGTCTTAGCGAAAGGGTTCTTGAGGGGAAAGCTGTAACTCTGTGAGATAATTTCAAAGAACACAAGGAAGTTTCTCAGAAAGCTTCTTTCTCTTTGTTATCGTAGGATATTTCCTTTGGCCCTATAATCTTCCAAGGGAAACGAAATATCTGTTCTCAGATTCCACAGAAATAAGGCTAGCAAAGAGATCCACGAAATACAGATGTAACTTTGTGAGATGAATTAACAGAACACTAAGCAGTTTCTCAGAAAGCTTCTTTCCAGATTTCATCTGAGGATATTTCCTTTTTCACCATAGCCCTCTACGGGCTTCCAAATATCACTTTGCCAATTGCACAAAAACTGTCTTAGCGGAAGGCTTCTTGAGGGGAAAGCTGTAACTCTGCGAGATGATTTCACAGAACACAAAGAAGTTTCTCAGAAAGCTTCTTTCTCTTTGTTATCGGAGGATATTTCCTTTGGCCCTATAGACTTCCAAGGGATCCGAAATATCTGTTCTCAGATTCCACAGAAATAAGGCTAGCAAAGAGATCCACGAAATACAGATGTAACTCGGTGAGATGTATTAAGTGAACACTAAGCAGTTTCTCAGAAAGCTTCTTTCCAGATTTCATCTAAGGATATTTCCTTTTTCACCATAGCCCTCTATGGGCTTCCAAATATCACTTTGCCAATTCCACAAGAGCTGTCTTAGCGAAAGGCTTCTTCAGGGGAAAGCTGTAACTCTGTGAGATGATTTCAAAGAACACAAAGAAGTTTCTCAGAAAGCTTCTTTCTCTTTGTTATCAGATGATATTTCCTTTGACCCAAGAGTCTTCCAAGGGATCCGAAATATCTGTTCTCACATTCCACAGAAATAAGGCTAGCAAAGAGAACCTCGAAATACAGATGTAACTCTGTGAGATGAATTAACAGAACACTAAGGAGTTTCTCAGAAAGCTTCTTTCCAGATTTCATCTGAGGATATTTCCTTTTTCACCATAGCCCTCTAGGGGCTTCCAAATATCACTTTGCCAATTCCTCAAGAACTGTCTTGTCGAAAGGCTTCTTGAGGGGAAAGCTGTAACTCAGTGAGATGATTTCAAAGAACACAAAGAAGTTTCTCAGAAATCTTCTTTCTATTTGTTATCGGAGAATATTTCCTTTGGCCCTACAGTCTTCCAAGGGATCCGAAATATCTGTTCTCAGATTCCACAGAAATAAGTCTAGCAAAGAGATCGACGAAATAGAGATGTAACTCTGTGAGATGAATTAACAGAACACTAAGCAGTTTCTCAGAAAGCTTCTTTCCAGATTTCATCTGAGGATATTTCCTTTTTCACCATAGCCCTTATGGGCTTCCAAATATCACTTTGCCAATTCCACAAGAACTGTCTTAGCGAAAGGCTTCTTGAGGGGAAAGCTGTAACTCTGTGAGATGATTTCACAGAACACAAAGAAGTTTCTCAGAAAGCTTCTTTCCCTTTGTTATCGGAGGATATTTCCTTTGGCCCTATAGTCTTCCAAGGGATCCGAAATATCTCTTCTCAGATTCCACAGAAATAAGGCTAGCAAAGAGATCCACGAAATACAGATGCAACTCTGTGAGATGAATTAACAGAACACTAAGCAGTTTCTCAGAAAGCTTCTTTCCAGATTTCATCTGAGGATATTTCCTTTTTCACCATAGCCCTCTATGGGCTTCCAAATATCACTTTGCCAATTCCACAAGAACTGTCTTAGCGAAAGGCTTCTTGAGGGGAAAGCAGTAACTCTGTGAGATGATTTCACAGAACACAAAGAAGTTTCTCAGAAAGCTTCTTTCTCTTTGTTATCGGAGGATATTTCCTTTAGCCCTATAGTCTTCCAAGGGATCCGAAATATCTGTTCTCAGATTCCACAGAAATAAGGCTAGCAAAGAGATCCACGAAATACAGATGTAACTCTATGAGATGAATTAACAGAACACTAAGCAGTTTCTCAGAAAGCTTCTTTCCGGATTTCATCTGAGGATATTTCCTTTTTCACCATAGCCCTCTATGGGTTTCCAAATATCACTTTGCCAATTCCACAAGAACTGTCTTGGCGAAAGGCTTCTTGAGGGGAAAGCTGTAACTCTGTGAGATGATTTCACAGAACACGAAGAAGTTTCTCAAAAAGCTTCTTTCTCTTTGTTATCGTAGGATATTTCCTTTGGCCGTATTGTCTTCCAAGGGATCCGAAATATCTGTTCTCAGATTACACAGAAATAAGGCTAGCAAAGAGATCGACGAAATACACATGTAACTCTGTGAGATGAATTAACAGAACACTAAGTAGTTTCTCAGGAAGCTTCTTTCCAGATTTCATCTGAGGATATTTCCTTTTTCACCATAGCCCTCTATGGGCTTCCAAATATCACTTTGCCAATTCCACAAGAACTGTCTTAACGAAAGGCTTCTTGAGGGGAAATCTGTAACTCTGTGAGATGATTTCAAAGAACATAAAGAAGTTTCTCAGAAAGTTTCTTTCTCTTTTTTATCGGAGGATATTTCCTTTGGCCCTATAGTCTTCCAAGGGATCCGAAATATCTGTTCTCAGATTCCACAGAAATAAGGCTAGCAAAGAGATCGACGAAATAGAGATGTAACTCTGTGAGATGAATTAACAGAACACTAAGTAGTTTCTCAGAAAGCTTCTTTCCAGATTTCATCTGAGGATATTTCCTTTTTCACCATAGCCCTCTATGGGCTTCCAAATATCACTTTGCCAATTCCACAAGAACTGTCTTAGCGAAAGGCTTCTTGAGGGGAAAGCTGTAACTCTGTGAGATGATTTCACAGAACACAAAGAAGTTTCTCAGAAAGCTTCTTTCTCTTTGTTATCGGAGGATATTTCCTTTGGCCCCATAGTCTTCCAAGGGATCCGAAATATCTGTTCTCAGATTCCACAGATATAAGGCTAGCAAAGAGATCCACGAAATACAGATGTAACTCGGTGAGATGAATTAACAGAACACTAAGTAGTTTCTCAGAAAGCTTCTCTCCATATTTCATCTGAGGATATTTCCTTTTTCACCATAGCCCTCTATGGGCTTCCAAATATCACTTTGCCAATTACACAAGAACTGTTTTAGCAAAAGGCATCTTGAGGGGAACGCTGTAACTCTGTGAGATGATTTCAAAGAACACAAAGAAGTTTCTCAGAAAGCTTCTTTCTCTTTGTTATCGGAGGATATTTCCTTTGGCCGTATAGTCTTCCAAGGGATCCGAAATATCTGTTCTCAGATTCCACAGAAATAAGGCTAGAAAAGAGATCCACGAAATACAGATGTAATTCTGTGAGATGAATTAACAGAACACTAAGCAGTTTCTCAGAAAGCTTCTTTCCAGATTTCATCTGAGGATATTTCCTTTTTAAACATAGCCCTCTATGGGCTTCCAAATATCACTTTGCCAATTCCACAAGAACTGTCTCAGCGAAAGGCTTCTTGAGGGGAAAGCTGTAACTCTGTGAGATGATTTCACAGAACACAAAGAAGTTTCTCAGAAAGCTCCTTTCTCTTTGTTATCGGAGGATATTTCCTTTGGCCCTATAGTCTTCCAAGGGATCCGAAATATCTGTTCTCAGATTCCACAGAAATAAGGCTAGCAAAGAGATCCACGAAATACAGATGTAACTCTGTGAGTTGAATTAACAGAACACTAAGCAGTGTCTCAGAAAGCTTCTTTCCAGATTTCATCTGAGGATATTTCCTTTTTCACCATAGCCCTCTATGGGCTTCCAAATATCACTCTGCCAATTCCAGAAGAACTGTCTTGGCGAAAAGCTTCTTGAGGGGAAAGCTGTAACTCTGTGAGATGATTTCACAGAACACAAAGAAGTTTCTCAGAAAGCTTCTTTCTCTCTGTTATCGGAGGATATTTCCTTTGGCCCTATAGTCTTCCAAGGGATCCGAAATATCTGTTCTCACATTCCACAGAAATAAGGCTAGCAAAGAGAACCTTGAAACACAGATGTAACTCTGTGAGATGAATTAACAGAACACTAAGCAGTTTCTCAGAAAGCTTCTTTCCAGATTTCATCGGAGGATATTTCCTTTTTCACCATAGCCCTCTATTTGCTTCCAAATATCACTTTGCTAATTCCACAAGAACTGTCTTAAAGAAAGGCTTCTTGAGGAGTAATCTGTGACTCTGTGAGATGATTTCAAAGAACACAAAGAGGTTTCTCAGAAAGTTTCTTTCTCTTTTTTATCGGAGGATATTTCCTTTAGCCCTATAGTCTTCCAAGGGATCCGAAATATCTGTTCTCAGACTCCACAGAAATAAGGCTAGCAAAGAGATCGACGAAATATGGATATAACTCTGTGAGATGAATTAACAGAACACTAAGCAGTTTCTCAGAAAACTTCTTTCCAGATTTCATCTGAGGATATTTCCTTTTTCACCATAGCCCTCTCTGGGCTTCCAAATATCACTTTGCCAATTCCACAAGAAATGTCTTAGCGAAAGGCTTCTTGAGGGGAAAGCTGAAACTCTGTGAGATGATTTCAAAGAACACAAATAAGTTTCTCAGAAAGCTTCTTTCTCTTTGTTATTGGAGGATATTTCCTTTGGCCCTATAGTCTTCCAAGGGATCCGAAATATCTGTTCTCAGATTCCACAGAATTAAGGCTAGCAAAGAGATCCACGAAATACAGATGTAACTCTGTGAGATGAATTAGCAGAAAACTAAGCAGTTTCTCAGAAAGATTCTTTCCGGATTTCATCTGAGGATATTTCCTTTTTCACCATAGCCCTCTATGGTCTTCCAAATATCACTTTGCCAATTCCACAAGAACTGTCTTAACGAAAGGCTTCTCGAGGGGAAAGCTGTAATTCTGTGAGATGATTTCACAGAACACAAAGAAGTTTCTCAGAAAGCTTCTTTCTCTTTGTTATCGGAGGATATTTCCTTTGGCCCTATAGTCTTCCAAGGGATCCGAAATATCTGTTCTCAGATTCCACAGAAATAAGGCTAGCAAAGACATCCACGAAATACAGATGTAACTCTGTGAGATGAATTAGCAGAACACTAAGCAGTTTCTCAGAAAGCTTCTTTCCAGATTTCATCTGAGGATATTTCCTTTTTCACCATAGCCCTGTATGGGCTTCCAAATATCACTTTGCCAATTCCACAAGAACTGTCTTAGCGAATGGCTTCTTGAGGGGAAAGCTGTAACTCTGTGAGTTGATTTCACAGAACACAAAGAAGTTTCTCAGAAAGCTTCTTTCTCTTGTTATCGGAGGATATTTCATTTGGCCCTAGAGTCTTCCAAGGGATCCGAAATATCCGTTCTCAGATTCCACAGAATTAAGGCTAGCAAAGAGATCCACGAAATACAGATGTAACTCTGTGAGATGAATTAGCAGAAAACTAAGCAGTTTCTCAGAAAGCTTCTTTCCGGATTTCATCTGAGGATATTTCCTTTTTCACCATAGCCCTCTATGGGCTTCCAAATGTCACTTTGCCAATTCCACAAGAACTGTCTTGGCGAAAGAGTTCTTGAGGGGAAAGCTGTAACTCTGTGAGATGATTTCACAGAACACAAAGAAGTTTCTCAAAAAGCTTCTTTCTCTTTGTTATCGTAGGATATTTCCTTTGGCCGTATAGTCTTCCAAGGGATCCGAAATATCTGTTCTCAGATTCCACACAAATAAGGGTAGCAAAGAGATCCACGAAATACAGATGTAACTCTGTAAGATGAATTAACAGAACACTAAGAAGTTTCTCAGAAAGCTTCTTTCCAGATTTCATCTGAGGATATTTCCTTTTTCACCATAGCCCTCTATGGGCTTCCAAATATCACTTTACCATTTCCACAAGAACTGTCTTAACGAAAGGCTTCTTGAGGGGAAATCTGTAACTCTGTGAGATGATTTCAAAGAACACAAAGAAGTTTCTCAGAAAGTTTCTTTCTCTTTGTTATCGGAGGATATTTCCTTTGGCCCTATAGTCTTCCAAGGGATCCGAAATATCTGTTCTCAGATTCCACAGAAATAAGGCTAGCAAAGAGATCCACGAAATACAGATGTAACTCTGTGAGAAGAATTAACAGAACACTAAGCAGTTTCTCAGAAAGCTTCTTTCCAGATTTCATCTGAGAATATTTCCTTTTTCACCATAGCCCTCTAAGGGCTTCCAAATATCACTTTGCCAATTCCACAAGAACTGTCTTAGCGAAAGGCTTCTTGAGGGGAAAGCTGTAACTCGGTGAGATGATTTCACAGAACACAACGAAGTTTCTCAGAAAGCTTCTTTCTCCTTGTTATCGGAGGATATTTCCTTTGGCCCCATAGTCTTCAAAGGGACCCGAAATATCTGTTCTCAGATTCCACAGAAATAAGGCTAGCAAAGAGATCGACGAAATACAGATGTAACTCTGTGAGATGAATTAACAGAACACTAAGCAGTTTATCAGAATGCTTCTTTCCGGATTTCATCTGAGGATATTTCCTTTTTCACCATAGCCCTCTATGGGCTTCCAAATATCACTTTGCCAATTCCACAAGAACTGTCTTGGCGAAAGGTTTCTTGAGGGGAAAGCTGTAACTCTGTGAGATGATTTCACAGAACACAAAGAAGTTTCTCAAAAAGCTTCTTTCTCTTTGTTATCGTAGGATATTTCCTTTGGCCCTATAGTCTTCCAAGGGATCCGAAATATCTGTTCTCAGATTCCACAGAAATAAGGCTAGCAAAGAGATCGACGAAATACAGATGTAACTCTGTGAGATGAATTAACAGAACACTAAGCAGTTTCTCAGAAAGCTTCTTTCCGGATTTCATCTGAGGATATTTCCTTTTTCACCATAGCCCTCTATGGGCTTCCAAATATCACTTTGCCAATTCCACAAGAACTGTCTTGGCGAAAGGCTTCTTGAGGGGAAAGCTGTAACTCTGTGAGATGATTTCACAGAACACAAAGAAGTTTCTCAAAAAGCTTCTTTCTCTTTGTTATCGGAGGATATTTCCTTTGGCCCTAAAGTCTTCCAAGGGATCCGAAATATCTGTTCTCATATTCCACAGAAATAAGGCTAGCAAAGAGATCCACGAAATACAGATGTAACTCGGTGAGATGAATTTACAGAACACTAAGCAGTTTCTCAGAAAGCTTCTTTCCAGATTTCATCTGAGGATATTTCCTTTTTAACCATAGCCCTCTATGGGCTTCCAAATATCACTTTGCCAATTCCACAAAAACTGTCATAACGAAAGGCTTCTTGAGGGGAAATCTGTAACTCTGTGAGATGATTTCAAAGAATACAAAGAAGTTTCTCAGAAAGTTTCTTTCTCTTTGTAATCGGAGGATATTTTCTTTGGCCCTATAATCTTCCAAGGGATCCGAAATATCTGTTCTCAGATTCCACAGAAATAAGGCTAGCAAAGAGATCCACGAAATACAGACGTAACTCTGTGAGATGAATTAAAAGAACACTAAGCAGTTTCTCACAAATCTTCTTTCCAGATTTCATCCGAGGATATTTCCTTTTTCACCATAGCCCTCTATGGGCTTCCAAATATCACTTTGCCAATTCCACAAGAACTGTCTTAGCGAAAGGCTTCTTGAGGGGAAAGCTGTAACTCTGTGAGATGATTTCACATAACACAAAGAAGTTTCTCAGAAAGCTTCTTTCTCTTTGTTATCGGAGGATATTTCCTTTGGCCCTATAGTCTTCCAAGGGATCCGAAATATCTCTTCTGAGATTCTACAGAAATAAGGCTAGCAAAGAGATCCACGAAATACAGATGTAACTCTGTGAGATGAATTAACAGAACACTAAGCAGTTTCTCAGAAAGCTTCTTTCCAGATTTCATCTGAGGATATTTCCTTTTTCATCATAGCCCTCTATGGGCTTCCAAATATCACTTTGCCAATTCCACAAGAACTGTCTTAGCGACAGGCTTCTTGAGGGGAAAGCTGTAACTCTGTGAGATGATTTCAAAGAACACAAAGAAGTTTCTCAGAAATCTTCTTTCTATTTGTTATCGGAGGATATTTCCTTTGGCCCTACAGTCTTCCAAGGGATCCGAAATATCTGTTCTCAGATTCCACAGAAATAAGTCTAGCAAAGAGATCGACGAAATAGAGATGTAACTCTGTGAGATGAATTAACAGAACACTAAGCAGTTTCTCAGAAAGCTTCTTTCCAGATTTCATCTGAGGATATTTCCTTTTTCACCATAGCCCTTATGGGCTTCCAAATATCACTTTGCCAATTCCACAAGAACTGTCTTAGCGAAAGGCTTCTTGAGAGGAAAGCTGTAACTCTGTGAGATGATTTCACAGAACACAAAGAAGTTTCTCAGAAAGCTTCTTTCTCTTTGTTATCGGAGGATATTTCCTTTGGCCCTATAGTCTTCCAAGGGATCCGAAATATCTGTTCTCAGATTCCACAGAAATAAGGCTAGCAAAGAGATCCACGAAATACAGATGTAACTCTGTGAGATGAATTAACAGAACACTAAGCAGTTTCTCAGACAGCTTCTTTCCAGCTTTCATCTGAGGATATTTCCTTTTTCACCATAGCCCTCTATGGGCTTCCAAATATCACTTTGCCAATTCCACAAGGACTGTCTCAGCGAAAGGCTTCTTGAGGGGAAAGGTGTAACTCTGTGAGATGATTTCAAAGAACACAAAGAAGTTTCTCAGAAAGCTTCTTCCTCTTTGTTATCGGAGGATATTTCTTTTGGCCCTATAGTCTTCAAAGGGATCCGAAATATCTGTTCTCAGATTCCACAGAAATAAGGCTAGCAAAGAGATCCACGAAATACACATGTAACTCTGTGAGATGAATTAACAGAACACTAAGCAGTTTCTCAGAAAGCTTCTTTCCAGATTTCATCTGCGGGTATTTCCTTTTTTACCATAGCCCTCTATGGGCTTCCAAATATCACTTTGCCAATTCCACAAGAACTGTCTTAGCGAAAGGCTTCTTGAGGGTAAAGCTGTAACTCTGTGAGATGATTTCACAGAACACAAAGAAGTTTCTCAGAAAGCTTCTTTCTCTTTGTTATCGGAGGATATTTCCTTTAGCCCTATAGTCTTCCAAGGGATCCGAAATATCTGTTCTCAGATTCCACAGAAATAAGGCTAGCAAAGAGATCCACGAAATACAGATGTAACTCGGTGAGATGAATTAACAGAACACTAAGCAGTTTCTCAGAAAGCTTATTTCCATATTTCATCTGAGGATATTTCCTTTTTCACCATAGCCCTCTATGGGCTTCCAAATATCACTTTGCCAATTCCACAAGAACTGTTTTAGCAAAAGGCTTCTTGAGGGGAACGCTGTAACTCTGTGAGATGATTTCAAAGAACACAAAGAAGTTTCTCAGAAAGCTTCTTTCTCTTTGTTATCGGAGGATATTTCCTTTGGCCCTATAGTCTTCCAAGAGATCCGAAATATCTGTTCTCAGATTCCACAGAAATAAAGCTAGCAAAGAGATCCACCAAATACAGATGTAACTCTGTGAGATGAATTAAGAGAACACTAAGCAGTTCTCAGAAAGCTTCTTTCCAGATTTCATCTGAGGATATTTCTTTTTTCACCATAGCCCTCTATGGGCTTCCAAATATCACTTTGCCAATTCCACAAGAACTGTCTTAGCGAAAGGGTTCTTGAGGGGAAAGCTGTAACTCTGTGAGATGATTTCACAGAACACAAAGAAGTTTCTCAGAAAGCTTCTTTCTCTTTGTTATCGGAGGATGTTTCCTTTGGCCCTAGAGTCTTCCAAGGGATCCGAAATATCTGTTCTCAGATTCCACAGAAATAAGGCTAGCAAAGAGATCCACGAAATACAGATGTAACTCTGTGAGATGAATTAACAGAACACTAAGCAGTTTCTCAGAAAGCTTCTTTCCAGATTTCATCTGAGGATATTTCCTTTTTCACCATAGCCCTCTATGGGCATCCAAATATCACTTTGCCAATTCCACAAGAACTGTCTTAGCGAAAGGCTTCTTGAGGGGAAAGCTGTAACTCGGTGAGATGATTTCACAGAACACAACGAAGTTTCTCAGAAAGCTTCTTTCTCCTTGTTATCGGAGGATATTTCCTTTGGCCCCATAGTCTTCAAAGGGACCCGAAATATCGGTTCTCAGATTCCACAGAAATAAGGCTAGCAAAGAGATCGACGAAATACCGATGTAACTCTGTGAGATGAATTAACAGAACACTAAGCAGTTTATCAGAATGCTTCTTTCCGGATTTCATCTGAGGATATTTCCTCTTTCACCATAGCCCTCTATGGGCTTCCAAATATCACTTTGCCAATTCCACAAGAACTGTCTTGGCGAAAGGTTTCTTGAGGGGAAAGCTGTAACTCTGTGAGATGATTTCACAGAACACAAAGAAGTTTCTCAAAAAGCTTCTTTCTCTTTGTTCTCGTAGGATATTTCCTTTGGCCCTATAGTCTTCCAAGGGATCCGAAATATCTGTTCTCAGATTCCACAGAAATAAGGCTAGCAAAGAGATCCACGAAATACAGATGTAACTCTGTGAGATGAATTAACAGAACACTAAGCAGTTTCTCAGAAAGCTTCTTTCCGGATTTCATCTGAGGATATTTCCTTTTTCACCATAGCCCTCTATGGGCTTCCAAATATCACTTTGCCAATTCCACAAGAACTGTCTTGGCGAAAGGCTTCTTGAGGGGAAAGCTGTAACTCTGTGAGATGATTTCACAGAACACAAAGAAGTTTCTCAAAAAGCTTCTTTCTCTTTGTTATCGGAGGATATTTCCTTTGGCCCTAAAGTCTTCCAAGGGATCCGAAATATCTGTTCTCATATTCCACAGAAATAAGGCTAGCAAAGAGATCCACGAAATACAGATGTAACTCGGTGAGATGAATTAACAGAACACTAAGCAGTTTCTCAGAAAGCTTCTTTCCAGATTTCATCTGAGGATATTTCCTTTTTAACCATAGCCCTCTATGGGCTTCCAAATATCACTTTGCCAATTCCACAAAAACTGTCATAACGAAAGGCTTCTTGAGGGGAAATCTGTAACTCTGTGAGATGATTTCAAAGAATACAAAGAAGTTTCTCAGAAAGTTTCTTTCTCTTTGTAATCGGAGGATATTTTCTTTGGCCCTATAATCTTCCAAGGGATCCGAAATATCTGTTCTCAGATTCCACAGAAATAAGGCTAGCAAAGAGATCCACGAAATACAGACGTAACTCTGTGAGATGAATTAAAAAAACACTAAGCAGTTTCTCACAAATCTTCTTTCCAGATTTCATCCGAGGATATTTCCTTTTTCACCATAGCCCTCTATGGGCTTCCAAATATCACTTTGCCAATTCCACAAGAACTGTCTTAGCGAAAGGCTTCTTGAGGGGAAAGCTGTAACTCTGTGAGATGATTTCACAGAACACAAAGAAGTTTCTCAGAAAGCTTCTTTCTCTTTGTTATCGGAGGATATTTCCTTTGGCCCTATAGTCTTCCAAGGGATCCGAAATATCTCTTCTGAGATTCTACAGAAATAAGGCTAGCAAAGAGATCCACGAAATACAGATGTAACTCTGTGAGATGAATTAACAGAACACTAAGCAGTTTCTCAGAAAGCTTCTTTCCAGATTTCATCTGAGGATATTTCCTTTTTCATCATAGCCCTCTATGGGCTTCCAAATATCACTTTGCCAATTCCACAAGAACTGTCTTAGCGACAGGCTTCTTGAGGGGAAAGCTGTAACTCTGTGAGATGATTTCAAAGAACACAAAGAAGTTTCTCAGAAATCTTCTTTCTATTTGTTATCGGAGGATATTTCCTTTGGCCCTACAGTCTTCCAAGGGATCCGAAATATCTGTTCTCAGATTCCACAGAAATAAGTCTAGCAAAGAGATCGACGAAATAGAGATGTAACTCTGTGAGATGAATTAACAGAACACTAAGCAGTTTCTCAGAAAGCTTCTTTCCAGATTTCATCTGAGGATATTTCCTTTTTCACCATAGCCCTTATGGGCTTCCAAATATCACTTTGCCAATTCCACAAGAACTGTCTTAGCGAAAGGCTTCTTGAGAGGAAAGCTGTAACTCTGTGAGATGATTTCACAGAACACAAAGAAGTTTCTCAGAAAGCTTCTTTCTCTTTGTTATCGGAGGATATTTCCTTTGGCCCTATAGTCTTCCAAGGGATCCGAAATATCTGTTCTCAGATTCCACAGAAATAAGGCTAGCAAAGAGATCCACGAAATACAGATGTAACTCTGTGAGATGAATTAACAGAACACTAAGCAGTTTCTCAGAAAGCTTCTTTCCAGCTTTCATCTGAGGATATTTCCTTTTTCACCATAGCCCTCTATGGGCTTCCAAATATCACTTTGCCAATTCCACAAGGACTGTCTCAGCGAAAGGCTTCTTGAGGGGAAAGGTGTAACTCTGTGAGATGATTTCAAAGAACACAAAGAAGTTTCTCAGAAAGCTTCTTCCTCTTTGTTATCGGAGGATATTTCTTTTGGCCCTATAGTCTTCAAAGGGATCCGAAATATCTGTTCTCAGATTCCACAGAAATAAGGCTAGCAAAGAGATCCACGAAATACACATGTAACTCTGTGAGATGAATTAACAGAACACTAAGCAGTTTCTCAGAAAGCTTCTTTCCAGATTTCATCTGCGGATATTTCCTTTTTTACCATAGCCCTCTATGGGCTTCCAAATATCACTTTGCCAATTCCACAAGAACTGTCTTAGCGAAAGGCTTCTTGAGGGTAAAGCTGTAACTCTGTGAGATGATTTCACAGAACACAAAGAAGTTTCTCAGAAAGCTTCTTTCTCTTTGTTATCGGAGGATATTTCCTTTAGCCCTATAGTCTTCCAAGGGATCCGAAATATCTGTTCTCAGATTCCACAGAAATAAGGCTAGCAAAGAGATCCACGAAATACAGATGTAACTCGGTGAGATGAATTAACAGAACACTAAGCAGTTTCTCAGAAAGCTTCTTTCCATATTTCATCTGAGGATATTTCCTTTTTCACCATAGCCCTCTATGGGCTTCCAAATATCACTTTGCCAATTCCACAAGAACTGTTTTAGCAAAAGGCTTCTTGAGGGGAACGCTGTAACTCTGTGAGATGATTTCAAAGAACACAAAGAAGTTTCTCAGAAAGCTTCTTTCTCTTTGTTATCGGAGGATATTTCCTTTGGCCCTATAGTCTTCCAATAGATCCGAAATATCTGTTCTCAGATTCCACAGAAATAAAGCTAGCAAAGAGATCCACCAAATACAGATGTAACTCTGTGAGATGAATTAAGAGAACACTAAGCAGTTTCTCAGAAAGCTTCTTTCCAGATTTCATCTGAGGATATTTCTTTTTTCACCATAGCCCTCTATGGGCTTCCAAATATCACTTTGCCAATTCCACAAGAACTGTCTTAGCGAAAGGGTTCTTGAGGGGAAAGCTGTAACTCTGTGAGATGATTTCACAGAACACAAAGAAGTTTCTCAGAAAGCTTCTTTCTCTTTGTTATCGGAGGATGTTTCCTTTGGCCCTAGAGTCTTCCAAGGGATCCGAAATATCTGTTCTCAGATTCCACAGAAATAAGGCTAGCAAAGAGATCCACGAAATACAGATGTAACTCTGTGAGATGAATTAACAGAACACTAAGCAGTTTCTCAGAAAGCTTCTTTCCAGATTTCATCTGAGGATATTTCCTTTTTCACCATAGCCCTCTATGGGCATCCAAATATCACTTTGCCAATTCCGCAAGAACTGTCTTAGCGAAAGGCTTCTTGAGGGGGAAGCTGTAATTCTGTGAGATGATTTCACAGAACACAAAGAAGTTTCTCAGAAAGCTTCTTTCTCTTTGTTATCGGAGGATATTTCCTTTGGCCCTATAGTCTTCCAAGGGATCCGAAATATCTGTTCTCAGATTCCACAGAAATAAGGCTAGCAAAGAGATCCACGAAATACAGATGTAATTCTGTGAGATGAATTAACAGAACACTAAGCAGTTTCTCAGAAAGCTTCTTTCCAGATTTCATCTGAGGATATTTCCTTTTTCTCCTTAGCCCTCTATGGGCTACCAAATATCACTTTGCCAATTCCACAAGAACTGTCTTAGCGAAAGGCTTCTTGAGGGGAAAGCTGTAACTCTGTGAGATGATTTCACAGAACACAAAGAAGTTTCTCAGAAAGCTTCTTTCTCTTTGTTATCGGAGGATATTTCCTTTGGCCCTATAG
This sequence comes from Macaca fascicularis, assembly GCF_037993035.2. NCBI lineage: Eukaryota > Metazoa > Chordata > Mammalia > Primates > Cercopithecidae > Macaca > Macaca fascicularis. Next base: position 68,378,277 of record NC_088376.1, on the reverse strand, counting down.
TCTTCCAAGGGATCCGAAATATCTGTTCTCAGATTCCACAGAAATAAGGCTAGCAAAGAGATCGACGAAATACAGATGTAACTCTGTGAGATGAATTAACAGAACACTAAGCAGTTTCTCAGAAAGCTTCTTTCCAGATTTCATCTGAGGATATTTCCTTTTTCATCATAGCCCTCTATAGGCTTCCAAATATCACTTTGCCAATTCCACAAGAAGTGTCTTAGCGAAAGGCTTCTTGAGGGGAAAGCTGTAACTCTGTGAGATGATTTCACAGAACACAAAGAAGTTTCTCAGAAAGCTTCTTTCTCTTTGTTATCGGAGGATATTTCCTTTGGCCCTATAGTCTTCCAAGGGATCCGAAATATCTGTTCTCAGATTCCACAGAAATAAGGCTAGCAAAGATATCCACGAAATACAGATGTAACTCTATGAGATGAATTAACAGAACACTAAGCAGTTTCTCAGAAAGCTTCTTTCCAGATTTCATCGGAGGATATTTCCTTTTTCACCATAGCCCTCTATGGGCTTCCAAATATCACTTTGCCAATTCCACAAGAACTGTCTTAGCGAAAGGGTTCTTGAGGGGAAAGCTGTAACTCTGTGAGATGATTTCAAAGAACACAAAGAAGTTTCTCAGAAAGCTTCTTTCTCTTTTTTATCGTAGGATATTTCCTTTGGCCCTATAATCTTCCAAGGGAAACGAAATATCTGTTCTCAGATTCCACAGAAATAAGGCTAGCAAAGAGATCCACGAAATACAGATGTAACTCTGTGAGATGAATTAACAGAATACTAAGCAGTTTCTCAGAAAGCTTCTTTCCAGATTTCATCGGAGGATATTTCCTTTTTCACCATAGCCCTCTACGGGCTTCCAAATATCACTTTGCCAATTGCACAAGAACTGTTTTAGCGGAAGGCTTCTTGAGGGGAAAGCTGTAACTCTGTGAGATGATTTCAAAGAACACAAAGAAGTTTCTCAGAAAGCTTCTTTCTCTTTGTTATCGGAGGATATTTCCTTTGGCCCTATAGACTTCCAAGGGATCCGAAATATTTGTTCTCAGATTCCACAGAAATAAGGCTAGCAAAGAGATCCACGAAATACAGATGTAACTCGGTGACATGTATTAAGAGAACACTAAGCAGTTTCTCAGAAAGCTTCTTTCCAGATTTCATCTAAGGATATTTCCTTTTTCACCATAGCCCTCTATGGGCTTCCAAATATCACTTTGCCAATTCCACAAGAGCTGTCTTAGCGAAAGGCTTCTTCAGGGGAAAGCTGTAACTCTGTGAGATGATTTCAAAGAACACAAAGAAGTTTCTCAGAAAGCTTCTTTCTCTTTGTTATCAGATGATATTTCCTTTGACCCAAGAGTCTTCCAAGGGATCCGAAATATCTGTTCTCACATTCCACATAAATAAGGCTAGCAAAGAGAACCTCGAAATACAGATGTAACTCTGTGAGATGAATTAACAGAACACTAAGCAGTTTCTCAGAAAGCTTCTTTCCAGATTTCATCGGAGGATATTTCCTTTTTCACCATAGCCCTCTATTTGCTTCCAAATATCACTTTGCTAATTCCACAAGAACTGTCTTAAAGAAAGGCTTCTTGAGGAGTAATCTGTGACTCTGTGAGATGATTTCAAAGAACACAAAGAGGTTTCTCAGAAAGTTTCTTTCTCTTTTTTATCGGAAGATATTTCCTTTAGCCCTATAGTCTTCCAAGGGATCCGAAATATCTGTTCTCAGACTCCACAGAAATAAGGCTAGCAAAGAGATCGACGAAATATGGATATAACTCTGTGAGATGAATTAACAGAACACTAAGCAGTTTCTCAGAAAACTTCTTTCCAGATTTCATCTGAGGATATTTCCTTTTTCACCATAGCCCTCTATGGGCTTCCAAATATCACTTTGCCAATTCCACAAGAAATGTCTTAGCGAAAGGCTTCTTGAGGGGAAAGCTGAAACTCTGTGAGATGATTTCAAAGAACACAAATAAGTTTCTCAGAAAGCTTCTTTCTCTTTGTTATTGGAGGATATTTCCTTTGGCCCTATAGTCTTCCAAGGGATCCGAAATATCTGTTCTCAGATTCCACAGAAATAAGGCTAGCAAAGAGATCCACGAAATACAGATGTAACTCTGTGAGATGAATTAGCAGAAAACTAAGCAGTTTCTCAGAAAGATTCTTTCCGGATTTCATCTGAGGATATTTCCTTTTTCACCATAGCCCTCTATGGGCTTCCAAATATCACTTTGCCAATTCCACAAGAACTGTCTTAACGAAAGGCTTCTCGAGGGGAAAGCTGTAATTCTGTGAGATGATTTCACAGAACACAAAGAAGTTTCTCAGAAAGCTTCTTTCTCTTTGTTATCGGAGGATATTTCCTTTGGCCCTATAGTCTTCCAAGGGATCCGAAATATCTGTTCTCAGATTCCACAGAAATAAGGCTAGCAAAGAGATCCACGAAATACAGATGTAACTCTGTGAGATGAATTAGCAGAACACTAAGCAGTTTCTCAGAAAGCTTCTTTCCAGATTTCATCTGAGGATATTTCCTTTTTCACCTTAGCCCTGTATGGGCTTCCAAATATCACTTTGCCAATTCCACAAGAACTGTCTTAGTGAATGACTTCTTGAGGGGAAAGCTGTAACTCTGTGAGATGATTTCACAGAACACAAAGAAGTTTCTCAGAAAGCTTCTTTCTCTTTGTTATCGGAGGATATTTCCTTTGGCCCTAGAGTCTTCCAAGGGATCCGAAATATCTGTTCTCAGATTCCACAGAAATAAGGCTAGCAAAAAGATCGACGAAATACACATGTAACTCTGTGAGATGAATTAACAGAACACTAAGCAGTTTCTCAGAAAGCTTCTTTCCAGATTTCATCTGAGGATATTTCCTTTTTCACCATAGCCCTCTATGGGCTTCCAAATATCACTTTGCCAATTCCACAAGAAATGTCTTAGCGAAAGGCTTCTTGAGGGGAAAGCTGTAACTCTGTGAGATGATTTCAAAGAACACAAGAAGTGTCTCAGAAAGCTTCATTCTCTTTGTTATCGGAGGATATTTCCTTTGGCCCTATAGTCTTCAAAGGGATCCGAAATATCTGTTCTCAGATTCCACAGAAATAAGACTAGCAAAGAGATCGACGAAATACACATGTAACACTGTGAGATGAATTAACAGAACACTAAGCAGTTTCTCAGAAAGCTTCTTTCCAGATTTCATCTGAGGATATTTCCTTTTTCACCATAGCCCTCTATGGGCTTCCAAATATCACTTTGCCAATTCCACAAGAACTGTCTTAGCGAAAGGCTTCTTGAGGGTAAAGCTGTAACTCTGTGAGATGTTTTCACAGAACACAAAGAAGTTTCTCAGAAAGCTTCTTTCTCTTTGTTATCGGAGGATATTTCCTTTAGCCCTATAGTCTTCCAAGGGATCCGAAATATCTGTTCTCAGATTCGACAGAAATAAGGCTAGCAAAGACAACCACGAAATGCAGATGTAACTCTATGAGATGAATTAACAGAACACTAAGCAGTTTCTCAGAAAGCTTCTTTCCAGATTTCATCTGAGGATATTTCCTTTTTCACCATAGCCCTCTATGGGCTTCAAAATATCACTTTGCCAATTTCACAAGAACTGTCTTGGCGAAAGTCTTCTTGAGGGGAAAGCTGTAACTCTGTGAGATGATTTCACAGAACCCAAAGAAGTTTCTCAAAAAGCTTCTTTCTCTTTGTTATCGTAGGATATTTCCTTTGGCCCTATAGTCTTCCAAGAGATCCGAAATATCTGTTCTCAGATTACACAGAAAGAAGGCTAGCAAAGATATCCAGGAAATACAGATGTAACTCTGTGAGATGAATTAACAGAACACTAAGCATTTTCTCAGAAAGCTTCTTTCCAGATTTCATCAGAGGATATTTCCTTTTTCACCATAACCCTCTATGGGCTTCCAAATATCACTTTGCCAATTCCACAAGAACTGTCCTGGCGAAAGGCTTCTTGAGGGGAAAGCTGTAACTCTGTGAGATGATTTCACAGAACACAAAGAAGTTTCTCAAAAAGCTTCTTTCTCTTTGTTATCGTAGGATATTTCCCTTGGCCGTATAATCTTCCATGGGATCCGAAATATCTGTTCTCAGATTCCACAGAAATAAGTCTAGCAAAGAGAACCACGAAATACAGATGTTACTCTGTGAGATGAATTAACAGAACACTAACCAGTTTCTCAGAAAGCTTCTTTCCAGATTTCTTCGGAGGATATTTCCTTTTTCACCATAGCCCTCTATTTGCTTCCAAATATCACTTTGCCAATTCCACAAGAACTGTCTTAAAGAAAGGCTTCTTGAGGGGAAATCTGTGACTCTGTGAGATGATTTCAAAGAACACAAAGTAGTTTCTCAGAAAGCTTCTTTCTCTTTGTTATTGGAGGATATTTCCTTTGGACCTATAGTCTTCCAAGGGATCCGAAATATCTGTTATCAGATTCCACAGAAATAAGGCTAGCAAAGAGATCCACGAAATACAGATGTAACTCTGTGAGATGAATTAACAGAACACTAAGCAGTTTCTCAGAAAGCTTCTTTCCAGATTTCATCTGAGGATATTTCCTTTTTCACCATAGCCCTCTATGGGCTTCTAAATATCACTTTGCCAATTCCACAAGAACTGTCTTAGCGAAAGGCTTCTTGAGGGGAAAGCTGTAACTCTATGAGATGATTTCAAAGAACACAAATAAGTTTCTCAGAAAGCTTCTCTCTCTTTGTTATTGGAGGATATTTCCTTTGGCCCTATTGTCTTCCAAGGGATCCGAAATATCCGTTCTCAGATTCCACAGAATTAAGGCTAGCAAAGAGATCCACGAAATACAGATGTAACTCTGTGAGATGAATTAGCAGAAAACTAAGCAGTTTCTCAGAAAGCTTCTTTCCGGATTTCATCTGAGGATATTTCCTTTTTCACCATAGCCCTCTATGGGCTTCCAAATGTCACTTTGCCAATTCCACAAGAACTGTCTTTGCGAAAGAGTTCTTGAGGGGAAAGCTGTAACTCTGTGAGATGATTTCACAGAACACAAAGAAGTTTCTCAAAAAGCTTCTTTCTCTTTGTTATCGTAGGATATTTCCTTTGGCCATATAGTCTTCCAAGGGATCCGAAATATCTGTTCTCAGATTCCACAGAAATAAGGCTAGCAAAGAGATCCACGAAACACAGATGTAACTCTGTGAGATGAATTAACAGAACACTAAGCAGTTTCTCAGAAAGCTTCTTTCCAGATTTCATCTGAGAATGTTTCCTTTTTCACCATAGCCCTCTAAGGGCTTCCAAATATCACTTTGCCAATTCCACAAGAACTGTCTTAGCGAAAGGCTTCTTGAGGGGAAAGCTGTAACTCTGTGAGATGATTTCACAGAACACAAAGAAGTTTCTCAGAAAGCTTCTTTCTCTTTGTTATCGGAGGATATTTCCTTTGGCCCCATAGTCTTCAAAGGGACCCGAAATATCTGTTCTCAGATTCCACAGAAATAAGGCTAGCAAAGAGATCGACGAAATACAGATGTAACTCTGTGAGATGAATTAACAGAACACTAAGCAGTTTATCAGAATGCTTCTTTCCGGATTTCATCTGAGGATATTTCCTTTTTCACCATAGCCCTCTATGGGCTTCCAAATATCACTTTGCCAATTCCAGAAGAACTGTCTTGGCGAAAGATTTCTTGAGGGGAAAGCTGTAACTCTGTGAGATGATTTCACAGAACACAAAGAAGTTTCTCAAAAAGCTTCTTTCTCTTTGTTATCGTAGGATATTTCCTTTGGCCCTATAGTCTTCCAAGGGATCCGAAATATCTGTTCTCAGATTCCACAGAAATAAGGCTAGCAAAGAGATCGACGAAATACAGATGTAACTCTGTGAGATGAATTAACAGAACACTAAGCAGTTTCTCAGAAAGCTTCTTTCCGGATTTCATCTGAGGATATTTCCTTTTTCACCATAGCCCTCTATGGACTTCCAAATATCACTTTGCCAATTCCACAAGAACTGTCTTGGCGAAAGGCTTCTTGAGGGGAAAGCTGT